>NC_069798.1:72048309-72348309 GCF_027406575.1 Nycticebus coucang | reverse complement strand
CCACCTGGGCTGCACACCTGGCCCGCTTTCTCCTCCAAAAGGTAACTTCAGCAGCGGAGGAGGGGTCACACCTACCCCGAGGGCTTGCTTTTTTTTGGAGACAGAGTCTCATTTTGTCGCCCTTGGTATAATGCACAGTTCACAGCAACCTCAAACTCTTGGGCGCAAGCGATTCTCTTGCCTTAGCCTCCCGAGTGCTAGGACTACAGGCACCCGCCACAACGCCCAGCTATTTTTAGAGACGGGGGTCTCACTCTTTCTCAAGCTAGTCTCAAACCTGTGAGCTCAGGCGATCCACCCTCCTTGGCCTCACAGAGATCGGCCCGGCAGGCTTTCTGTTAGCTCCTTGCACAAAGGGGTCAGAGATAACTCAGGTACCTGTTTAACTGGCCTGGAGCTTTGTAGTGTAGTCTAAGCCACAGACAGCCAGAGGACTCACTTCTTTTGCTTCTTGAACTTCAATCTTTGAAACTTGCATTGTCTATGTAAGTACCCCATACATTCAGAGTTTTAATTAGAAGTATAAACTTTAGATGTGAGTGCTTTCGACCTGCATCTGGACTCCTCGCTGCCCTGTTTGCTGAGGTTCCCACCCTCTTTTTAGGCTGCCTACCCACAGTCCCTCTGGCACACACACACTGCCCTGATCATCTGTGGTTTGAGAACACCTTAGAACCAGAACAAAATAAATTATTCTGGGGTTTGTGGGGGTTTTTTGTTTGTTTGTTTGTTTGTTTGCTGTTTTTGACTGGCCCATATATGGGGCCTGTGCCCTACTCCTTTGAGCCACAGCCGCCACCCCTGGGGGTCTTGTGTTTAAAAGGACTCTAAATACCACATGACTTGTTGACCACACTCAGTACACTAATTTCTTTTTCTTTTTCATTTTTTTTTTTTAGAGACAGGGTCTCACTTTATTGCCCTTGGTGGAGTGCCGTAGCGTCACAGCTCACAGCAACCTCTAACTCCTGGGCTTAGGCGATTCTCTTGCCTCAGCCTCCCAAGTAGCTGGGACTACAGGTGCCTGCCACAACACCTAGCTATTTTTTTGCTGCAGTTTGGCCGGGGCCAGTTTTGAACCCACCACCTTTGGTATATGGGGCCAGCGCCTTACTCACTGAGCCATAGGCACCGCCCAGTACATTAATTTCTTGACAAATGTATGTATCAGGCTGCTTCTTAGTTGAAAACAACAGAAACAATTTAAGCATGATCTGAAGTGTTCTGATGGGAAAAGGTAAGGGCAGTAAGGCCTGGAGGACAAGCAAGAACTTGAACATGGATTCACTGCCCAAAGGAAAAGCACAGAATGAAAAGAACCAGGTACCACACACTCGTGTGGCAAGACAAGACCTGTGTCCACTCATATCCTTCAGGTTTAAAGGGACAAACCTCTGGTACAGCAATAACGTGGGTATTAGCTCTTATCTCAGCTTCTCAGAAAAGGTGCCCCAGCCACCAGGGACAAAAGGGGAGGTGCTGCCTGACTCTCTCCTTTCTTCCCAAGAGGTCCAATGTCCTCCAACCTGGGGGAGGGAGGGGCTAATGACCCCATCTTTTTGAACTTTGAGTAAATCTAAAATGACAGCTGTGAAAGCAGGCATAGGCTAGGCCTGTGCACCCGAAAACTGAAGTCCCTGGGCTTCCCCGAGGCCAGGGTTACAGGTGAGACTCTACAACCATATTGCAGTTTTCCCATTGTGATTCGTAATTCACCTAGGCTTCAAGACTGAATCCACTTTGAAACAATTTCTTACTCTCCTTGCCATTCTTTGACTTTTTCTTCTATCTACAGGATCTTCTAGGCTTCCAGATTTGAGAACACTATTGTTAGAGAAGATGGAAGCAAAATGCAAGTTGAATCACTGCCTAGTTTCTGTCCCTCAACCTTATTGCTGTTTTAAGAATAGCTTCTGTGGTGTTCAGCCATCGGAGCCACCTCTTGCCACTCTCTCTGGCTGGCACCTCCAGAGAGCTCTCTGGGGTTTTTGAAACTTTTCTTAAGACTTGTCTTCATTATGAGGTAGCACAGCTAGGAAATAAATCAATAATCCCAAGTTAGACCTGGCTCTACCAGTAACCCTACCACATAGCCTCTCACACAGGACCGAAGAGAGGACAGAGAGATGGGTGTGTGTATGGGTGCTGGCCAGCAGGCTCCGACTTGCTTTCTAAGTTGCCCCCAGGCAGCAGTCCCCAAATCAGCATAGGTCTTTGAGGTTGATAAGAGAATTCTCATTTTAGCTGTGTATTATGAAAAATCTGGTAATATTCTAGACTTTTAATCCTTTTCCAACCTTCTAAGTCTCACATTTACACGTTTTATTCAGAATTCGTGGATCACAAATTTTAAAACTACAGAATTTAGACTCTGAAAGAAAATTAACTGGGACCACCGTAAATAGTATGTTTGATGGCACATTCACAGAATATGAAAATAGCTATATTGCTAAAGTGATTTTAAACTTGTAGTTAATATTAAAGACTAATACTCGGGACAAATTATCAGAAATTGGAATTCTTTCTTTTTTTTTCTTTTCAGTTTTTGGTCAGGGCTGGGTTTGAATCTGCCACCTCCGGCATATGGGGCCTGCACCCTACCCCTTTGAGCCACAGGCACAGCGGGAGAAATTGGAATTCTAAAGCTGTAATTTGGTATCTGCATAACAGAATACCTAAATTGTAGTACCAGTAGGTATGCTACAAAATAAAGTTTTATAATTGGAACAGTGTATTTCTTATTTACTTTTACCACCTATGAAAAGGGATTAATTTGAGGGAATTATTAGTTTAAAAACAAAAACATGAAATTCAATGTAAGTTTTAAAATCTTAAAAAAAAAAAAAAAAACGGGCGGCGCCTGTGGTTCAGTGAGTAGGGCGCTGGCCCCATATACCGAAGGTGGCGGGTTCAAACCCAGCCCTGGCCAAACTGCAACAACAACAAAAAAATAGCCGGGCGTTGTGGCGGGCGCCTGTAGTCCCAGCTGCTCGGGAGGCTGAGGCAAGAGAATTGCATAAGCCCAAGAGTTGGGGGTTGCTGTGAGCTGTGTGACGCCATGGCACTCTACCCGAGGGCGGTACAGTGAGACTCTGTCTCTAGAAAAAAAAAAACTAACAGTTCTTCATAGATGGAAATTTTATTCCTTAGCTTAAAAAAGTTCAGCAGGTAAATAGCAAACCCAGGTGCATTTATTTTATTTATTTATTTATTTATTTTTTGGCTATTCTCAAGCTCAGCCAGGACTTCCCTCCAATGTCATGTTTATTACAAGAGTGTTTAGAAGGGGAACTGGCACACAGCAAGTATTCCGGTAACCACCTTTGTGACTGATGTTTTCACCAGGAAGAGGATGTTGGGGGTCAGGATGCCCTGTACACGTCAATGCCCAGAGAGCCACATGCACATCTAAAGGTGGCACTGTGTTACTGCTAAGCAGTGTCACACTGGCCAAGTCACCTGGCATTTGGAGTGGACCTTCCCAGTTTCCAATATCCAGAGAAACTCAAGTTCTGAGCAAACTGGGACATCTGGTCACCCTACCTGATCTTTGGTTTCTTCCTCTGTAAAATACAGATAATACCCACGTTGTAGGATTATAGTGAGGGTTAAATGGGATAAGGCAACAGAAACCAATTGAGAACATGAAGCCAGGCTACCCAATTACGACCCTTAGCCCTGTCCATCACAGTTGGCTACTTGCCCTCCATGCTTCAGTTTCCCTATGTGTGAACCCCTTCCCCCACCCCCAGCATCTGGCTTTATTTCATAGTATGGAAATCGTTCAGGCCACTGAGACAGGAGCAGGCTTGTCAAGTCACCACTGCATCGCAGCTCAGTCCTCTCAAGAAAGCCACCCCCAAGACACAAGATGCGTCTACATTTCACCTGTTTTATGACAGGTTCCCTTTCCCTCATCAATTTTATTAAAACACCACATACTGGCTTCTTTCAGATGACTCCCTAAGTCTGGAGTTTGGTTAGAATGTTATGCCCACACAAACCAAACTGTAGCTCTGCTGTCTGAGCTCTACCACAACACCTGATGTAACAACAAATAAAAGTTGTAGGGAAAGGCGGCGCCTGTGGCTCAGTGAGTAGGGCGCCGGCCCCATATGCCGAGGGTGGTGGGTTCAAACCCAGCCCCGGCCAAACTGCAACAAAAAAATAGCCGGGCGTTGTGGCGGGCGCCTGTAGTCCCAGCTGCTTGGGAGGCTGAGGCACGAGAATCGCGTAAGCCCAAGAGTTAGAGGTTGCCGTGAGCCATGTGACGCCACGGCACTCTACCCGAGGGCGGTACAGTGAGACTCTGTCTCTAGAAAAAAAAAAAAAAAAAAAAAAAGTTGTAGGGAAGGGCGGCCCCTGTGGCTCAAAGTGGTAGGGCGCCGGTCCCATATGCCGAAGGTGGCAGGTTCATACCCAGCCCCGGCCAAAACCCACAAAAAAAAAAAAAAAAAAAAAAAAAAAAAGTTGTAGGGAAACTTAAAACCAAGGAATAGTCAATTCAGAATTTCCTGTTTAGAGGACAGAAGGCACGCAAATGGTACAGACCCAGCTCTTAGATGAAGCAGTAACTGCAAAGGCTGTGCCATTAAAATATACAAATACTGTCTCAAGTTCTCTTCATCAGTATCACCATTTTTGTAAAACTGATCCTTTACTAAAGAAAAAAAAAGCCAGTTTGAAATTGAACAGAATGTAGTACTCTACCGATTCTAAGTAAGTGTTTCATGAAAACATGACATTAAAAAGCTAAAGGGGGGCTCAGAGCCTGTGGCTCAAGCGGCTAAGGCGCCAGCCACATACACCTGAGCTGGCAGGTTCGAATCCAGCCCAGGCCCGCCAAACGACGACGGCTGCAACCAAAAAATAGGTGGGCATTGTGGTGGGCGCCCGTAGTCCCAGCTGCTTGGGAGGCTGAGGCAGGAGAATCGCTTGAGCCTAGGAGTTTGAAGTTGCTGTGAGCTGCGATGCAACAGCATTCTACCCAGGGCGACAGCTTGAGGCTCTGACTCAAAAAAAAAAAAAAAAAGAAAGAAAGCTAAAGGGGAAGAATATTAAATGGTACGGGACACTTCAATCAGGTCTGATAACAAAGCTGGCCTTACAATATTGATTTCATGCCATATGCATCATTTCCCAAATTTGGAGAGTAACACATACAATAATGGCCCGTTATTCTTCTCATGTCATTTTTCTTGCTCTTCATTTCCTCCAAGTCCTCTTATTTTTTCTGGAATGGCCATCAGAGCTGTCACAATATTACCCTTGACATCCTGAATGTCATCATAATGTCTTCCTTTTGATACTTCCTTTATCTTCAGATAAAGAAAAAAAGTCATTGGCGGCCAGATCAAGTGAGTAGGGAGGGTATTCTAACACAGTTATGTTTACTGGCTAAAAACTCCCTCACAATGCTGCCAAGATTTTCCTAATTGATACTTGGTCCACAATGCTTCTTGGTCAGCTGATGATTTTGACACATAATTCAATGAATTTTTGTAACGTTTTAATCGATTCTGCTCATTACTGGCTACAGGCACTTTCTCTCCCCTCAGAAAAACATTTCATCCATTTGCACACTGCAGTTTTCTTCATGGCATCATCCCCATAAACTTGGACTAACATGTCGCTGCTTGCATTTCTATGCTTGGCACGTTTTAACAAGAAATGTAATGTTTGTTCATTCCTCTAATTCAAGCTCCAACATTCTGACAGCACACAATGAAGCAACTCAGCAAGACACCACCACACATCCACATGAACGCAAGTGAGAGACAGATACACTAAGGTTAGAGACCTCACCAAGCTGTTTGTACAGTGCTGCCAATGTTAAGCCCATAGTGGCAAATTCATGAACCTCATTGTCAGATCTCAGTATGTGGGGGAAAAAATTTGAACTTCTGTTTCCAAATTTTTTAGTACAAGGTCACTGATGCCAACAAATTTCTCTACACCTGGTTCCAAGAGTTCCACAAAGCTGGTCTGATTTCTTTGGTTCTTGGGCACCCACCATTAAACTAACCATGCAATGCCCCCTGTGCCCCAACACCTGATGCAGAGATGGTGCAAACACACACACCTTCCAACTGACAAGGTTCTGTGCAGTAATAATCTGACAAGAGTTGGGTTTGTTGGTGTTCTTGATGGGCATAAACCCTCATTTGCAGGGTTTTACTTTGTAGATCTAAATGTTAATGTGCAGCACGTGCTGAACACAACACAGAACAGATACAGAAGCACCAAGAACAGCTGGTAAACTTCTGCCCACTTCCTAGCAATTCAAGCAGTTGACAAATGTTTATTATTTACTAAAAAAGACTTTAAAAGCTAATGTAAATACTAGCTTACAGTTTGGGGGCTGAGTTTTCTTAATTAGTGAGGGTTAACTATTGCTTTGTTTAGTGAACACTAAGAAATAACCACGCAAAAATCAAGACTGCTTAAAGAGTAAAGAATCCACAAAAGCTGAAACACTGTGCAGCATTTAAAGATTTCAAACACGTGTTATTTCTAAAACTGCGGCTGCCACATACATTAAATGTCATTTTTTTATTCATTTATTTATTTTTGAGACAGAATCTCACTCTATCACCTTGGCTAGAGTACTGTGGCACCATCCTAGCTCACATCAACCTCAAACTCCTGGATTCAAGTGATCCTACTCCAGCCTCTCAAGTAGCTGGGACTACAGGCGCCCACCACCATCCATGGCTATTTTTTCTATTTCTAATACAATCAGGGTCTCGCTCTTGCTCAAGCTGGTCTCATTAAGCAATCCACCTGGCTTGGCTCCCAGAATGCTACAATTACAGGGGTGAGCCACCAGGCCCAGCCTAAATGTCAATTTTAAAGTATACAACTTCTTTTCATCACTGTCCTTAAAAAAAAAAGTCTTCCTTCTGAATTTCGTTAGTTTGCAGAATCTTTACCACTGAACTATTAAAAATCTGTATTTTTTCACTTTCAAATAAATTCACTTACTTTCTTACATTTCCAAGAACTGCTTTTTGAACTATAGCCTATTTGAACTATAAGCCTGAACATTTAGTAACCAGCAACAAGCATAACATTAAAAGGCCAGCATCCAAAGGCCACAGTCAAAACACACCTGGAACTGGAACACCTTTGCCCCAGTGGTGCTGACAGTTCTGTCCCTCAAGGACCATTTAGCAATGACAGTTTCAGCAGCCACAACTGAAGTGGGGGCAGGGCATAGTGTTATGGGCATCTGGTGGGTGGAGGCAGGATGTTGCTCAATGTCCTACCATGCACTGGTAATCCACGACAAAGAATTACCTGGCCCCAAACATTCATAATGCTAAGGCTGCAAGGTCACCTGCCGGCCGACAGCAGACTGCCCCTCCCCACCAACACCCACCAAACCAGTGCTGAGACCCTATTTACAGCCTGCTTTGGCACTGTGGGGACCTCTAGCAAATATGAATCTCTAGCAAATCTATTTTCTGACCCTGGTATTTAATTAGCCCTTTCTGATTATGCTGACTTATTTTCACATGAGGACAAGTAGTGTTCTTTAGAAAAGGAATGTGTTATCTATTTCTATGTTTAGATTATTCCTCAGAGACAAACGTTGATAATGTTTTAACTGTTAAAAGAATTAAATAGTTCTATTTGCAGTGGTGTAACAAATTTTAATTCAAAATAGACACTCTGAAAACAATACCTTAAAAAAAAAATAATAAAGTTCAACAAGCTCTTTTTCAATTTACAACAGAAAACACCAACAATCACAGATCGGTTTCACAATTGCTCAAAAATGCACATTATAGCAATTACATGCAAGTATATTTGTAAAAATTCATATAGTAACATATTTCTCAGAGGCTGTCACGTCCTCCAAATATTTCTATCTAAAGATGTTAGACATGTTCCTCTGTTATGCATCACCAGCAATATGACTTATGGTCTAAACTGGTCTCCCTTACTGGTTCTGGTGTTTTATTTTAGTGGGAAAAAATGAGATTTAACATCTAAAGGACACAACAGAGATTCTTTAGCAGCACACTGTCCCACCCACCCAGACACGGGGCTGGAGAAAAGCCAGTCTCCCCAGGAAGCACTGCCTCTAGGACATGCTATCAAGGACTCAGTCGCCAACCTCAGAGAAGCAAACCCCGGACCACACACTTCACCCTGTCCCCTGAAAACCTAAGTTGAAGTTTGAGGATCCATACTCAGGGGCAGTAACTTTATTCCTGAGTATCATAGTCCTTCCCTTTCACTAGTTTATCAGCAGTTAGTGTAGAAGCATTTTTGGATGTGTTTTTTCAATGTTTCTTCTAAAGGCACTAGAGATTTACTTTCTTACCTTTGAATAGAGAAATGACTTATCACTGTATCAAAAAAGGGGGAAAGTCTACACTGAAAACTGATCTCAGTATCTACAGAATTACTTCATTTGTAAAAATAACTCTTGGTTTGTGAGCGACATACCAGACCTCAGATTCAGTATATTTTTAACAAATAAAAACACTTGGTTTTCTATGAGTTATGATAAAAAATTAAAAAACACAAACAGCTGTTAGGACAAACCTGAAAAAATGTAGATCAAAATTGTAATCTAATAAGCAAATAGCTTATAAAGAGCAGCATGGGTTTCCAGTCCGCCCTCCAAGAGCTGCCCGCTCTGCGGGCCGGTGCCCACAGCTCCACACACAAAGCTGAGGGGGATCAACATCCAGCTCACAGCTATCAAGTATTCTGCAACTGGTTGAAATTTCCTTAAATGAAAGAAGAAATATTTGTACATTTCTGTTTTTTTCCACACGATACTAACAAAGCTGGGAAAACAAGGCGTGCATGAAATACCAAAAGATTTAATTTACATGACAAAGGTGAAAAAAAAGAAAAGAACTGTTATAATAAATCTGAACGAACTATTTGCTTCCTTATATAGAAGCCTTTTTGAGCACCTGAAATAAATCTAAAGAGCAGCATAAAGACCACTGGAATTAATTCAACACAGTGAAAAAACTATTACCTAGTACTTTAGATTCACTAATTTTTTTTTTTTACAAATTCTGTGGTTCATATTCAAAGTTCAATCTGTGTTTAACATTTTTGAGTTTAGACATGTCAAAGCCTAAAAGTACAGAAGGCTTGTGATTTTTTATTGCTTTCATGCAAATATACCTTCTTTTTCCAAAAAATGAAGCCACATCAATTTTCCACACCCATAAAAGTGAAGATAACAGTTCTATTTCCTTTTTACTAGGATATGGTCTCTTATGGAAATAATCTTTAAGAAACTGTTTCTTTTCTTCATAAGAACGGTCTTCGTACTTCTTAGGATCTAATGCTAAAATCTGAAGAGCATCATCACTAGCGACCAGCCCCTCTGTCCTGGTTTCATTCCTTTGTCTTTTAAAAGGCACAACGCTGGCCCCTTTTTCCAGAACTGGGGCTGCATCCACACTCAGGACAAGAGGCGTGTCCTCCCCAGCCCTTTGGGCTTCAGCCCCTGAGTGGCCGTCGGGCAGCTTCCTCTTCACAGAAGAGGCAGTGTCAGGGACCACCTCACCATTCACCAGGAGCGACTCACTGTTTTCCACAGGGTCAGGCTGGCCCTGCAGGTCTGAGCCGCTGTCCTTGGGGGCACTCCTGCAGCGCAGCAGGTGGACGGCAATGGCGGCCAGCGTCATGTTGCCAGTGTAGACCCCGCAGCAGTGAATGCACTTGAAGGCAGGGGCCTTGAGCACTGTGTGCACCGTAGGCATGATGTGGTGCCTCTCTTTCAGATGCAGCTCATATGCCTCTGGCGCCACAAAGGTGCCAAAGCAAAAGGGGCAGGTTGACACCTGCTTGCTAGGGCTCCTGCACGTGCCCTCGGCTGGAGGCCGCACCTTTACATATACAGGCACGAGGGACTTGGAGTGTATCCCTGCAAGGATTGCCAGGTAGACTTCCCGCTCCCCAAGTTCCTCCTTTGGCAAGACAGTAATGAAGTCCAGGTGGGGAAACAGCAAGTTGCCGTTAGCATCAATATCTAGCTGGAAACCTTTGTTACTATAATCCACAGGTAACTTCTTCTTCCCGAGGTGAACAGTCCGGCTATGCTCTGAAAGACTTCGGATGTCATGGAACGTGTGTGGACAGAACAAGCAGCCCAGACCATGCATTAGGAGGTGGTGTATAAGCTCCTCCTCAGAGACCAGACATTTGCAGGAAAGACAGCGCACTGTCTTCTCTCTCATCCACTTGAGGAACGGCGCACACGCAGCCAGTTTCTCAGGCTCAAGCTTGTCACCAGCCCTGCACTCACTGTGCTTGTGGGCCACCTCCATGTGCACCTGGTAGACATTTGAGGGGAAGAGCTCATTGCAGACAGGGCATGTCTTCCATTGCTTGGCCTGCCTGAGCGCCTGGCTAGCATCTGCCACAGGGGAAGGGGCCTGAATGAACACGCTCTGGGAGGCGCTTACCAGCACAGGTGGCGAGGGCACACCAGGCAGGGAGCTAGCCACTGGGGCAGCTGCACCCGGCGGCAGGAGCTGGATAGGCACCTGTGGTGGGGCCACCGTTGCAACCCCTCCAGGGGGCACTGGCAGGGTGACAGACACTGGGGCCAGCGTATAGGTTGGAATCCCATTCACTTGCTTCCCTGTAGGTATGAGCTGTCTGAGAATAGAGCCTGAAGTGAGGAAAGTAGTATTCTGTGCCGAGCCAGGTCTAAATGGCTGGCTCACAGGCAGAATGTTGGTGCTGACAGGCTGACTGAGTTGCAGAACCCCAGGCCTCATAGGCTGGCCCACGGGGAAGACTCCTGGCATGACAGGCTGATTGAGCTGAAGAACACCAGAATTCACACCTTGGCTCACAGGGACAACTCCTGAAGAGACTGTCTGGTTGGGAGAAAGTAGCCCTGACGGGACGACCTGGCCAGCAGGAAGAACCCGTGATGGGGCCGTCTGGCCAACAGGGAGCACTCCTGACTGGACCATCTGGCCAGGAGGAAGAACCCCAGAGGTTGCTGTCTGTCCAGGGATAACCCCAGCCGGGGTCATCTGGCCTGAGGGAATAACCCCTGCTGGGACTGCCCGACTCACAGAAATCACCCCTGGTGAGACAGCCTGAAGAACCCCAGGGGTGACAGAGTGACTAACAGGAAGGACGCCAGGCCTCACAGGCCCCACAGGCTGCGTGAGGGGTAAAACCCCAGGGCGGACAGTCGGGCTTATGGGGAGGACACCAGTTCCGACAGGCTTGTTTATGGGTCCCACAGGCTGACTCAATGGCAGCACAGGAGGATTTACAGCCTGAGGGAGGGGAACCCCATGAGAGAGAAAGACGGGTTGCGGTGTGGAGGATGGCAGGCTGAGGGTACTCTGGCCCATGGGCAGAGGGCTAGAGACCAGAGTCACACGGGACTGAGCAGAGGCTGGAGGGGATTGAGTGAGGCTCCCGGGAGCACTCGGGGCCAGAGTCACAGGCTGCATAGCAGCTGGGCTAGGACTGCTCTGAGGCAAGGCCAGGCGGAAGCGTGAAGGCGGGGCTGCCACGCCGGGCACACTGCTGCTGGGGGGCGCCGCCACATGTGCTGTTGGCTTGGGAGCAATGTGCATCTGCTTCAGAAGTCCAGTCCTCTTAATATGTTCTGAAATCACAGATCTAAGCTTATTTTCCAAATCCCTGTGTATATCTGATGTCAAAATGTGATACATCAATGCATCCTGGCTGCTGGCATTGGCACTGCACTTTTTACAGTAGTATTTGTCAGATGATGGGATCTTCTCTGCAGAAGGAGTGTCATTAGTTTTCGGCTGTGTACCTTCCTCTGTTCGCAGCCCAAAGTAGGTGTGAATCAGGTAGTGAAAATGGGCCACCAGCACATGCTTCTTCATGCTATAGTACAAAGTGTTTGAAAAGTTACATTTTAAACATGTAAAACTTATCACGTCACTCCTAGGCGATTTAGTTTCGCCCAAAATATTCACTGTGTAGTTCTGAACTTTCCGAATGGGTGCATGGAACATTCTGAAGTGCTTTCCCACAACTTTAGGTTGAGATGTAAACACACAGTTTGGGCAAGGGATCACCAGCTCCTGGTCAATCTCATCTTCATGGTAACGATGTAAATGATTTTTGAATGAAGAAAGAACTTTTGTAGAGTATTTACAGAGGCCACAACAGTATGGCTTTGTTCGGTATCTCTGTTAAAAGAAAAGAAAGGTTTTAGGCAAAATTTAATAAAAACTATACAGAAGATGCTCTATCTCCCCGAATCCATGGCCCATCATGTTTCTCTTAGATACTTTTACATTATTCCTCCTCAAGGAACAAAGTTTTTCTAACCCGGAGTTGGCAAGATTTTCTGTAAAGGCCCAGTAGTAAATATCTTAGGCAACTCCAAAGTACCCACAAATAATATGCCATTTGTGGGCACAGCTGTGTTTCAAGAAAGCTTTACTTATGAACACCAATTCAAATTTCATATACTTTGCATGTGTCATAAAACAGTATTTTTATCTTTTCCTTAAATATTTAAAAACCTAACAAGCTCGTGGGCTGTGCAAATATAGGATTTGGCCCACAATTTATAATTTGCTAACCCCTGGCTCTGAGCCATCCACTAAAACCCCAAATCTCATTACTTAGGCCTATACTTCAACTACATTAATTAAAACAAACCTAGTTAAACTTTCTGTAAGAGAAAGTTACTCCTCCCGCATCCCATTTTTCTTGGTTCCAATGTTGTTTTTACTCCAAATTCTAAAACCTCTGGAATTTATCTACAATTAATCAAGCTTTCAGACCATTACACTATCATTATTGTCCTTTTATTTCCTCCATTCCTAGAGAAGGTAAGGAGTCAGACAATGCTTTGTGCATGCAGGTCCCACGAACTATATGACAGTGAAGAGCAGTGCACCTTGACTCACACAAGGAGTGAATGATCCCGAGACTGCAGAACATGATGCTGACCATATGGATCTTCAATTTAAGGCAAGTAAGGGTGAATTCAACAAGCTCGGGGCCTAAAAACAGACATCTATGTAACAGGGAGTGCAATCTAATCTGTCTTGATGAGTACTAAAACTTGCACCACTGTCACAGTCTCCTGGGGTCCTGAGACCCTAGAGCTAATGAGGCTTCGGATGCCCATTGGCATCCTACAAACCAGGAAGCAGAGACCTGGGCAGATGGAACGTTCTGTCCCAGGCCCCAGAACTGGCCATGGCATTATCATAGGGACCTCCCACCCTTCTTCTAAATCTGTGTTCTCTTGGTCACTCTCACAAACACACACACACATTTATTTCCATTCTTTTAAGACTCTTGTCATCCTCTCTCCCTCCTAGTCATGCAGTTTGTCTTCTGGGTCATGGGTTAGAAAAATCATCTAAACACACTGACCATCATGTCACCATCTTCTCAGCAATTCAAAACAATCTCAGGTTCTAGTATTTCAGGTAGGATATATAATAGTCCTAGGGCAACAGCCACAACTTCAGACAAAGACTAAAATAAAAACCTATGCTTTTTCGTATTTTACCGTCTCTGAAAGCTGGATGTGTCATTACAATTGATGGTTCACATCACAATATAGTTTAAGTATCACTTTTTATTAGTAGTTCAATAAAAATAGTGTTTTATACTCAATGAAATACAATACTGAGAAACTGTATACACAAAGAAAATTATACTCCATCCGAGAACTAATAGAACTTACTAACAAATGTGTTAGTATCTATTAGTGTTGAGTAAATCATTAGGTGAGGCAAACATTTCTTAAATATGACACCATAAACACAATCTATAAAAGAAAAGGGTGATAAAGTAGACGACACTTTAAGAAATGAAAAGACAAGTCACAGGCTAAGAGACAATATTTGTAAACCACCTAATGATTTGTATCTGGAAAATGTACTGTGGACATATTCAAGCTCAGTAAGGAGACACATGATCCAATTTTTCAAAAAATGCTTAAAAGATGGTATCTGGATGTAAAATATACACATGAAAAGATGCTCAACATCATTAGTCACTAGTGAAATGCAAATGAACACCCAAAGAGATACTATTACACATCTACCAAAATGAGACATCAGCAGATAAGTCAATACATACAAAACCTGACAATATAAAATCTGGCAGGAACACAGAACAGCTAGAACTCTCACACTGCTGTGAGAAAGCCAAATGTACAACCACTTTGGAAAACAGTCTGGCAGTTTCTTAGAAAGATAAGTATGTGTTTAACTTACCATACAGCCCTATCCGTTCTAAGACATTTACACAGAGAAAATGGAATCAGTAATCACAACCACCTGTAAAGGTTCTAGGACCGTGAGCAGCCATGAACAACCTGAGCCTAAACAGCAGCTCACCAGTGAGAGAGGAACAAGAAAGGACAGAAACAGGGTCACAGCACGAGGCATGGCAGAAGGACCAGTTGCAGCTTTCCTGCTGTGCTTCCTTAAGACCTGAGACTCAAGCTCCCATGCCTTGGGCCACCTCTGCAAGCCACTCTGTCCTCATCACCTGTGAAAGTCTAGCATGTTTCTCTGAGCCCTTGAGGACCTCACTGCAGTGCAAGCCACATAATCCACCAGGATTATGCAACTTTCCCTCTAGATCTTCCCAAACTGTCTTCATCTCTAAACCTTTCGTTTAGGTTTAGGGACAAAGGAACAAAGGACAGCAGGAAAACCACCTTCAAAACAAAAACATTGACCTAGCAGACTCCACAATCTTTCCCATTTCAGGCAACGGTGCTTTTATTGTATTTGAATATGGCTCCATTATAGTATGTCCAATCTCCATAATTTCAAATTATTACTTAGTATTTTATGCCTATTTTATGCCCCTACATACCCCAACAAAAATATAAACTCCTTGAGGAAAAGAACCTTAACTTTTACCTCTTTGTACTCAAACTCTGTTACCTGCTTTCTGGTAGGATTTAAAAACATGCTTATTAATGAAAACATGTCATTTTATTTATTTATTTTTTTGTAGAGACAGAGTCTCACTTTATGGCCCTCGATAGAGTGCCATGGCATCACACAGCTCACAGCACCCTCCAACTCCTGGGCTTAAGCGATTCTCTTGCCACAGCCTCCCGAGACTACAGGCGCCCACCACAACGCCCGGCTATTTTTTTTTTTTTTGGTTGCAGTTCAGCAGGGGCTGGGTTTGAACCCGCCACCCTCAGTATATGGGGCCGGCGCCTTACTGACTGAGCCACAGGCGCCGCCCCATGTCATTTTATATACAAGTTAGATTACAGAATTCAGGTGAGGGCGGCGCCTGTGGCTCAGTGGGTAGGGCACCGGCCCCATATACGGAGGGTGATGGATTCGAACCCTGCCCCGGCCAAACTACAACAAAAAAATAGCCGGGCATTGTGGTGGGCGCTTGTAGTCCCAGCAACTCAGGAGGCTGAGGCAAGAGAATTGCCTAAGCCCAGGAGTTTGAGGTTGCTGTGAGCTGTAACGCCACAGCACCCTATTGGGGGTGATAAGACGACTCTGTCTCTTAAAAAAAAAAAAAGAATTCAGGTGAGAAAAATCAATGAAGCTTAAGATTCATGAAGTCGAGGCCTGTCTGTTAAATGAGGCTATTTTAACAGCCATGAGTCACGCTGCACAGAATAACCAGTCCCAGTAGAATCAAGGAGGCTGGCAGATGGCAAAGAGGGGATGTCAGGTCAGAGAGGATCAGAGGCTAAAACAAGGATTCAAGAAAGTGGCTAACAACAGGAACATCGTTGTCAAAACAAGGACTAATTACAGAAGACACATTTACAGCTAAAATTTGCAAAGCAAGCATGACCTTGACAACAGAAGTTAGCAGGGAAGGAGGGATGACTCGGTCAAATCTGGGGCTAGTTTAATCATGATGAAGGTGCTGTGTCTGGTGAAGGGAAAGGGTTCCCACCAAAAAACCATTCTAATGCAGAGAATTTACCAGTATGCCACATGTTTTAGCTTAAATTTGCTTAGGTTTGAAATTTTAAATTATTAGAAGTGTTCTTTGATTCAAAGGCCTACATTTTTATTTTAGTTTCTGAAACCAGGATATACATTCATTGCATACACTTAATGTCACAACATTTTGTTTTACTCAGAACGGTAATTAAATCAAAGGTCTTTCTTACTCCAGTGGCATCTTATAATCAACAATAAATATTAAGATCCTTAAATATGAAATGTCTGATTTCAGGGCGGCGCCTGTGGCTCAGTGAGCAGGGCGCCGGCCCCATATACCAAGGGTGGTGGGTTCAAACCCAGCCCTGGCCAAACTGCAACCAAAAAATAGCCGGGCGTTGTGGCGGGCGCCTGTAGTCCCAGCTACTCGGGAGGCTGAGGCAGGAGAATCGCCTAAGCCCAGGAGTCGGAGGTTGCTGTGAGCTGTGTGATGCCACGGCACTACCAAAAAAAAAAAAAAAAAAGAAAGAAATGTCTGATTTCAAATCATTAGTTCATTATTTATCAAACAAGAAGAAGCACAATTAATCAAAATATTCACCTAAACTATGAACACAGTTTTGTGTATGTAGCTTATACATGCCAGCAGTGAAGAAGCCTGGAAATGAAATCACAAAAGGCCCTCCTCCACAGCTTATCGAGAACTGAGACTTTTTCCTTACAAGAAGTGGTCCAAAGCCTAGAATGAAGTGGTGGTCAGCTGGTGCCAGGCTGGATGACACAGATTTTCCAAGTCCAGCCCTTGTAGTTTGAGCAGTGTCATTTGTGTGACAGTGTTGTCTTGCAAGAGGGGCCTCTCCCTACTGACCAACCTCAGCTGCTTAACCACAAAAACCCTCATCGTGTCGTCTACCTGGTTGCAGTGACATCCACTGCAATCCACTACCAGGTTTCATGAAACAATAGTGGATAATATCAGCACTGAGCCACCAGACACCATTAGCTTTTTTTGATGAATATCTGGTTTTGGACTGTGTTACGGCATCATCTTTATCCAACCATGTGCTAAAATGTTTGCAATTGTCAAAAAGAATCCATTTCTCATCACATGTAACAATACAGTGTATAAATGATTCACCTTTATGTTGTGACAGCAAAGAAAGGCAAGTATCAAGACAATTTCTCTTCTGACGCTCACTTAATTCATGCAGAACCCATCTACCCAGCTTCTTTACCTTGCTGTTTTGTTTCAATATGGTTGGAATAGTTAACATCAAACCTTGCTTCTAATTCACATGTAGGTTGAGATGGATTTGTTTCCACTACAGCTTTCGGCTCATCATTATCCACCTTGCTTTTGGTCACCCACGTGGCTCATTTTCAAGATTAAAATCACCACAATGGAACTTCTCAACCATCGATGTCCTGTGTGTTCATTAGCCACATCCTTCCCAAACATTCTGTTGATATTTCAAGCTGCCTGTACCACATTGGTTTCACGATGGAACTCACATTCAAAAATAACATGAATTTTTACTTATCCGTGGTATCACAAAAATGCCTCTAAAAAAATTTGAAAGATAATCACAAAGCAAAATGTATGTTTGGAAGAGTAAGGAAGGGCGGCGCCTGTGGCTCAAGGAGTAGGGCGTCAGTCCCACATGCCGGAGGTGGCAGGTTCAAACCTAGCCCCGGCCAAAAACCAAAAAAAAAAAAGAATGGAAGAGTAAGGAAGTACCTTCACAATAAAAATAAAACAAGAAGTATCAAAGTGAAAGGCTAGAGATGTCAACTGTCAGTACTTCAGGAAACCGGACATTTCATACTTATAACCTAAGTTTCGCTGTATCCCTGTGTCCACTACATACAAAGAAAACTCTCCAAGCATCAATAATCCTGCATTACCCAACACTGAACTTTTTCTTCCTTCCTAAATGGCTGCATTAGGCCTCCTCCCCATTCACTCACCAGCAACCCCAAAAGGTGTGATGTCCCTCGGACTAAATTTACACTTACCCTAACTTTTGAGGAAACATGAAAACCAAATACAAAAAATACATACCACTTTCTTCCCAGATGGTTCCCAAAGAGAAACATCTCCCCATGTTGTGTTACAGAAGTACTTCTCTCCTGGATCAAAAGCTTTAAGGTCCTTTTCAAAAGGGAGGAAAAAAGAGATCATTATGCAAATTCAGAAGATAAAGAAATATTTAATTAGAACCTGACAATATGTGTCACTCGAGAAATCTACATGAGAAAAGAAAGTACAGTCATCCCTCTATATTCAAGGGGACCTGGTTCCAGGACCCCCTGCAGATGCCAAGTCCCTGATATGAAATAGTGTGATATCTGCATAGAACCAGGTACCGCCTCATTGCTGACATGAAGAAACTTTTACTAGTCTGGATAGATGGTCAAACCAGTCACAACATTCCCTTAAGCCAAAGCCTAATCCAGAGAAAGGCTCTGACTCTTTTCAATTCTGTGAAGGCTAAGAAGAGTTGAGGGAGCTGGAGAAGCTAGTTCATGAGGTTATAGAAAAAAAGCCACATCCATAACACACACTGCAGAATGAAGTGCTGAGTACTGATGGAAAACTGCAGCAGGTAACCCAAGAGAGCTATCCAAGAGCACCAATGCAGGGGTACACTACACAGCAGAGAGCAAAAAGCAGGTTTTCAGGGCAGATGAAACACCCTTCTGAGGAAGAAAGCACCACCTAGAACTTCCATAGCTACAGAGAAGCTGAGCACTTCTGCTTCCAACTTTTGAACAGGCTGATTCCACTGTCAGGAGCTAGTACAGCTGTGACTTTAAGTTGAAGCCCGTGTCCATTTACCCTTCTGAAAACCCAAGAGGCCTTAAGGATGACACTAACTCTACCTGCCTGTGCTCCATAAACGGAAGAGCAAAGCCTGGATGAAACAGCACAGTTTGCTGAGTATTCTAAGCCCACTGCTAAGACCTACTGCTCAGAAAAAAAAGATTCCTTTTAAAATATTGCTGCTCTTTAACAAACCTGGTAACCAAAGAGCTCTCATGGAGATGTGGCAAGGAGACTACAGTTTTCCTGCAGCTAACTCAGCATCCATCTACAGCCCCTGGATCAAAAGTAATTTCATCTTTAAAGTCTTATTATTTCAGAAATATATTTCATAAAGTTAGAGCTACCATAGTGATTCTCTGATAGATCTGGAAAAAGTATAGTGAAAACCTCCTGGAAAGGATTCACCATTCTAGATGCCATCAAGAACATCTGTGGGCTCGGCGCCTGTAGCTCAGTGGCTAGGACTCCAGCCACATACAGTGGAGCGGGAGTGTTCGAATCCAGCCCCGGACAACTACAACCAAAAAATACCCTGGCATTATGACAGGTGCCTATAGTCCTAGCTACTTGGGAGGCTAAGGCAAGAGAATCGCTTAAGCCCAAGAGTTTGAGGTTGCTGTGAGCTGTTGACGCCACAGCACTCTACTGAGAGCTACATAGTTGAGACTCTGTCTCAAAAAAAAAAAAACGAAAAGAAAAGAAAGAAAGAAAAGAACATCTGAGATTCAGGCTGGGCACACTGGCTCACGCCTGTAATGTCAGCACTGTGGAAGGCCGAGGCGGGTGGATTGCCTGAGCTCACAGGTTCGAGACAAGCCTGAGTCAGAGTGGGACCTCGTCTCTAAAAATAGCCAGGCATTGTGGCAGGCACCTGTAGTCTCAGCTTCTTGGAAGGCTAAGGCAAGAGAATGGCTTGAGCCCAAGAGTTTGAGGTTGCTAAGAGCTATGACGCCACAGAACTCTATGGAGGGCGATAAAGCAAAACTCTGTCTCAAAGAAAAAAAAAAGAAAGAACATCTGTGATTCATGGGATGGGGTCAAAATACCAACATTTTGGTTTGGGAGAACTTGATGGTTGATTCCAACCTTCACCGATGACTTGCAGAGGTTCACTTTTCTATGAAAGGGGCAACAAAAAATGCCTATGATTCACTTCATTGTGATATGCTTTATTACAGTGGCCTGGGAGTGAACCTGAAATATCACCAAGGTATGACTGTACGTGAAATTCTAACCAAAGACATTTTCTGAAAACTCTTTTTCTCACCTACCACCTCTTCAATGTCATTGATTCTTCCTAGCCTCCACTGCTAATAGTTTTTAATTTAGAATACACATGACAAATGCTGCTAGGAATAATATTACTTTTAATTAAATCTGAACGTTATTTCTCACATCAGTATCTACTAACATTAGTAGATACTAACTAAAGTTAACAGTAACTTAATGGGGAGGAGTACTTATTCAATCTTCAGACAATGCTTCACTCACTTATGAATTCTCAGCCCTAACCCAAAAAACATCACAATTCCCCTATGGCACAGAGCATAATATAGTAGAAATCTCTACTTTGGGCAACATACATACGCATACACAGAAAGAACAAACACGTCTTTTACTTTCAAGTTTATGGTACTTCTGGGTTTGGGTTATTAAGCAAGCAAATGCTCATTTCTTTTATATTTTAATGAGTAAAACATATAGTCACTATTCAAGAGGTGGGCCCACTTAACAAGACTGATTAAGCATCAGAAGTAGTGGTCCAGACTGATCCAGTACACTCAGACATACCAGATACTTTCCTAATGCTAGTTTTTTTTTTTTTTCTTTTTCTTTTTAAGACAGAGTCTTACTTTGTCACCCTCGGTAGAGTGCTGTGACATCACAGCTCACAGCCACCTCAAACTCTTGGGCCTTATCTCAGCCTCCCCAGTAGCTGGGACTACAGGCGCCGGTCCCAATGCCTGGCTACTTTTGGAGATGGGGTCTGGCCCCTGCTCAGGCTGGTCTCAAACTCACACAGATCGTGAGCTCAAGATCAGCCCGCCAGAGTGCTTGGATTATAGGCATGTGCCACCGTTCCTGGTCCCTAGTACCAGTTCTAAGAAGAGAATTCTCATTAGATTTTATATGGGGAATTCTGAATGCAACTATGGCCAGGCCACAGGTGGCTCACATCTGAAATCCCAACACTCTGGGAGGCAAGAGGATTGCTTGAGGCCAGGAACTTGATACCACCTGACCAAGAGCTAGACCTCATCTCTACAAAAATTAGAAAAATCATGGGCGGTGCCTGTGGCTCAAGGAGTAGGGCGCCGGTCCCATATGCCAGAGGTGGTGGGTTCAAACCCAGCCCCGGCCAAAAAAAAAAAAAAAAAAAAAAAAAAAAAATTAGAAAAATCAGCCAAGTGGGCGGCGCCTGTGGCTCAGTCGGTAGGGCGTCAGCCCCATATACCGAGGGTGGCGGGTTCAGGCCCGGCCCCGGCCAAACTGCAACCAAAAAAAAAAAAACAGCTGGGCATTGTGGCGGGCGCCTGTAGTCCCAGCTACTTGGGAGGCTGAGGCAAGAGAATCGCTTAAGCCCAGGAGCTGGAGGTTGCTGTGAGCTGTGTGAGGCCACAGCACTCTACCGAGGGCAATAAAGTGAGACTCTGTCTCTACAAAAAAAAAAAAAAATCAGCCAAGTGTGGGTGTGCACCTGTTGTCCCAGCTAGGAACGCTAAGGCAAGAGGATCGCTTGAGCCCAGGAGTCTGAGGTTACAGTGAGCTATGATGATACCACTGTTTTCTAGCCTGGGCAAAAGACTGAGACTCTGTTGAAATAAAAAATTCAGGGAAAATACGACAGAAAATTTCACAAGATCCTTTGGAGCATCAAAATGTAATTCAGTGCAAGCTCATGTAATTTCACTTCAGTTTTATGGTGCTCAAAATTGATTCATGGGCAATAAAAATCTAGAAGAGGGTCTTAAACACTGTCTGTTAGAATTACCATGGCCTAGGATAAAGCAAAGATAAAACAGAATTTAAAAAAACAAAATAATTTCTTTGAAAAGATCAAAAAGTTTACAAAATGTAGCTAGACTGAAGGAAATAAACAACACAAATAACTAAATCAGAAATCTAAGTGGGGGCATTACAACTGATCTTACAAAGGGATCAGAAGAGGGTGCTATGAACAACTGCTAAATCAACAAGATGAAATAGACAAATTCCTTGAAAGTCATAAGTCACTTAAAAATGATTTTATATTCATGAAGAAATAGAAAAATTTCAAATTTCTGTTATAAGAGATTGAATTATTAATCAAAAACTTTCGGCCGGGCGTGGTAGCTCACGCCTGTAGTCCCAGCGCTGTGGGAGGCCAAGGTGGGTGGATTGCCTTAGCTCAGAGGTTCGAGACCTGTATGAGCAGCAGTGAGCCAGAGTAAGACCCCGTCTCTACTAACAACATCAAAAACAGCCAGCACCGCCAGAGGAAGAAGAAAATGAACAAAAAAGGAGTACTTCAAACAAAGAAGAATGAACAAGCAAATTGAAATTAAAAATTAAAAAAACTTTCTAACAAAGCAAAGTCCAGGGCCAGGTGGCTTCACTGGTGAACCCAACAAGACATTTAAAAAAGAATTAACACCAATTCTTCTCAAACTCTTCCCAAAAAAACAGAAGAGGAAGGAATACTCCCAAACTCATTCAAGACGGCAGCATTACCCTGATACCAGAGCCAAATAGAGATATAAAAAAATTACAAATATTCCTATGAATACAGATGAAAAATCCTCAACAAAATACTAGCAGACCAAATCCAACAGTATACTAGAACAATTATACACCACGACCAAATGAGATTTATTCCAGGAACACAAGGAGATTTGAACATAAGAAAACCCATCAATGTAATTCATTACACTAATGGGATACGGGGCTCACATGATCATCTCAATTGAAACAAAGAAGGGGTCTGATAAAATCCAACACCCTCTTATGATAGAAACTGAAGGGAACTTCCTCAGCATGATAAAGGGCAATTATGGAAAGCACACACAGACCATCACACTAAATGACAAAAGACCAGAAACTTCCCCTGGTATCAGGGACAAGGATAAGGATATCTACTTTCACCACTACTGTTCAATATGTACTGAAGTTCTAAACAGCAATGAGGCAAGAAAAAGAAACAAAAGGCATTCATATAAATAAAAGTGAAACCATATTTTCAGAATTTATATTCTACATATAGAAAATCTCAAAAGAGCCACAGGAAAGCTACTAGAACTAAAGACAAATTCAGCAAAGTTGAATGTTATAAGATCAACACACAAAAATTAGTTGTGTTTCTACACATTTGCAATGAAAAATCTGAAAAGGATATTACAAACACAATTCCATTTATAGCACTATGTAAAATAACAAAATACCTATGAATTTAGTCAAGCAAGTAAAAGACTCATACACTAAAAACTATAAGGCATTGTGGAAAGAAATTAAAAACCTAAATATATGGCATCAATATGTATACGGGTATAGGAAGACAGTATTGTTAAGATGTGTTATTAGAAAAAAAAAAAAGATGTGTTATTAGGCGGGCACAGTGGCTCACACCTGTAATCCCAGCACTCCAGGAGGCCAAGGCGAGGTGGGTAGATTGCCTGAGCTCAGAAGTTCAAGACCAGCCTGAGCAAGAGCGAGACCCCATTTCTACTAAACACAGAAAAATAAGCCAGATATTGTGGTGGGTGCCTATAGTCCCAGCTACTCAGGAGGCTGAGGCAAGAGGATCACTTGAGCCCTAGAGTTTGAGGTTGCTGTGAGATATGATGACATGGCACTCTACTCAGGGTGACAGAGTAAGACTCTGAGTCAAAAGAAAAAAGAAAGTGTTAATAATACTCAAAGTGATATATGATATGATATATATGAGATCCAACAGTTAAGTTCATCAACTTAACCTAGAAAAAGTGCTACCTACCTCACTGTTGAGTATCACTACGTCACCTTGGGAAGCTGGGCACCAATGCCAGAACCTAGTCTACACTTCAAGGCAATTTTGGAACTCTTTTTCTGGAACAGCTATGAGAACTGTCATCGTATAAGGTCGAACCTCACTGCTGAGTATCACTATAGACACCTTTGAAGTACTTACTCCCCTTGGCCATCTGGTGACCACAGTGATATTCAGCAATGAGGTATGTATCACTTTTTCCAGAATGAGTTTGTAAACTTGGCTTATCTTGTAATCCTCAGCAAAGTTCCAACAGTCTTTTACAGAAATGGAAGTCAATCCTCATGTTCATATGAAATTACGAGAAGCCCTGAATAGTCGAACCGATAATGAAGGGAAGAACGAAGTGGGACAACACTCCATTTCAAAATTTACCATAAAGCTATAGTGATCCAATCAAAACAGTATAAAACTGACAGACAAATGGACCAATGGAACAGAATTAAGAGTCCAGAACTAAACCCATACATCTATGACCAACTAACTGATTTCCATTGACGGTACCAAGTCCATTCACTGGGGAGGGGAAGGGGCAGTGGCAGTCTCTTCAACAATGCTGGAAAAACTAAATTTTCACAAGCAAAAGAAAGAAACTGGACTTCTACTTCACACAATATACAAAAGTTACTCAAAATACATCAATGACCTAAACTAAGAAGTACAACTATAAAACTATTAGAAGAAAACATAGGGATAGATCATGACCTTGGACTTGACAATGGATTCTTAGATATGGTCTAAGAAATCACAAAAGAAATAAATTGAACTTCATAAAAATTTAAAACTTTTGTGCATCAAAAATGTTGTCAAGAAAGTAAAAAGTCAGGGCTGGTTGCAATGGCTCACGCCTGTAATCCTAGTACTCTGGGAGGCCACGGCAGGTAGAGTGTCCTGAGGTCACAGGTTCAAGACCAGCCTCAGCAAGAGCAAGACCCCCCCAGCTCAAAAAATAGCAGGCGCCTGTAGTCCCAGCTACTTGGGAGGCTGGGGCAAGAGAATCACTTGAGCCCAAGAATTTTAGGTTGCTGTGAGCGCTCTACTGAGGGCAAAAAAAAAGAAAGAAAGAAAGAAAAAAGTCAACCTATGGAAAAGAAAAAAATATATGCAAATCATATATCTGATTAGGGTTTAATACCCAGAATATACAAAAAAAATTCTATATCTCTATATTCTAAACAACAAAATGACAAAACTCTCAATTAAAAACAAACTGAATAGACATTTTGCTATGTGTTTTACAATAAAAAATTTTAATGTACTTGGAAGAGAAAAAAACAAAGACGATCAAGTCCATTACTTATTTTACACTGAATACACATTGAAATAATATTCTTAATACATAAACTAAGCTATTTAATTAAAAGAGAGAAAAAGCACCAAATGTATCCTGGCATGGAGTCACTACCTGCTATAGGCTGAGACAGGCATGTGGGGCCTGGCCAAATCCTGCCACGTTCACTTTATGCAGTGCCCTGTGAAATATGCAGCTGGCCCTTGATCAATCAACTGACCAAAAGGTAATTATTTCATTATTCATTTTTAGAGACAGGGTCTCACTGTCACCCAGGCTGGAGTGCAGTGGTAAAAATCACAGTTCACTGTAGCCTTGAACTCCTGGGCTCAAGTGATTCCCCTGCCTCAGCCTTATGAGTACCTGGTACTACAGGAACACATCAGCTAAATGCTCATTTTTTAAAAAAAACCCTCAAGAGATTCTATGTGTTACATGGTTTAGATCTAGTTCAGAAGAGGGGATAAAGGCCAGGCACAAGATGAAATATTTGGGATTTTATCTAACAAAGGACGTGAAAGATCTCTATAAAGGGAACTATGAAACTCTAAGAAAAGAAATAGCTGAAAATATTAACAAATGGAAAAACATACCATGCTCATGGCTGGGAAGAATCAACATAGTTAAAATGTCTATACTACCCAAAGCAATATATAATTTCAATGCAATCCCTATTAAAGCTCCACTGTCATACTTTAAAGATCTGGAAAAAACAATACTTCGTTTTATATGGAATCAGAAAAAAAGTCGAATAGCCAAGACGTTACTCAGAAATAAAAACAAAGCAGGAGGAATTACGCTACCAGACCTCAGACTATACTACAAATAAATAGTGATCAAAACAGCATGGTATTGGCACAAAAACAGAGAGGTAGATGTCTGGAATAGAATAGAGAATCAAGAGATGAATCCAGCTACTTACCGTTATTTAATCTTTGACAAGCCAATTAAAAACATTCAGTGGGGAAAAGATTCCCTATTTAACAAATGGTGCTGGGTGAACTGGCTGGCAACCTGTAAAGACTGAAAGTGGACCCACACCTTTCACCATTAACTAAGATAGACACTCACTGGATCAAAGATTTAAACTTAAGACATGAAACTATAAAAATACTAGAGGAGAGTACAGGGAAAACCTTTGAAGAAATCGGGATGGGCGAGTATTTTATGAGGAGGACCCCCCCGGGCAATTGAAGCAGCTTCCAATATACACTACTGGGACTTGATCAAACTAAAAAGCTTCTGCACAGCGAAGAACACAGTAAGTAAAGCAAGCAAGCAGCCCTCAGAATGGGAGAAGATATTTGCAGGTTATGTCTCTGACAAAGGTTTAATAACCAGAATCCACAGAGAACTCAAACGCATTAGCAAGAATAGAACAAGGGATCCCATCACAGGCTGGTCAAGGGATTTCAAGAGAAACTTCTCTGAAGAAGACAGGCATGCAGCCTTCAGACATATGAAAAAATGCTCATCATCTTTAATCATCAGAGAAATGCAAATCAAAACTACTTTGAGATACCATCTAACTCCAGTGAGACTAGCCTACATCACAAAATCCCAAGACCAGAGATGTTGGCGCGGATGTGGAGAAAAGGGAACACTTTTGCACTGCTGGTGGGAATGCAAATTAATACATTCCTTTTGGAAAGAGATATGGAGAACACTTAGAGATCTAAAAATAGATCTGCCATTCAATCCTGTAATTCCTCTGCTGGGCATATACCCAGAAGACCAAAAATCACGTCATAACAAAGATATTTGTACCAGAATGTTCATTGCAGCCCAATTCATAATTGCTAAGTCATGGAAGAAGACCAGGTGCCCATCGATCCATGAATGGATTAATAAATTGTGGTATATGTACACCATGGAATATTATGGAGCCTTAAAGAAAGATGGAGACTTTACCTCTTTCATGTTTACATGGATGGAGCTGGAACATATTCTTCTTAGTAAAGTATCTCAAGAATGGAAGAGAAAGTACCCAATGTACTCAGCCCTACTATGAGACTAATTTAGGGTTTTCACATGAAAGCTATAACCCAGTTACAACCTAAGAATAGGGGGAAGGGGGAAAGGGAGGGGAGGGAGAGGAGAGGTGGGTAGAGGGAAGGGGATTGGTGGGATTACACGAGCGGTGCATCTTACAAGGGTATATGTGAAACTTGGTAAACGGTCTGTGAAGCTAGTGAATGATGCCCCATGATCATATCAATGTACACAGCTATGATTTAATAAAAAAAAAAAAAAAAAAAAGCCAGGCACAGTGATTCACACCTATAATCCTAGCACTCTGGGAGGCCAAGATAGGAGGACCACTTCAGGCTGGAAGTTTGAGACCAGCCTGAAAGAGAGAGAGAAAGACCCTGTCTCTACAAAAAATAGAAAAATTAGCCAGGCAATGGTGGCACACTCCTGTACTTCCATCTAGTTGGGAGGCTGAGGCAGGAGGATCGCTTGAGCCCAAGAGTTGGGAGGCTGCTGTGAGCTATAATAATGCCACTACACTTTACCCCTAGTGACAGAGCAAAAGGAGAGGAGAGGAGAGTTTGTTTGTTTCTGTTAAGCAGGCTTAAGCAAGGTTCGAATCTGCCACCCCTGGTCTGCAGGGCCAGCACTCTAACCAGAGATATGGCGCCCAGCCCCAAATTTCAAATTATTAAAATAAAAATTTCCCCCAGAAAATGAGTAGCACTTAACCCAATAGTTAACCTAACTAACTTAATAGTTTTAAACCATTTGAATCTCCTAATTTTCCCCTGGGAAATAAATATGTATCTCTGTGTCAGTAAAGTCTTAAAAAGAAGCAAATAGTCTTGAAAAATTCAGATGAGCAAACACATTTTGACATTGACTGAATTTCATAAGGAATGTTCAGGTTGAAAACTTTCAGTTATTACTGACATTTTATCTAAAAATAAAACCAATTTTGTAAAAGAATTAAAATCTTAAAAATCAAATTCACATTAAAGGGAGACTAAATGAATACTTGCTCCTAGACTGGGTCCATTACTGAAGGGAAAACGCTACCAACGATTACATCAGACAAAAACGTCACATCAACGTTACATCTGCTCAAGCTGACAACCGCCCTGCAGTGACACACAGACTACCTGTAAGCAAGAGGGAGGAAATGTTAACAAACAGGACCACATGTTAGCTGATAAATCTGGGTACAGGGTAATCAGTATTTTTTGTACTCTTTTCATTCTTGTAACTTCTCTATAGCTTTGTATTATTTTTTTCCAAACACAACCTTGTTTTAAAAATTGTATTCACTTAGCCTGCTTTAACGGGGTTTAAGTCAACTTGGATGTAGTTCCAAATTCCATATTCTTGCAATACCTTCTCCAATTCTTTCCACTAGAGAATCTCAACCATTCTTTAAAAAAAAAAAAAACCAAAAACAGGCGGTGCCTGTGGCTCAAGGAGTAGAGCGCTGGTCCCATATGCCGGAGGTGGCGGGTTCAAACCCAGCCCTGGCCAAAAACCACACACACACACACACACAAAAAAAAAAAAACAACTTTTTTTCTTGGGCAGCGCCTATGGCTCAGTCCGTAAGGCGCCGGCCCCATATACCAAGGGTGGCGGGTTCAAACCCGGCCTCAGCTGAACTGCAACCAAAAAATAGCTGGGCGTTGTGGCGGGCGCCTGTAGTCCCAGCTACTCGGGAGGCTGAGGCAAGAGAATCGCTTAAGCCCAGGAGTTGGAGGTTGCTGTGAGCTGTGTGATGCCATGGCACTCTACCGAGGGCCATAAAGTGAGACTCTGTCTCTACAAAAAAAAAACAAAAAACAAAAAACACTTTTTTTCTTGAGACAGAATCTCACTTTGTTGCCCTCGGGATAATGCCGTGACGTCACAGCTCACAGCAACCTCCAACTCTGGGGCTTAACCAATTCTCTTGCTTCAGCCTCCCAAGTAGCTGGGACTACAGGCACCTGCCACAACGTTCGGCTATTTTTTTGTTATTGTTGTCATTGTCATTTAGCTAGCCCAGCTCGGGTTTGAACCCATCAGCCCCAGTGCATGTGGCTGGTGCCCTAACCAGAGCTACAGGCACCAAACCTAAAAATAAATAAGCTTTTAAAAACAAAAACAATTCAAATCACAACTGCTCTGTAAAGGTTACATCAGCCTTTCCAGCCAGGCCCAGTGTTTCTGCCTGCTACACACTGTGAGTGCTCTCAGCAAATGTTTTAGCTCCTGCCAGATTGTCAACGCCCTAGAAGAGGGAAGTGCCTTGACTTAAACTCTCTACATTTCTTCATTTCATTTTTGAATGAGGATTACAATAAAAGCTTCTGTTTAACCCACTAAGGATCAGAAGAACACAGTCTGTTTGTTAAAGATACTACATCTTAAGGCCAGTCGTGGTAGCTCATGCCTATAATGCCAGCACTTAGGAGGCTGAGGTGAGTGGATTGTCAAAACTCATAGGTTGGGGACCAGCCTGAACCAGAGCAATACCTCATCTCTAAAAATAGCTGGGCGTTGTGGCGGGCACCTGTAGTTCCAGCTACTTGGAATACAGAGGCAGAGAACAGGTTAAGCTCAGGAGTTTGAAGAGGCTGTGAGCTGTGACGCCATCGCACTCTACCAAGAGCAACAAAGTAAGACTCTGTCTCAAAAAAAAAAAAAAAAAAAAAAAAAAAAAGATACTACATCTTCAGGGTTTGTTTTTCAAAGCATCTCCCATGTGCCACATACCATTCTATGAACTCCCCATACATTATCATTCGAAATGTCCTTAGTCTAGACACATGCTGTGCTGTTACTCATCATCTTAGTCTATTATTAATAAACTATGTATTTATGATGTCTACATCCAACCTATTAGCAACTATTCTCAATGTTGTCTCCAATATTTGAAACCAAATCCTTGCTTTCCTTCCTCATATGAAATGTGACTTATAGACAGAGCTGCAAAAACCTCCGGATTTTTCTTATCTGAACACTACCCTTGAGCAAGAGGTTCTACCTGAGAGGTTCAACTCTCCTCTCCTTATACTTACAAATTAACTGTCACAAATTGTTATTAAAAGTATTTCTCTAGTTTTTACTTTCATTCCTTCATCTGAAACATATTTGCTAAGAATCTATGTGCAGATACTATTCTGATTACATGTCAAATAGTGGATAACAAATCAATGAGGTCCTCACCTTCTGTTCAAACGAGGGAGACAGATAAGGTAGTAAGTTCTGAAGAAAATCACATCGGTTAAAAGAATAATGCAGGAAGGGCACCCTCTGACAAGATGAAATCTGAACACAGACTTTGCTGAAGTCCTTTAGAAATGAATACTATCTGTCTCCCTGCTTGAGAGCAAAGATTAATTCTGACCATTAATGAAAATACTGGTAATTATTAGTCTTTAAGTATTGGACTGCCATTTTATAAATAAAAATCTATCTGAAAGTCTGAGATTTAAAAATTAAGAAACTGAACTCCCAGTTCTCGGAATCTTTAAAACTCTGCCTAGTTTTTTTTTGGTAGAGACAGAGTCTCACTTTATGGCCCTCGGTAGAGTGCCGTGGCCTCACACAGCTCACAGCAACCTCCAACTCGGGGGCTTAAGCGATTCTCTTGCCTCAGCCTCCCGAGTAGCTGGGACTACAGGCACCCGCCACAACGCCCGGCTATTTTTTTTTTTTTTTTTTTGGTTGCAGTTTGGCCGGGGCTGGGCTTGAACCCGCCACCCTCGGTATATGGGGCCGGCGCCCTACCGACTGAGCCACAGGCGCCGCCCAACTCTGCCTTGTTTTAAAGAAACCAAATTCTATACAAGTTTTAAAAATTCAAAGCAGACATTGTCCCTGTTTCTACAATTATAAATAAAACATGCATAAAATTATCAGTTTAAGTATAGGACATACAGTAACTCTTATTTAACATTTTTTAAAACTACTTACATAGGACGACTATATAGTCTCCATTTATAAGAAAGTATAAAATTATAAGAAAATAAATCTATCAATAAAGTGTTACTATGACCTTCATTTTTAAACTTTTCTAAGACTGTATATGGATAAAATTCATGAATCAGAACAAAGAAAAGAAACCATCATTTCATATGCACATTTGTTGCTCATTCTAACAATACTGGGAAATTAACTTACAGCCTTCTTTTGCTAAAATAATAATTCAACATATTCCCCTCAAATATCAAAAGCAAAATTTTTAAAATAACTATAAAAATCCTCTCCTTAAAGTAGCTTAAAAACTTAAATGGCTCATTTCAAGAGAGACATGAAGTACTAATGATGCTTTCACACAGCCACTGAAAAGATTAGCAATTTTCTTTTTCTTTCTTTTCTTTTTTTTTTACAGTTTGTGGCTGGGGCTGGGTTTGAACCCACCACCTCCAGCATATGGGGCCGGTGCCCTACCCCATTGACCCACAGGTGCCATCCAAGATCAGTAATTTTCATTCTTTGGAATCTTATCCATTCTTCAAAAATGACCAGTTTAAATCTTACCCCAACACCCCCAACCCTAGCATCTTCTTTCCACCGGTAATTTATATCTTCTTACCTTCAGTAACTCTTTGCAGCTGTCAAGCCCAATATCCACAAGAATGCCTTTCACCTTTTTTCGTACCTTTCTGATGTTGTCAAGATTTTCCACAGGAATTTGAAACATTTTTGAAATTTTCCTTAAAAGGAAAGATAAAAAACGTACTAAGTATATACTAAAAAATATTTTTTAACAATGTTGGTAAAACAATAGGGGTAAAGTATAATTGTCAACAAATGGTGGCAGACAACTGGACATTCATATGCAAAAGAATAGGGTTGGCTCTTTCCTCACACCTTCCACAAAAATTAACTCAAACTGGATCATACACCTCCATGTAAGACCTAAGCAGAATTTTTGTAACCTTGGATTTGGCAATAGACGCCTAGATATGACACAGAAAAGCACCAGCAACAAAAGAAAAATAACAGTCAAGTTAGACTTTATCAAAATTAAAAACTGTGCTTCAAAGGACACCATCAAAAAAGCAAAAACATTCACAAAATGGGAGAAAATATTTGCAAATCATATTTCCGACCATGAATTTATATCCAGAATACACAAAGAACTTATAACTCAATAATTAAAAGACAAATAATCTGGGCAGCACTTGTAGCTCAGTGGTAGGGCACCAGCCACATACACCGAGGCTGGTGGGTTCAAACCCAGCCCAGGCCAGCTAAACAATGACAACTGCAACCAAAAAATAGCCAGGCGTTGTGGCGGGTGCCTGTAGTCCCAGCTATGTAGGAGGCTGAGACAAGAGAATCTCTTAAGTCCAAGAGTTTGAGGTTGCTGTGAGCTGTGATACCACGCACTCCACTGAGGGCAACATAATAAGACGCTGTCCTAAAAAACAAAAAAAAGGACAAATAATCTAATTTAAAAATGGGCTAAGGATCTGAATAGACACTTCTTCAAAGAAGATATGCAAATGGCCATTAAGGGAAAGAACATAAAAAAATGCTCAACAACTCTTCGGGGCGGCACCTGTGGCTCAAGGAGTAGGGCGGCGGTCCCATATGCCAGAGGTGGCGGGTTCAAACCCAGCCCTGGCCAAAAACAAAACAAAAACAAAAAAAATGCTCAACATCATTAGCTATTTGGGGAAATGCAAATCAAAACCACAATGAGATAGTATAATACTTTACATCTGCCAGCATATCTATAATTTTTTTAAGAAAGGAAAATAATGTGTTATTATAGTAACACATAAAAAATGTGTTATTAAGTATGTAGAGAAATCAGACCTCTCATACATTGCTAATAGTAATGTAAAATTGTACAGTCAATTTAGAAAACAGCCTGGGGCGGCGCCTGTGGCTCAGCGAGTAGGGCGCCGGCCCCACATGCCGAGGGTGGCGGGTTCAAACCCAGCCCCGGTCAAACTGCAACAACAAAAAAAAAAAAAAATAGCCGGGCGTTGTGGCGGGCGCCTGTAGTCCCAGCTACTAGGGAGGCTGAGGCAAGAGAATCGCGGAAGCCCAGGAGTTAGAGGTTGCTGTGAGCCGTGTGACGCCACGGCACTCTACCCGAGGGCGGTACAGTGAGACTCTGTCTCTACAAAAAAAAAAAAAAAAGAAAACAGCCTGGCAGACCCTCAAAAGATACAAGATACATATGAACCAGCAACTGCACCAAAGAGAAATGGAAACACACACATTCACTCAAAAACGTTAAATAGGACGGTCACAGCAGCATTATTCAATTGCCAGTATAAACAACCCACATGTCCAGAAACTGATGACTAATAAATAAAACATGATACTACCCATTTAATGGAATATTTGACTATTAAAAGAAATGAAACACTGATACACACCACAATGTGGATGAACCTTGGAAACCCACTAAGCGAAAACATCCAGACACAACGACGCATATCCTATGATTCTTTTTAGCTGAAGCATCCAGAACAGATACATCCACAGATGGAAAGTCCAGAACTGGAAAAACTGGGAGAAGATGGGTAAGATGGACTTCTTCCTGGAATAAGGACAATGTTCTGAAATCAACTGTGGAGACACACTCAAACAGCTGTGCATGTGCTCACAGCCACTTAACTGTGATATTAATGGGCAAAGTGCACAGCATGCAAATTATATCTCAATAACGCTTTCATCTGAAAGGTAAAAAATAAACCCCACAGTACCTGACAGACTACAGGACACTGAAATGACCTCACTGATGAACTTATTGACAGCTATAAAGACAAACACAGTAGAAGGGTGTGCACACATACACACAGACTCCACAGCTCTGCCCACACCCTAGGAGCAGTGGGCATAGCTAAGACCCAAATCTTTAGTTTTAAATACCACTTCCCATTAAAAGAACCAGGACTCCTTGGAAAAATGGCTGATTCTAGGGCTTGAGTAAAGACAAGCCTAGAACATTCTGTGCTGGAAAACAAGACAGTCTGCTCAAGTGACAGGGCAGGTGTGTCAAAGACACCAAAGAAACTAGTTCGAAGTAGCTCCTCAGCCTATATGGGACAACTTGTGCATATATCAAGTAACCAGTTATTACCCAAATTACCAAAAAATGCAATAATACCTCCCAAACCACAAACCCTTACAACAGGACTCTGACACTCCTGCCAAAAGTTGGGCTATGTCCTCTCCTTTTGACTCTTAGGCAGAACTTTGAGGCTGTCTCAACCAATAAATACGGAGGAAATAGTCATGAGAATTCTAAGACTAGTCATAAAAAAACGCCACATCCTTCCCTCAGCACTACGTTCAGAACCCCAACGCTTGGGTACAGCAAGTGTGGCTCGACTGGCCCACCAAGACCCCATGTGTGAACTGCTCAGTGGACACCAGCATGAGAGAAAGATGCCTTCACAGGACTCCAGGCTCCCACCTGCCTGCAAGTCACCCTTGCCTGAGTCTCCCCAGATAAGCCCCATGCATTATGGAGTAGAACGAGCCATCTTCCCTACCTGAATTCCTGACCCACAGAACTCATGAGCTTTTTTGATAAATTGTTTTACCCCACTAAATTACGGAGTTGTCTGGTATAAAACCAATAGGCCATAACCCAATAAAATATAAGCTTAAGTTCATACTGATGTAATTAAACCAAAAGTCAAACAAGCCCAAATTAAGACACATTGTACAAAATAACTAGGCTGTAATATTGAGAAGTATCAAGATCACATATGGTAGCACTGTTCACAACAGCCCAAAAGTGAAAACAAGGAAAACATCCGAATGTCCAAACAAATGATGAATGGACAAAGTGAAGTATATACATATAATGGACTACTATTTGGCAATAAAAAGTAACTAAGCAGTGATGCATGCTACAACATGCTAAAAATAGAAAAATTAGCAGAGCACAGTAGTCCCAGCTATTTGGGGAGTCTTGAAGCAGAATAATCAATCACCTGAGCCCGAGAGTTTAAGAATGCTGTAAGCTATGATGCCACAGCACTTTAGCTGGGAAAACAAAGCTAGACTGTCTCAAAAAAACAAAAACAAAAAACAAACAAATAAAAAAACCCAAACCCATTATGTTAAGTCTAAGAACCCAGATGCAAAAGTACTCATATTGCCTGTTCCCATTCAAATGAAATATCCCACGCTAGGCATGCGAACAGGTAAGTAAACAGAAACATTTTCTGGTGAGATACTAGAGAAGTTGTAATATTAGACCATGGTGATGGTTCACTACTCTGTATCTCTACTTTAAAAAAAATCAATTGGACGGCGCCTGTGGCCCATATACCAAGGGTGGTGGGCCCCAACCAAACTGCAACAAAAAATAGCCGGGCGTTGTGGCGGGTGCCTGTAGTGCCAGCTACTCAGGAGGCTGAGGCAAGAGAATGGCCTAAGCCCAACAGCTGGAGGTTGCTGTGAACTGTGACGCCATGGCACTCTACCGAGGGCGACAAAATAAGACTATCTCAAAAACAAACAAACAATTATACACTTAAAAGTATGCATCATGGACGAAAAAACTGAAGAACTACCCTAGATTGGAGGAGACTAAGTTGATGTGCCATTGTGGACTAGTTCATTTCACTACAAATGATGTTATTAAAACAAGGCCCTCTACAACTTCAAAGGGGTCTGGAATTAGATGGTGACAATGTTTTCATTTCCTGATTCTGATGGTTTTCTCATGGACATATATGTAAAAGTTCCTGTTTATAGGAAACAGCATTTGGCATAACGTGGCATCTTTTTTCAGCAACTTACTCTCAAAATGATTCTGGGTTGTGGCGGGCACCTGTAGTCCCATCTATTTGGGAGGCTGAGGCAAGAGAATCACTTAAGCCCAAGAGTTTGAGGTTGCTGTGAGCTGTGACGGCACAGTACTCTATCCAGGGCAACAGCTTGAGACTCTGTCTCAAAAAAAAAAAAAGGTAACTTTCAAGATTGATAACATCCAGTGGTACTAAGACTAAGTGGAAAAACACTGATCTCTACATAGTAAAGCGCGCATTTCCACTTTCACACCCCTCCTCAACTTCTCCCCTTGTCACCCAAAGGCAGGTTCAGACTCAGCAACCAAAAGTCCATCTTCCATTGTATTCACCTCACCATGCTGCAATTATCTATCTTGTTCCCCTACTGGATTGAACTTCTTCAAAGTGGGAATCAGTATTTGCATGTTTAGGGCCCATTACAAAGCACAGTACTCAGCAAATACTCATTACATGAGCAAAGACATAAAATAAAGCAAAGCAGGGCGGCACCTGTGGCTCAGTGAGTGGGGCGCCGGCCCCATATACAGAGGGTAGTGGGTTCATAACCCAGCCCCAGCCGAACTGCAACAAAGAAATAGCCGGGCACCTGTAGTCCCAGCTGCTCGGGAGGCTGAGGCAAGAGAATCACATAAGCCCAAGAGCTGGAGGTTGCTGTGAGCCGTGTGACACCACAGCAGTCTACCGAGGGCAGTAAAGTGAGACTCTGTCTCTACAAAAAATAAATAAATAAATAAAGCAAAGCAAGAACCATAAGCCATGCAGAAGATGCTATGAATGTTCCCTTCCAAAGAGGGAAAGGCTTTGGAGAACTGGCACCCAAGACATTCAAGGTAAGTCAGCATCAGAAAAGGACTGAGGTAAAGAAAAGTCTAAATGTATTTAGCAAAAGGTAAGTAAAACCAAAAAGACAGACTGAAATCAAACCAGGGAAGGAGTGGAAGGAGAAAGAATTAACATGGAGGAAGGAATTTTTGGTGGGTAACAAAAGTTTTTGAAAAGCCAATTTGGAGTGGGTAAGTGTCTTCTTACCCACTCCACAATGCATCTACATGAAAAGTGTATCTTAGTCTCAGCAAAAGGAGGGATTTAAGAATCACTAACACTGAAGAACTGGAGGATATAAAAACCATAGGAAATTTAAAAATACTAAAATTTCTAAAAGTAAAATGCAATAAATTGGGTTCAAGACTTCAAAAGCTTACACTGCGAAAAGAGATGTCAGGAACCCCATGGTGCATTTCTTCCTAAATGCTAAGTACAAGGTCACTTTCAAGCCTTGACTGGCTCCTTTGGCCAGAGAAAAGCTCAATAAAAATTTCGCCAAAGATGTCCCCTCTATCAGACTTCATTTCCTCCCTAAAGTTTCACTATCTTCTCTATCCCCTGGGGTACTTCTTTCCCCAAAAGCTGGCAGTTAAATAGGACCGTCTCAAGCACAGTCCATCATCGGCATGTATTTGAAACAGGGAAGCTAAATTTACTGCATGCAAGGAGCAGTCTCAACTTACACAACCAAGAGCTGACCTTATTATAGGGATAGGAGTAGTGGACTCCCAGCAATAGTGTTAGGGATTGGCTGATTCCACTAGTAGGATACTGGAAACTACTGCTGACTGGCTGGCTCTCAGGATGGCATTATTGAACCAAGGCTATCAATGACCTCTATAGTTATTCCCAAGGCTTGGAACTAGGACCAACAAACTATCAACGTTTTTCGGAACTTGAGGAATAGGAACTTTTTATTCTCAAATATAAGTGCCCCCATCATCATGGTTCCCCCCAAAACAAGCACACAGATCCCATTTTATTTTTAAAGAGAAAAGGTTTCTCTTCTTTAGCAGTTTGCTAACAGCTTTAAGGAAAACAACTGAGAATAAAGTATACAACACAATTACATAAGTTTCATAACTGTTACTTACCAATTACTTAGGGGAAGGGAAGCTGACTTTTACTTGTAATTTATCCGTTCTAAGATAGCATAATTTACTCATTTTTAGATCCATCTTTAAGACTTTTACCATAACTTATCCATTCTGATATACAAGTCCATATAAAATGCCCAATGAATTAATAACTAGGAAAGAAATGGTTCAGTGATTTTATATTTATAGTTCCTCTGCAGATACTGTTCTCAATGTATTCCTAGTACTCTGTAAAATCTATATTTTCACCACTCGGAAACAGCACTCTAGGGCAGCCAACTTTGTTTCCATATTATGCACTAATAAATATCTTTTCTCCAATTTTGTGATAAACATGGAACTACTATAAAATTTTACTTATGTACACAAGAAAATATTTTCCACAGGGGTATTAAAGGGTTACTTTTGCTGTTTTAGTATCATGGTCACTTAAGGATGTTTTATTATGGAAAAACACACTTTAAAAAAAGTCATTCAGATAATAAACAATATTTCTTTCTTTCTTTTTGCAGTTTTTGGCTGGGGCTGGATTTGAACCTGCCACCTCCGGTATATGGGGCCCGCACCCTACTCCTTTGAGCCACAGAACTTTTTTTTAGTTCCTGTGAAATCTAAATTCTAAAAGAATTTTCACTTGAGGCAGCACAGCACAATGCTCACCAGCACGGATTCTGGAGCTATGTGCCAGAATTTAAACCAACTCCTCTTGTCAACTACCTGGGTAACCTTGGGCAAACCTCTTTACCTCTCCAGGCCTTGGTTGCTTCATCTGTAAAGCGGAGAGTTAAAGGGTGAGGGGCAGGGCTAATTTACCTCCTAACAGTGCTGCAACTGTAAACTTGGGTTCAAAGTTTAAAAGTGTCCCCAAAATCCTAGGATCTCTTCAGCCAGAAATCTGGCCATCATTGTGGTCATTGCTCTTAACCAGGGATCAACTCCTATTACACATGCCCTAATGCAGCCCACACAGTCTTACCCTCGCTACTGGACAGCTGAAGGACGGCCTCTTGTCTCCTCCCTACTCCGGTCCATGCTTTCTGAACACAGATTTGTCACTGTCATGCTTAATTTATGACCACTGGCTCAAGGCTGTCTTCAGAGTGCAGTGCAGCACACTCATTACACCGCCACGCGAGGAACATCCCCGAGTAAGTTACATACTTTACTTGACTTCCAACCACAGATGAACACAAACATTTCACAACTCCTACCTTCTCACAGGTGGTCCTCTCTCCCACAAATGCTCCTAACCCACCAAATGCTACCCAGACTTCAAAGCCCCTCATTTGATGAAATCTGGGTGTGCCTTCAAACAAGGTTAAGCGATGCCCACAGAACTTTAATGCTACAGCACTTGCCAGTCGGCATCAGCTTCCTCCTCCACGTCCCCGCCCCCCCAGGCACATTCCTCAAGATCTCAAGAGACAATGATGACCCATTCTATTCAGACATTATGAGTTCTAAGCATTCCCAAAAGTCTTCTGTTCAAATTCAAAGGAATACTCAAAATATTTAATTAATCATTCTGCAACAACAATACATTTAAAAGGGTAGTTACAATAGGCCAAATGTTGGTAGAAATTTTATGAATAGGATTTGGTGGAAATCAGCAACAGCAGGTGAAAAGTTAAAATTTTAAAGTCTCCGTCTGCAGAAATTCTCATCAAAAGCTCAGTTATGGAAGAACAGGGATTTGCTATCAGCTGTACTTGAGACACACCTTTCTTTCTGGGGGGGGAGGGGGACTGGACAGATACAGGTGTGACGAGCTCCTGCCCCACATCTGCTTTGCCATCTTTCAAGGTTCCAGCTGGGAGACATTTCCAGCGTAACCTGGCGTGGGGTTCGGTTGAGGGCACTTCTGGGGTTCCTCCCGAGGCTGGCACAGCTCCTGCACCCTCCTCCACCCACCCACCCTGCTTGGCTTCCTTCTCATCCCCTGCGGCGCCCCCTACCCACCGCAGTCCCTCTTTCCTTTGCCCTGTCCCTCCTCTGTCGGCCCTTCCATCTCCTTCCCCTCTCCCTCCTGCCTACGGTTCCCCTCGGTACTCCCTGTCCTTCCTACCCACTTTCTCTCAAATTCTCCGGTCTCCCTCTCCCGCCCCACTCTTTCTAGTAACCGACTCTCTACCCCCTTCTTTCCCCGCCCCCCACGGGGCGGCCCCGCTCCCACGTGACCGGCGGGGCGGGCCGCGGCGCGTCGGGGGACAGCGAGCGCCGCTCGGGTCGCGAAGCGCGCGCCTCGAGAACGTCCCGGGACGGCCGAGGCGGGCGCGGGCAGAATCCGGCGGGCGCGGGTGTGGGCGTGGCCGAGAGGGGCCGGGGCCGGGGGCGTCGCCGCGCGGGGCCGGGCCCCAGCCGTACCTACCGCTCGGCGCCCGAGAAGCGCCGCGTCCCCGCCGCCGCCGCCTCTAGCAGCGCCGCCGCGTCCTCCACCGAGAGCTGCCGCGTCCCGCGGGGCCGCCCGCGCCCCCCGCGCCTCCGCCCCGCACGGCGGGACCCCTGCCTCAGCGCGAGCCCACCCCCAGCGCCACCCGTCCCTCCTCCCGCGCCACCAGAAAGAGAAGATGGCGCTCGAGTGGTCGCAGGAAGTGACGTCGGGCCTCATTTGCATGCTGGCCCAGACAGCCAATGGGAGTGGAGTGTGCATGGGGCCCCTGGAACCCCCCCCCACTGGGCCCCTGGGTCCCTGGGCGAAGCCGGGCTCAAGGCTCAGGAGCAGGTGTGGGGGTGCCCTGTGGCGCCCCCTCCCCTGAACCCGCTCCTGGCACGGGGTGCTGTCCTGCCAGCCTCTCACCCAATCTGTGCAAACTCTCGTGAGAATTTGAGTGGGTGGTGACATCCTGAAGGGGGCGGGGACAGTGGTCATCGACATGTGACCGGTCACGTGGGATCACCAGATCTTTGAATTCATTTGCATGGAATGGGGTGGGGCTAGTGGTAGCTCTTGCGTGTTGCCCCGCCCACTTCTCAGAGCCAATGGAAAGCTAGCCGTGAAAATGCTTCTTGCCATTGTAGGGTAGAACTTTGGCTGTCAGAACTGGGGCAAGTGTGACCGTGATTGACACATCTTGATGAACACTTCTTGGATAGGGTCTCCTGACTTCATAATTTCTTTTCCTAGGAAAGTCGTTACACCTTTTTTTGAAAATTCTGACTTTTAAGCTAGATCTACGTGTTAAGTAGAGAGAGGGTTAATTCCATACATTTGTATAAACTCTTAAATTACCTGAAAGTCCACTCTTGCCCCAATTTTGTTTTAAATTGTGTAGCAATAAATAGAATACTTTTCAAAATGGGTGAAAACACGGAATAAGGGCTTTAGGAAAAGTTCTGGATCTTCATCCATTGAGCCACCAAGCTTCTCACAAGGATTGCCTTACAGCACCATCCCAGCCTGTCCTCCCCTCACTCCAAGCTTCTCCCAACTCCAAGGCTCCCCACACTGCCCCTGTCCCTGTCCCTCCTCACAGAGGAGGCGAGGCCTTCTTCGTCAGACCATCCCCTCCCTTATCCTCAGAGGGCCAGGACTCCTCCATCAGACCTGCGCCACCTCCTCCACATCCACAGATGACCCGGCCTCCTTTGTCAGCACTGAAGTCCTGAGCACCTGTCTACCTAACAGCCCTCTGGATCCTAAGCCCCCAAACCCAGGTGAAGTGTTTGGTCCTCTTCCTTCTGGGCCTGCCTGTCCTTGTAATCAAAGAGCTCCCCCTTGCCCGCAAACTCCCCCCATGATTCCTCAGCCTTCTCTAGCCCCACCACTCATCCCTGTGTCCTCAACAGCTTCCCCTCCCCAGCCCGTCCTTGTATGTCAGCCTCCTCTGAAGTCTGCCTGGTCCTCTGGTCCTCCATCAGGTGTCCACTACCCGCCTCTCAGGGGGCAGGTGCTGGGCCAGTACTGGAATTGCCCAGGTTTCATTTTCTTTCCCTACCTCATTAATCTCAAACCTTGTTATTGAGATTCCAAACAGGTATCTCCACCTCTTTCCTGAGTTTCAGTTTTCTTCCTCTGGCTGCCAATTGGGCAGCTCCACTTAGTGTCCCAGTGGCACCGGAGACCATAATGTCTGAAAGTGAGCCCATCACCCTCCCAACAGCCCTCCTCTGGTAGCAGTGCGCTTCTCTCTACGCGGAAATGGATGTGTGCAGCCACAACACGTGCTTGCGGGCCCTGCATGTCAGCTGCCCCTAATGATCTAGCAAAAAGCACATCTGACCGTGTCGTCCCTTCTTGCCATGACCACGCCAACCCTCCATAGTATCTGGCCCTGTTGGCCAGTGTGGAACACAATCCTCTGGACCTAACCCTACCTCTGGCTCCTGCAAACACCATGGGTTTATCATGGAGTTCCTGCCCAACCACTTGGACTAACTTCATTGCTAGCTGTTGCCATTCAAGGCTGCACTCTGCCTGCCTATCCACCAGGAAGATCTCCCTGACCACCCCCCACACACAAACATGCCAAAATGTGGTCTTCTCCATACTCCTATAACATTCTCTATGTTTCTCACTGCCCTCCCCACGTTAGTTTATCATCATCTCTCTCAAGGAGCACTGAACCAACATTCATCACTGTATTGCTAATGCTAGGTTACCTTAATATAATTAAATATAAACACAATATAAAGTATTCTCATAAATATAAATATCTGTATAATGAGTTTTTGACAAATATAAATATAATAAAATTCTAATAAATTTTGAATGAGGTTTTTCCCTAGCATTATATTATGAAAATTTTGAACATACTGAAAAATTGAAATAAGTGTTCAGTGAACACCTAGCTCTCACAAGTAACATTCTTCTTTATTTACTGTATCACATATCTATTCAAATATTCATCTCTTGATCCATCTTCTTTTTAGTACATTCAAGGAAAATTACAAGTATCGATGCATGTCATCCTCAAACACATTGACGTGGGCACTTATAAAGAGGGTTGAACCTTAGCTCAGCGTGGAGGTCAAGAGGGCTGCCCGTCCCACAGAAGGGATCAGCAGTCTGACCTGGGGGCTCTATGAGATTATTTACAGAGACTCAGGAAAGTGCATGACAGTGAAATCATCGAACAGAAGACACAAATTAGATGGCAGCATTTAACTACCAGGGAGTCACAGCACCTGCAGGGTTACTCACCCCATTCTCTCCTGCACAGTTGTGTGCAAGGCCAGGGCAGGAGTTTGATTTCAGCTGTCTAGTTAGGTTGAAAAGCGAGGGGCCTCTGCTCCTGTACTGAGCCTCCCTGCTCTCTCACCTGGTAGCAAAGCCTGAGATGCCAACCCAGGCACCTCTGTGCAAGTTAGAAAGTGGGCCCCTGTGTGTGTGCTGCCCTCAGGACCCTGGATGGTCAAGGAAAAGTGCCTTTGTGTGCTTTTCCCATGTGTTCCTTTCTCTGGGCAGACCTGCCCCACACTGGGCACAGATCTGGATTTCAGCTCACCTCCTCCCTGGCTGCAGGAGACTCACATACACACAGTGCTGTGTACAGACACCACTGCACACATGCTTATCACAGTAAAATAAATGGCTAAAGTTAATCTAAAAACAGTGAACTTTCTATAGAAAAAGGATATCTCTAGAAGTAACTCATGTGTATTCCTCCCCTCCTCTGTTTTACAGTCACTTTGTGTGTGTCCACCAGGTGACAAGGACATAGGGATAGCAGATTCCATCTCTCCTCCCCGGAGCTCAAAGTCTAGTGGGTCATGATGCTGGTCCATTGCATTCTATGGAGTCTGAAACACTGCTGGGCAGTGTTTTTGGGTTGGTGCATCTTCAGCAGGCAAGGGAGACTCTCTTGGACATTTCCTCTTCTTTTTTTGAGACAGAGTCATACTCTTTCACCCAGGCGGGAGTGCAGTGAAGTCATCACAGCTCACTGCAGCCTCTGACTCCTGGGCTAAGCAATTCTCTTGCCTCAGCCACCTGACTAGCTATAACTACAGATGTAGCCACCATGTCTGGCTATGTTTTTATTTTTTTGTAGAGATGCGGTCTCACTGTGTTGCCCAGGCTGTTCTCAAACTCCTGAGCTCAAGTGACCCTCCTGTTTCAGCTTCCCAAAGTGCTGGTATTATAGGAGAGAGCTACTTAGCCCAGCCATTCGACATCTTATATAAAAACACCAATGCCATCTATGAGGGCGCCACCTTCATGACCTAATCACTCCCCAAAAGCCCCATTCTTAACATTCATCACATTTAGAGTTAGGATTTTGACAGATAAATTTTGGTGAGACATAAGCATTCAGTGTGTTGCCCCAGCTTAAAGAATTACTATGTCCTTGAAGGAGAGAACTACATGGCCAGAAGGACAGTGGGAGCCTTCAGCCAAAGAGTGCAAGGTCTCTGAGAATTTCCCTACTTTTAATTTAAGGATGCCATTGGTTCTTTCAAACTGTTTAGGATAGCATGGGTACTAAAGGTAGTGTGGTTTTTGAGTAAGAGGTAACATTTTAAAGAGTTCTTTTATAATAGTCCCATAATGTGTATGCCTTGGTCACTTGATATAAAAGTTGGGATGCCCCAGATTGGAAACACAAAAGCAAGCAGCTTTTTAGTAACAGCAAGGGCTGTGGCTTTTTGACAAGGAAGTGCTTTAACCCACCCCGAAAATAGACAATAACTAAAATATATTCATGAAAGGTGGAGGGCACATAAAACCCAGTGGCTAATCACTCCCCAAAACCCAGGTATACAGTGAACCCTTGAGACCTTGGTTCCTGGCCATATTCCATCCTTACAGATTATCTATGACTGTACTATTAACAGATCATGACATGACACATAGCCTGAAAATAACTACAACTGTCTTTTGAGAGTTTTCTCACCAACACTGATGTAAGATATTAAGCCATTTGCCCATGCTAAGATTAGCAGTTTCATTGAAATATTCAGCCAGTATTAACTTCCAATTATATGGTACCACCAAGCAGCTTTGTTGGAAGTGCCAGAGATTGTGAGTGAAGGCAGACTTTTCTATTCTTCTTATTCAAAATCAAGGCTTTGGCTGGGCCTGATGGCTCATGCCTGAATCCCAGCATTTTGGGAGGCTGAGGAGAAAAGATCCTTTGAGACCAGGAGTCTAAGGCCAGGCTAAGTAACACAATGGGACCCTGTAGCTGGTGTGGTGGCATGTGCCTATGGTCCTAGGTACTCAGGAAGTTGAGGCAGGAGGATTGCACAAGCCCAGAAGGTAGTAGCTGCCATAAGCTATGATGACATCATTGTGCTCCAAGCTGAGCAACAGAGCAAGACCCTGTCTCAAAAAAAAAAAGAAAATCAAAAACAAAATCAAGGCTCAATGCCCGTGGCTCAGCAGTTAGGGCGCTGGCCACATACACCAGGGATGGCAGGTTTGAATCTGGCCCGAGACTGCTAAACAACGACAGCTACAACAACAAATAGCCAGGCGTTGTGGCAGGTGCCTGTAGTCCCATGTACTAGGCAGGCTGAGGAAAGAAAATTGCTTAAGCCGAAGAGTTTGAGATTGCTGTAAGCTGTGACACCACGGCACCCTACCAAAGGCGACATAGTGAGACTCTGTCTCAAAAAAAATAAACAAAAAAAAAAAATCAAGTACCAAAGATGGATATCTTACAAGGGCCTCTTCATATTTGAATCCCCCCAGGAATTTATTCTTTAGGGATATATTTAGGTTCACAATCTCTGTGAAAAACCTCTTAGCATAAAGACTTCCTAGAGTATTTTCTTCAGTTTCTCTGGTATCTCTTCTTGTATGAGGTTCAACCTTCATAACAGCTGCCTTCCTAGGAAGCAGGAGTGCAGCTAAAAGCTACTGTCCAGTTTGGAATGAGGTCCCAGTGGAACTTCCCAAATCATCCCAAAGTCAGGTTCTACTCCAAAAGCCCATCTGCTCCCTGTATGTGTGTTGACCTTTGGACTTTGACTAGTTGCCAAACTCTGCTAAGTGCAATAAGCTATGCCATCTGGGCTGTTTGCTTTAAGGAGAGGACTAAACTCTATAGGAGAACTTCAGTTGGAGGTGGGCATGGTGACCTGCAGCCCCAGCTACTCAAGTGGCTGAGGTAGGAGAATCACTGGAGCTCAGCAGGTCCAGGCCATCCTGTCAAAAATAAATTGATAAATAAAATGGAGACCGGGAGTGGTGGCTTATACTGTAATCCCAGTAATCTGGGAGGCCAAGGCTGGTGGAACACCTGAGCACAGGAGTTTGAGACCAACCTAAGCAAGAGCAAGACCCCATCTCTACTAAAAATAGAAAACCCAGCTGAGCCTTGTGGTGGGTGCCTGCAGTCTCAGCTACTCAAGAGGGCAAGGCAGGAGGATCATTGCAGCCTAGGAGTTTGAGGTGGCTGTGAGCTATGATGCAAGACACTCTACCCAGGGCTACAGAGTGACTGCCTAAAAAAAATTAATTAATTAAAATAAAATAAAAGGATGGGTGGCACCTGTGGCTCAGTCGGTAGGGCGCCGGCCCCATATACCGAGAGTGACGGGTTCGAACCCAGCCCCCGCCAAACTGCAACCAAAAAAAAAAAAAATAGCTGGGCGTTGTGGCGGGCGCCTGTAGTCCCAGCTACTTGGGAGGCTAAGGCAAGAGAATCGCTTAAGCCCAGGAGTTGGAGGTTGCTGTGAGCTGTGTGAGGCCACGGCACTCTACCGAGGGCCATAAAGTGAAACTCTGTCTCTACAAAAAAAAAAAATAATAATAATAATAAAATAAAATAAAAGGATAATAGCATATCCTGCTTGATAACCTGCTATTTCAATTCTGAGGCATAACCTATCAACTCATAGCACTGGGTCAGGGTTGTCAACAGGAGTCTCTGGTAAATCAGAGCAAGATCCAGAAAGGGCCCTGAGGTACAGTTGGAACACCCCTTCTCTGGAAGAGTCCAGGGCACCACAGGAGAGAGCAGGAGTGTCAGAGGGAGAGGGTCAGAGGGCTGATTAGGGACTAAACCATATGGTCGTCAGTCGGGTGACGTCTGTGCCCTGTGGGGAGATGAGCACTGGTTGCACAGAAGCCCAGGAAGGCTTCTGCATAGGCCACTGTCCTGGATGTAGGCAGCCATGGGAAGCTCTGGGTGTCTGAGATGAGCTTATGCAACCAACGGGACACTACACAGGGGAGGCCCCATGCCTGTGTTTGGGCTCCACAGCAAAGGATCTGTTACTGAGAACTCAGTCAATTCACACACAAGTGCTGCCATTTTGGAAAAATTTAGCACTCATTTCTGCAAGACCCAGAAACCCCTTAGCTGTGTTCTGCAGAGTGAAGTGGGCCATCTTCAATGTGCCGGACAAGCCTGCTTTTCCCCTTAGATAGGGCACGACCTAAATAATGGACTATATTTTGGCAAAATGGTAATCTATCTTTTAGAACTTTATGTCCCAGCTCTGTGCCTGTGCCCCAGTGGTTATGGCGCCAGCCACATGCACCGAGGTTGGTGGGTTCAAACTTGGCCTGGCCTGCTAAACAACAATGACAACTGCAACAAAAAAATAGCTGGGCATTGTGCCAGGTGCCTGTAGTCCTAGCTACTCGGGAGGCTGAGGCAAGAGAATTACTTAAGGCCAGGAACTTGAGGTTGCTATGAGCAATGACACCACAGCATTCTACCAAGGGAGAATCTCAAAACTCTCAAAACTCATAGAACTTTATGTCCCTCTTTGCTGAGGCTGAGAGGAAGTAAATGGAACCCTCTGCACAGGCTTCTTTGTTTTCAGAGCAGTGTAGAAGATCGTCTGTACGTTGCATCAGAACTGAATCACAAGGAAATTCATTTTTTAAGTATCAATTGAGAGGACCTGAGAAAGAAAGAGGCTTCCCTGTGTGTGACTGTCCAGGTGCTTTGTGGCCTCCCAGTGGGACATCTCACACAGGGTGTGCGGAAAGAGGCAGCATCAGGACAGCAAGAGCAAGGAGCTCAGGGTGTGTCAGGCTTAGCTCTGCTGATGGCTCTGCTGCCTTGAACAAACCAACATTCTCTTCCACTTGGTATCTCTGCTGGCAGGACAGCAGCACTACATGCAGCATGGAAGCCTCTGGACATCAGGCCTTCAACTAGAGGTTTGAACCCTTACTTTGCTTCTGGCTTTAAGGAATATTGGGAAATCTAGGTGACAGCATGGAGGGTGCTATTTGAATGCTTAGGGCTCTCCTCCACTGGTCTTGCCTGTGTCAGTGGGACTCTCCAGATTTTTTTTTTTTTGAGACAAAGTCTCATTTTGTCACCCTCGGTAGAGTGCTGTGAAATCATAGCTCACAGCAACCTCATACTCTTGAGTTCAAAGCAATTCTCTTGTCTCAGCCTCCCAAGTAGCTGGGACTACAGGCGCCCACAATAACCTGTGGCTATTTTTTAGAGACGAGGTCTTGCTCTTGCCCAGGCTGGTCTCAGACTCCTCTGAGCTCAGGCAATCTGCCCACCTAGGCCTCCCAGAGGGTTCCCACGCCTGTTGGATTACAGGTGTGAGCCACCTTGAAGTGTCCAGATCGTTATCTGTGGTATCAGATATAGTTCAGAGGACAAATGTCCATCCAGAGCTCAGTTACAGAAATGTCCTCTGGGCCTCAGGAAAATTCCCTCAGTTGAGCACTTTGTTTTACAAATCCATCTTGAAGGCCAGTCTCTCTCTGCTCTGTTGAACTTGCAAGAGTAGTATCATTGAGCACAAGGAAATGTTACAATCAAGCCCCAAGGGTTACAATCAAGGGCTGGAATGAGGGAAAACCTTGTTTGAACACCCACCACCCTGGAATGGCCATTCCAAGGAGGAGGCTGGACAAGGTGGCAGGGAATTCTCCACCAGGAGCTGGTGAGGTTCTTCACCATCATCTTGAGTGATATAAATCTGCCTTGAGTATTTGAGGCTCTGGTAGGATACTGGGCACTCTTCCTTCCTGGGAACTCACTGATCTGAGCCAACAGCTTTTTCCTTGTCTGGGTGTTTCTTGTACAAATGGTATAACCAGCTTCTTCAGTGACCCCTATATAATCCTCTCCTTTAACAGATTGCTGGCACTTTTGAGTTGTTTTCCAGAACTGGTGGATTTTCTTCAAGACAAAGGAGATTCCAAAGATTCTTGAGTAAGATTCCTGATGCCAACAACCACTCCCCACAAACCTGCCCTGACAATCCCCTCATTAGTTACAACTGAAAGGCTCACAGCACTGCCACTAGCAGCCCACAATCCAGCCCCCTAGCTAGAAACAGAATTGAAGCATCTCCAAACAAGACGTCCATCATAGTGAAGACCCAGTTCTTCCTTGTCTCACTAATTGGACCCTTCTGTGACAGCAACTGGGCCCATTGACATCCCTCAAAGTCCCACAGCGATGGACACTTTTCTGTTTACAGTGTGTGCCAGTGTCCTTACTAGCAGGGAGGGTAGGGGGGTGCCACCCAGTTGTGGGACCTCACAGCCACAGTTCATATTGGGTTCTGTCTCATTTAAAGTTCTTTCAAAATGTTCAGCTGAAGGGGATTTTTGCCATTCTAGTTTTTTTTTTTTTTTTTTTGAAGAGACAGAGTCTCACTTTATGGCCCTGGGTAGAGTCCCGTGACAGCTCACAGCAACCTCCAACTCCTGGGCTTAAGTGATTCTCTTGCCTCAGTCTCCCGAGTAGCTGGGACTACAGGCGCCCGCCACAATGCCCGGCTTTTCTTTTTTGGTTGCAATTCAGCTGGGGCTGGGTTTGAACCTGCCACCCTTGGTATATGGGGCCGGCGCCTTACCAACTGAGCCACAGGTGCTGCCCCCTCTAGTTTGTTTTTGAAGTAGGCATCTGTTTGGGGAAAATCCTAGGACAGTACAGAAAAAAACACACCCCAAACTAAGATGGAGTTGAGGGACCAAAGAATGACTGAGAGAATTCAGGCTTGGTGAGCTAGGCGGGGTTACTAGAGGTCACTTGCAAGAGTGTTTGCTCCTGGAGGCACAGAACTTTCTCCATGGGATCTTCTTGCATGCAAAGTCCACACCAGCCCACCTGTAGTATGCCTTAAATTCCTTCCCTGGGGAGAGGCACGGTCCTCATGTTCTATCACTGTGTGTCTTCACAGAGACAAACCACACAGGCCACGAGGCACAATCATGTGCCTTCACACAGCATGCTATGTTAATAACAGTGCGAGCTCCCATAGACTTTTTAGCATCACAACTAGCTGGAGGGTGTCACAGGACAGCAAAGTGGTGCCAAAGCACTCAGGGTGGGTTTAAGCCAAAACCCAAGCAGGAAAGTGCTGGGCACAGCTCTCATGTCCAGTCAAGGATGGGGAGCCTATGGTCATGTGGCCACGTGTGGCCATCTAGATGCTTGAGTGTGGTCATTTTACTAAATCCAAATTGTGCAGAGCCCTGGACTTGGCTGAGGGTCAACATCTCAGTCAGCATGGCTCATTGCAGTCTTCGTGTGGAAACTTGCAGTTCCCCATGTTGAATTTCAGGGTCACCTCACTGACAGAATGAGATGAGAGGGCCACTGTTACCACAGCACCTTCTTTAACTCCCAAGTGTTGTCGAGACATATTTCTTAGTATATCCCTCAAATCTCCTATAGTATTGTCTTTTTGATTATTTGCATGATGAATTACAGTACAGTTGACTTTTACTAGAAATGTTATAGATTTGACTTTTAGGAGACATTGACCTATTTTTCTGGCCCTTTTATGACCCACAGATTTACTGTGGAAGGATAAATCTCATTGACCCCTCTCCAGGTCAGTCTGGTCAGCTTTTGCCTCCAGGACTTTGCATCTGAGATTCTGACCAACATGTGCCACATTGATGTAGGTTAGGTCACCCTGGGTCATGTGGATCTACAAGAACTCTACATTTCTCCAAGAACAGTTGCCAGTCTCACTTGGGTTGAGGGAAATCCACAATTAGAGCTCTCTATGCAACTTAGGGGCAAGGCTGAAATTCTAGTTACCCACAGTATACACCTGGGATATGGAAGAAAAGTCTATTTATAGCCAACACATTTTGAGGTTTTAGGACAGTTGTTGGGAAAAGGCAGGTCTGGACACAGGAAAGAGGAGGGCAGAGAAGACAAGGAGTGGAAGGAGGAAAGCAGGAAAGGAAATGGAGAGGAAAGTAGGGGATGCAAGCAGATGCTGGGTGGCTGGCCTTGCCCAAGTCCTCAAATTGTTCACTAGCTTTGGTCAAACAATCTCTTAGTGAAATGATTTTTTTATTCAGAATTTCATTTGGGGTCCCTGCATCCTAATTAAAAACTACCTCCAGGCTGGGCAAAGTGGCTCCCGCCTATAATCCCAGCACTCTGAGAGGCCCACATGGGTGGAATGCTTGAGCTCAGGAGTTCCAGACCCACCTGAGCTAGAATAGACCCCATCTCTAAAAACAGCCAAGTGTTGTGATGGGAGCCAGCTACATGGGAGGCTGAGGCAAGAGGATTGCTAGAGCCCAAGAGTTTGAGGTTGCTGTGAGCTTTGGAGCCATGGCACTCTACCCAGGGTGACAAAATGAAGACTCTGTCTCCAAAAAACAAACAAATACTGCCTTCCATTTGGGTGGCAATGGGTCCCCAAGGGGCCTCTCAAAACAATTTTTTCTTTCCTGTTTTCGAGACAGAGACTCAAGGTGTCACCCAAGGTAGAGTGCTGTGATGTCATAGCTCACAGCAACCTCCAACTCGGGCTCAAGCGATCTTCTTGCCTCAGTTTTTCTATTTTTAGTAGAGACAGGGTCTCGCTTTTGCTCAGGCTGGTCTTGAACTTGGGAGCTCAAGCAATCCACCTGCCTCGGCCTCCCAGAGTGCTAGAATTACAGGTGTGAGCCACTGTGATCAGCCTCAAAACAATTTTTTCAACCGAAATGTTCCCAGAGTTTTCATTGACGGCCCAAACCATCCTTGGTGAAGTTATGCCCTTTAGAAAAATCAGCACAAGGACCTGTAAAAAGCAGCTTTTTCTGGGAGTGGAGAGGTGCCATCTTGGATGCTCACGAGCACCAGTGAAGGTGCAGAGACAATGCTCGGGCTGCCCCATCCATAGCCCTGGCAATCTGCAGTGGCCTGCACCCCTGAGCAGGCAGAGTGACAGAATGCTCTGAGAGCCAAGCTCCCAGGACAAAAAGTCAAGACCAAACAGGAGTCTTGCCCAGTCTCCTTGGTGGCCCACAGTGAAGTCCCTGACACAGACGCTGGTCCCGGCAGGGGCCTGATCTGCCCTCTACCTTACACTTCTCCTTGCTGTGACTGGTAGTTTTAGAAGAGGATCACAAAAGATAACGATGGGATGGAAAGAAATGACCTGGTCCCCAGTGATAACAAACAAATAGGAACCATTGACAAGACCCAGGCACCATGCTGAATGAGTAGCCAAGCATCTAGCACAAGGAGAGGCACCAGATCCCTGGGATGGTGGCTGTGTGGGTGTGAGCAGAAGGGCACATGGCTCCTGGAAAAAGGTGGGGCTGTGGAACCAAGTGGTACAGTGTATGGAGGAGCTCTCAGGGCAACTGTGGACATGGATGAAGACCCTCCAAGGAGGGCAGGCAGGGGCTGGCTCTGGCAAGAGTCTGCCACTGTCACTTGTATTTGACGGAGATGCCAAGGCATGCTGAGAATCAGGAAGGCTTCACAGCAGAAAAAGGGAGGGCTTCAGGTGTGCCCTGATGGCACTGTTGTGACAAGGAAGCTACAGGTAACTCCCTTTGGGATTGGTCTGGGGATGATATTTAGCTTTCTCTGAGTTGGAGGCAGAAGGAGAAACAAGGAAACCGCAGTCACTGACCAAACCTGACTGTGGACCAAGGTTGCAGAGGGTGAGGTCTGGCTTCTTAGGCTGGGAGCGGAGTTCTGGCATGACAAACACCTGCCTGTTGTCCGGGAACTTGCAGTCTCTTTGTTGGGATCTGCAGCCATTGCAGAAACAAGATGCAATTTTACAGACAGATCAGCCTCATGGCTAGAGGTAGCATGGGGAAGCCCTGAGAGTGTGTATGGGATGGGTCTGAAATACCATGAGACAAGCAAGCTATTTGGGCAAAGTCCCACCTATCTCCTGCGTACATTGTTCTTTCTCAGAAGCCTTCAAGGCAAGACCCCTTTCAGCCACAACTCACCCATCTTGCTTCCGGACTTCCCTTTTCACCTGGTCTGTGCTTGGGTAGAAAGGTATGAGAGGTAAGCATGGTGACTCAGAGGCCAATAATGGCCTTTCTTGAGGTGTTTTTTGTCAAAGGAGCCTGTACCCAGAAGTCATTAAGACACAAAGCAGTGACTGCCACAGTGGGTCAACGTGGGGTTCTCCTGTCTGTCCCAGCCCTTTCCACATGACCACTGACTCTCTGCTCCTGAGCCATCCAGGGCCCCAGGGGGGCAGCACCTGTGCCTCCCTGGGCCAAGTCTTTCCTGTCTTGGATACCCCGCCAGGCAGTGGCTGCTCAGGCCTGCCTGCCATGCCACACTCTGCCCACGTGAGAGGAAGCAGCTGAAGGCATGGTACACTCCTGGCAGGGGCTGTCCTTGCCACAGACCCTAGCAAAGACTCTCTCAGAGGGATGCACCAGCAGATTTATAAATTGTTACTGGGGCTGGTGCATTTCTCACACACAGAATCCAATTGTGAAATGAAAATGGCCCTGACAAACCCATTAATGGCATTTCCTGCACCGTGGACAATGCTTGCTATTTTTCATTATTATTATTACCATCCTACCTACCAATCCTGAGTGGTATACCATTGTGTTTTGTTTTTTTTGTTTTTGTAGAGACAGAGTCTCACTTTATGGCCCTCAGTAGAGTGCTGTGGCCTCACACAAGCTCATAGCAACCTCCAACTCCTGGGCTTAAGCGATTCTCTTGCCTCAGCCTCCCGAGTAGCTGGGACTACAACCATTGTGGTTTTGATTTGCATTTCCTCAATGACCACTGATGTTGAACATTTTTCATGTACTTATTGGCCATTTATACACATATATCTTCTTTGAAGAAATGTCTTTTAGATCCTATACCCACTTTTAAACTGGGTTAGCTTTTTGTTGTTGAGTTGTATGAGTTCTGTATATATTCTGGATACTAAACACTCATCAGCATATGATTTGCAAATATCTTCTCCCATTTTGTTGATTGCCTTTTTACTTTTTTTTTGAGAGTCTCACTCTGTGACCCTGGTGGAGTGTTGTGGCATCAGCTTCAAACTCCTGGACTCAAGCAATCCTTCTGCTTCAACCTGTCAAATAGCTGGGACTATAGGCACCTGAGACGACGCCCAATTAATTTTTCTATTTTTAGTAGAGACGGGGTCTTGCTCTTGCTCAGGCTGGTCTTGAACTTCTGAGCTCAAGTGATCCCCTGGCCTCAATCTCCCAGAGTGCTGGGATTACAGGGGTGAGCCACTGCACCCAGCCTCTTTTTACCTTTTTTTTTTTTGCAGTTTTTGGTGCTGGGGCTGGGTTTGAACCCGCCACCTCCGTTATATGGGGCTGATGCCCTACTCCTTTGAGCAATAGGCGCCACCCCTTGCTTTCTTGATAATGTCCTTTGATGTACATTTTAAATTTATATTTATTTTTTAATTAATTTTGAGACAGTCTTAATCTGTGTTCCTGGGTAGAGTGTCATGGTATCAGAGCTTAACAACCACCTCCAACTCTTGGGCTTAAGTGATTCTCCTGCCTCAGCCTCCCAAGCAGCTTGGACTACAGGTGCCCATCACCAACACCCAGCTTTTTTTTCTGTTTTTAGTAGAGACCAGGTATCTACTGACTACTGAAGAGTGATCAGAGACTGCCTGCCCTGTCTGGCAGCAAAAGGCAATATAGGATGGCCTCAAGCCCAACCCGATTGCAAGTGAGGCAAGGCTATTTCAAGACTTAAAACAGCAGAAATAATAAAAATCAATTCCTGTCTTAGAATGGCATAAATACAAAAATCTTATTATTATACAGTTCTGCCTATCTGTAGGTGGGGGGTTGCAGAATTGGAATTTCTCAACAACTTCACCTGAGTGTCCGTCACCTTGCACCACCACAGCTCCAAGTGCGGCCAGATGGTGCCCAGAGCTGCCCACCTCCATGAGATATCTGCTTCAGCTGCATCTTCAGAGGGGCCTCCTCTCTGTGAGAAGAGGCCCTGGGCAGTTCCTCCATGGAATTAAAAGTCCCTAAAAGCCCTGCTAAGCATACTGACACAGAATTCAGGAGGCCTAGGTATGGGTCTGGCCTGAGATGTGCATCTCATATAATCCCCCCAGGGGAGGCTGAGGCTGGAAACCTCCCCTGAGATAGGCTGGTCAGAAGAGCTTTCTTTGGATAAAGAAACAAGATGGGCAAAGTAAAGGCTGACTCTTTGGAGGGTGGTGATGCCGTATTACCCAGAGCTGACTAGAAAACTTAGAAAGCTTTAAGAAGGATGCATCAGGGAGAAATCATTCAAGTTGAGAACTGTTTCACTTCCTGTTTGTTTCTCCCTCTGACCAGGGGAGTGTTTCATGTGTACCAGTGGCCAAGAAACCATAATAATAAACCTCCCAAAGTGAACACTCAAGCTAATGCTACAGGAGAGTTCTGCAGAACTGAGAACCCTACGGAGCTGGGGAGAGCTGTCTGGGGCAAGGTGGATGTAGCAGATGTGTTTTCCTGGCTCCTAGTGTCTGTCTCTAACAGGTGTTTTCCATTGCACTTACCACAGTGCACGACATGTTAAGATTTTAAAAATCAAGCTAACCAAGATTACTTTTGCCAACCTCAACAGTGGCAATCAGGGAATAGGATTGAGTTTACTTGAGCCCAGAGTTTGAGGATAGCCACCCGGGAGGACACTGACTCCAAAAGGATGGGGTTAGTACTCCAAAGTGGGGAGGTTTGAGGGGTATTCACATAGGCACACCCAGAGAGTGCAGCAAGGCTCCACCACCTCCACAGAGTCGGGGAATAGCTACAGTGACTTATATGTACATAGAGGATGCCAAAAAAAAAAAAAAAATGTATGGAAAAAAACGTATTAAATTTGTAATACTCAAGTTATGTTTGACTTCTGCTGCATTTACAAGAGGTCGCGAACATATCCTGAATTCATCTTCTGTTACCAGTATATACTGAGGATTACAATTTTAATACCGTTTTTTCCTTTCTAAAATGTATCAACATATATATATAATATATTTTTTAATTTTTTTTGAGACAGAGCCTCAAGCTGTCGCCCTGGGTAGAGTGCTGTAGCATCACAGCTCACAGCAACCTCAAACTCCTTGGCTCAAGTGATTCTCTTGCCTCAGCCTCCCATGCAGCTGAGACTACAGGCACCTGCCACAACGCCTGGCTATTTTTTGGTTGCAGCTGTCATTTTTGTTTGGCGGGCCCGGGCTAGATTTGAACCCACCTGCTCAGGTGTATGTGGCTGGTGCCTTAGCCGCTTGAGCCACAGGTGCCAAGCTGATATATTTTTAATTTTTATTTATTTATAAGAGACAGGGTCTCCCTGTGTCACCTGGGCTGGAGTTCAGTGGCACAACCATGGTCCGCTGCAGCCTTTAACTCTTGGGCTTGGCTGAGCCTCTCTCCTCAGCCTCCCAAGTAGCTGGGACTACAGGCACACACCACCATTCCTAGCTAAATTTTTGTAGAGACGGGGTCTCAGTATGTTGCTCAGGTTGGTCTGGGACTTCTGGCTTCAAGTGGTCCTCTTTCTTCTGCCTCCCAAAGTGCTGGAATTAGAGAGTAAGCCACCACACCCATCCAGTCACAGCGGTGTGACTGGTGATAGGAAGTGTTTCTCTGTTGGGAAGGGTCTAGTTATCATCTACATCAAGGATGCAGCAGTCAGGGGCCTATCTCAGGGCTATCTGGTCCCTGTTGGAAACAAGGAAATGGGAGGAAGGTAGTCTATAATAAAGAGAAGTAGTTAAGAGGTTGAGCTGTGTGAGTTGGTCTCCAATGTCAACCTTCCTTAGGGCTGTATAACTTTCAGAAGCCCCAGGGTAGACAGGCTACATTCTTTAAAGGAAAATGTCCATAAGCACACCCTGCCCCTGCACTATAGTTCATCAGATGCCTGGGTTCTGTGTCTGTAAGCAGCAATGTCCAGTACAGATGAATCCTGTTCTTCATCCCCTTAGAAAAATACAAAATCAAGACATTCACAGATAGATACCAAAGCATATAACTTGTCCAAAAATAAAGGGCAGAGTTTAGAAAGTTTGGAACCATGCTATTTCATAAGTGTCCTTCCCAAGACAAATCAAATGCATGGAGTGCAGGAAGCCCACATCAAATGCAGGCCATGCTGACCAGCAGAGAGAAGAGCCTGCCTCATGCACAGCTCGGCCCCTGCACAAAGCCAATGATGGCACAGTCTGACCTGCTGTGAAGCCCAGTGCTGCTGTCTATCCATGTGGACGTGCTCTGTCCATGTACACTGTGCTGCAGAAGAGCAGCCCCAGTGAGGGGGTGCCTGAGCCTAGTCTGCACACAGATCACTTCTCTAAAATCTAAAACATCTGTGTTCCTGAGACTCCAGTGAGGGTGAATGAGCACCACTGACCCATTCCCCAGGGCTCTCAGATTCACACTGCCTGCTGACCCACACCACACAGCCCTGTGCCTTCAGAACACCCCGTGGCCCTTGGGACAGTGCACAAGGCCCTCAGGCTCATAGGCCCTAGGCAGTGGCTCTTACTCTCTAAGGAGAAGGCCCTTTACTCTAAGACCAGGGACAGAGGGTGAGGAGAGAAGTGGGGGAAAGAGATGCAACTGGGCCAGACTAATATGCCTTTGGTGTTCTCAGTGGAATTTTAAGAAGAAGAAAAGGTTTTATGCTGAATAATTGATGCTACTGATCATCTCCACTAGTCTCGGCATGTCTGAAGACACAACATGACTGACAAAAATACCAGGCTATCATTTTTTAAATAAGACAGCACATGGATACTGATTTGTATGTTCTGCCCAGTCAGTTAAATATAAGACACTGGGTTTGCGGGGCGGCGCCTGTGGCTCAGTGAGTAGGGCGCCGGCCCCATATGCCCAGGGTGGCGGGTTCAAACCCAGCCCCGGCCAAACTGCAACAACAAAAAAAAATAGCCAGGTGTTGTGGCGGGCACCTGTAGTCCCAGCTGCTCGGGAGGCTGAGGCAAAAGAATCGCATAAGCCCAAGAGTTAGAGGTTGCTGTGAGCTGTGTGACGCCACGGCACTACCTGAGGGCGGTACAGTGAGACTCTGTCTCTACAAAAAAAAAAAAAAAAGACACTGGGTTTGTGCACACCTAAAGCAACTACTTGTATCTATCCTGCCCGATAACAACTAAGCACCATAAAATGAAATAAAGACAAATTATTTAACTCTAAAATAAGTACATCTCAAGCTAAATCCTCCCCTCCTGCAGTGGTAGTTAGCCCATGGGTAGCCTGTGGACAGAAGCCACTCTCCCTTCCTCTGGTATTTTGTCCATTTAGGCCATAAATTGTAAAAGTTGATCTTTGTCATTCGTCAAATGCCATACATTAAAGGCATCTTCCTATGAACACGGAGAGATGAATAAAAACTTCCTAAGTATCGTATGAATAGGTAGCTGAAAGAGAAATGGCACATTTTCCTGCAGCTTCTTTTCTCCTGTCCCCATTAGGCCACCTCCAAGAGTCCCTAAAATCCTAGAAACCTGGATTATTTCATGGTCAGGCCCACAGGCTTCACGAGCCCAGGACACATGTGGCTGTGAAGCTATAAAGATTGCTCTGTCCTTATTCTCCTAGACTGGCCCATGAGTGGCCAATCCCCATGCTATACACAGAAGTTCTGGGAGAGGGAGGAGTGGAGGTAGGAGCCTCTCCACTACACCTTCCTGGAACAGAACAGAAGCAGCACAGTTAAGTGCTGGTGGACAGAATACCCAGGAACATTGTGAGTAGCTTTTCATGGGTTGAGAGCAATGTTCTTTCCTGCATTTGCAATAGACACCTGGCTTGGTGGCACTGAATTTAAGCATGGTAGGAGGTCCAGTGGTCTAGGCAAATGTTATGGAAAAGGTGAAGAAAATTTTCCATAAAATGTGGGTCACATGAGTTTTTGTCTCCTAAAGTTCTGGACTTTGAATCCTCCCAGTGGCTTTTAATGTCCTATCCAGTGGCAAGGTGGGTAGATATGAGGGAGTGAGGGAACATGGAAAAGTCTTAGCTTACTAAGTTCCCCCCCTAGCAGGCTTCCCAGAAATCCACAGGAGGGGCAGGTCATCCTGGAGATCAGGAATCAAAGAGTGTGAGGTCCGTCCTCACTGGGACCCCAATGTTGAAAACCCGGGATGGGGCTTGGTGCGATGGCTCACACCTGTAAACCTGGCACTCTCAAGAGACTGAGGTGGGTGGATTGCTTGAGCTCAAGAGTTCGAGACCAGCCTGAGCAAGACAATATCCCGTCTCTACTAAAAAAAAAACCAGAATAGAAAAATCATCCAGGTGTTGTGGTGGGCACCTGTAGTCCCAGCTACTTGGGAGGCTGAGGCAAGAGGATCTCTTAAGCCCAGGAGTTTGAGGTTGCTGTGAGCTCTAACACCACAGCACTCCAGGCCAGGCATTGGCACAAAGTAGTACCCTGAGCCAAAGCACTGCCCAGGAGGGGTGCTAGTCACCTTTTCCCACACCTGGAAGGGGCCAGCACAGGCCAACCACCCTACTGTATCCTGGCCAGACTTAGGGCTGCAGACCTCAAGGACACACCCCCACACACCTAGTGGGCCTGGGATGCCCAGCCAAGGCTGACCCCACTGCATGGGACAGACCCAGACAGGCAGACCCTAACCCTAACCCAGCCCAGGTTGAGGGGCAGGCTCCCCTCACACCACCATGTAGGAGGGCTTCCAAGCCACCTGTCTACCCTGCTACTGACCTAATGCTGGGCCTTAGGTTGGGGTTAGGGGTCTGGGGCCTCATCTTCCCTGGCTCTATGCCATCGAACCTGGCCTGTCTTTGATGAGTCAGGCTGGGCTCAGCAGGTGTGGAACAAGGCACAGGTGCTCACTGTTGTTCTGGGATATGAGGAATGTATGAATCCATTTGTATTTCATCTACTTATAAGGGAGCACATTCTATATGTTGCTCTGAGTGCTTCCCCTATGAAACGGGGGCTCCCCTCCACACAGGGTGAGCCAAGAGCCAGTACCACTTCCCCCTGGCTTCCACACCCTGCCCTACCATGCAATGTGAGCACAGCAGAGGGCAACTCTAGGACAAAGGCTCTGTCTCCTCCTGATGCACTGAGAATACTGGGGTCCTGGTGGTGGTTTCACCCCAGAGGAGGCAGGCCAAAACCTCAGGCTACTGCCCACCCCCTAATCTGAACTCCTAGGTGATGGATGACTGGTGTCATTGAAAAAAGCTCACCCTCCATACCCCAGCTCCAGGGCAATGGTTCCGAAATTTTGCTGTCAAGCAGGTAACTCCTAGTCTCTTCCCAAAAGAACTGATTTTGTTGCAATATAGAGTGTGCAAAAGTTCAAGCCTAAGGGTGCTCTCAACAACAGTGGAGGCTATGAAAGGTGAGTAGAGGAGACTGGTAGGCTCATGGAGAGAAAGGCTACACTACAGTTTGCCAGAGAGAGCTGGGGAAAGACAGCTGTAAAGAGCCGCCTAAGGTCAAAACAAATCTCAAACGCTGACCCAGGAGCTGTCCTTCAAAGGGTCCTAGATTTGATTCTTTAGGCTGTGGAGTGATTTATGTCCCAGAGCATTATTGAAGCAATAGAATAATTAGTGGACTAAACACTTAGATGTGGTCGGAGAAAAAAATCAGATAGCCTGGCTGTGACCAAATGAGAGCCTCACCAAGACCCAGGGTGGCACTAAACACATCCAAGGTTGAGTTCTCTGAGTAGCAATATTAGATACTTAACACTCTGGGAGTCTGGGGGTAGAAGAAGATAGATTCCCATAAAGGAATCCAGCCAGTCACTAAACAAATAAACAAGTAAATTACAATAAACAAGCCCAGGGAGAGAGGCTTGTACTTAAGAGTTGCTACATACGTCATCTAAAATGTCCAAATTCCAAAAAAATTACAGCACATGCAAAGAAACAGAAAGGAAAAAAAGGGGGGGGGGGCAGGAAACAAAGTTCCTTTGATAGTGACTGGATGTTGGACTTAATAGAAAAAGCCTCCAAAGTAGCTTTTACAAATATGTTCAAAGAACTAAAGGAAACCTTGATGAAAACAAAGAAATAGAAGATATGAAGGCAACATGGCATCAAGCAGAGAATACCAATAACGAGCAGCAATTTTAAAACCAAAACAAACAGAAATTCTGGAGCTAAAATTCACTTGAGGGCTCAATAATATATTTGATCTGGAGGAAGAAAAAACAAGCAAATTTGAAAATAGACCAATAGATGGCAGTCAGAACAACAGGGAGAAAAATGAAGACTCAGAAAAACACAGAGCACTATCAAATGCACCAATATACATATAATGGAAAGGAGAAAAAACGGGTAAAGGAGAAGAGAAATACTTGATGCCTTAAAATGTCCTAAAACTAAAAAAGAAAAAAACTCAATAATCTATCTACCTAGGAGCCTTGATGAAATCCACATAAATACACAAAGATTCACAGATATTAAAAAAAAAAAATCTACAGATATATAACAATAAAAATGCCAAAATGCAAAGACAGGAAGAAAATATTGAAAATAAGAGAAAACTAATGCAGGGGCTTGGAGCCCGTAGCTCAGTGGTTAAGGTGCCAGCCACATGTACTGGGACTGGTGGGTTTGAACCTGGACAGGGCCTGCTAAACAATGACAACTGCAACCAAAAAATAGCCAGGCATTGTGGCGGGTGCCTGTAGTCCCAGCTACTTGGGAGGCTGAGGCAAAAGAATTACTTAAGCCCAAGAGTTTGATGTTGCTGTGAGCTGTGACACCACAGCACTCTACCAAAGGTGACATAGTGAGACTCTGTCTCAAAAAAAACAAAAAACAAAGAAAGAAATACTAAAGAAAGCTCTTCAGGGTAAAAGAAATTAACACCAGATGAAAATCTGAATCCACTCCAAGAATATCAGTAATGTTATATAATTACAAAATACAGAATATGTACTTTTTCTCTTTTCTTCACTTAACTGATTTAAGATGAAATTGTAGAAAATATGTAGATTGTGTATTACTAAATGCATAAAAATGCAGTATATCTGACAATTTAATGGAACAAAGGAAAGAGAGTGAGCAGAGCTGTACTGGGATGGAGGAAGTGACTCCCTCTGGGAACCTGAAAGAAGCTTTCTACATGCTGATATTGAGGCTTAGGGTATCACATTAAGTGACATCAGACGTTAGAAGAATATGTACAATATGCTGCCTTGTAAGAAGAAACAAATATATACATGTATATTCTTATATTTCCAAAAATAACAATAGCATTCGCAAGCCAAGCAACGCCTAAGGAAAAGACAGAAGGCTTCCCTGGAGCCTAGGGAAGGAGAGGCCCTGCCCACACCTTGATTTCAAGACTTCTAGCCTACAGAGCTGTGAGACAACAAATTTCTATTGTTTCTGCCAACAAGTTTTTGGGAATTTGTTACAGCAGCCACAGGTTCCCACTGGCCAAAGTTGGGATAATTTAAACATCAAAACATATGAATATATTGAGTAAAATAAAAAACCTCAAGTTTATGCTGAATAAACAACCAAATAAAATTAAAATCTGATGGGGCAAGACATGTGGGTTGTTATCTAGTACCCCAGAGGTACTTATTAGCACCGAGTGGGCCTGACAGATGTGCAAATGTGGCCAGGAACTAACAGCCCAGAACTGAGGCATAGTGTTGCTACCCTGACATCCCTGCCAGAGAAGCAAGTCCTAACTTTAGTCATGAGAAGCACGGAGCATGTCCAAACTGCTGTGTGCTCCACATGACTGGGCTGCACTCCTCAGAACCCTGCAAAGGCTAAGGAATCAGGACAGCTACTCCAGGGTGGAGAGGATCCATGGGGTGGCAGGTCCTTGGCACCAAAGGACATCACTGGGACAAACGGTAAACCTCAAAGGGATCTGAGGACTCACTGACATCAGGGCAGGCTTTGTGAGTGGGCAACGTATGCCATGTAGGCCTCACATGTGGTTTAACTCTCCGCTCTCACCATCTTGAAATTAATTTTTGAATAAGGTACCCTACTTTTTCTTTTTTTTTTTTGGCTTTTGGCTTTTGGCCGGGGCTGGGTTTGAACCCGCCACCTCCGGCATATGGGACCAGTGCCCTACCCCTTGAGCCACAGGCGCCACCCGGTACCCTACTTTTTCATTTTGCATGGGGCCCCACAAATTATATAACCAGTCTGGGGTATATTAATGTCAGTGTTGATATCCCAATTTTGACGGTTGCACTGTGGTTCTGTGAGAAAATGTCCTTGTTTTTAGGAAATACACATTAAAAAAAATACACATCAATGGTGGTTACAGGTATCAAGTAGGCTGGTGACTCTTAAATGGTTTAGAAAAACTTTTCTATACTAGACTTTTACTTCTTTGTACGTTTGGGAATATTCCAAAATAAAAACTTATCTTAAAAGAGGTATATGCAAAGTGATCCCATTTGTAAATACGTTGACAGAAAAAAAGGCTGGAAAGATATATAAATCCTTCCCACCTGTTCTTTTTTTTTTTTTTTTTGAGACAGATTCTTACTATGTCACCCTTGGTAGAGTGCCGTGGCTTCACAGATCACAGCAACCTCAAACTCTCGGGCTTAAGTGATTTTCTTGCCCAAGCCCAAGTCTCCCACGGAGCTGGGACTACAGGTTCCTGCCACAATGTTTTTTGTGGAGTTGTCATTGTTGTTTAGCTGGCCTGGGCTGGGTTCGAACCCGCCAATCTCGGTGTATGTGGCTGGTGCCATAACCACTGTGCTACAGGTGCCGAGCTCTCCCAACTTTTTCTTAAAGATGGGGTCTCACTGTGTTGGCTGAGTTGGAGTGCAGTGGCTGTTCACAGGCACGATCATGGTAAATGTAGCCTCAAGTTCTCGGCTCAAGCAACCCTACCATCTCGGCTTCCCAAAGTGATAGGACTGTAGACATCCCCCACCACATCCAGTTTTATACCCAAATTTAACAGTGCTTGTCTCTGGGAGATAAGAGTACATGGGGCTTTCATTCTTTCATTTTGGTGGTATCATATTTCTAGATTTTCTGACAAAGAACATATACCATTGCTGTAAAAAGAAAATCAAGTTAGACTGGCTGTGGTGTAATCGTAGCACTCTGGGAGGCCAAAGCTGGTGAATTGCTTGAGCTCAGGAGTTCAAGACCAGACTAAGCTAAAGCGAGATGCTGTCTCCAGAAATAGCTGGGCGTGTGGGCAGCGTCTGTGGCTCAGTGAGTAGGGTGCCGGCCCCATATACCCAGGGTGGCGGGTTCAAACCCAGCCCCAGGCAAACTGCAACAACAACAAAAAAATAGCTGGGCATTGTGGCGGGCACCTGTAGTCCCAGCTACTTGGGAGGCTGAGGCAAGAGAATCACTTAAGCCCAGGAGTTTGAGGTTGCTGTGAGCTGTGATGCCATGGCACTCTACCCAGGGCAATAGCTTGAGGCTCTGTCTTAAAAATAAATAAATAAATAAATAAAATAAAAAATAGCCGGGCATGGTGGTAGATGCCTGTAGTCCCAGCTACTCGGGAGGCTGAGGCAAGAATATCACTTGAGACCAAGAGTTTGAGGGTGCTGTGAACTGTGATGATGGCACTCTACCCGGAGAGAATCTGATTTTGTCTCAAAAAAATATAAAATGATCTCTAGAAATAGAAAATTAATTTACTGCAATATGTTTACCAGTGTCAGAACACAGACATTTATGGTCATCGCGTCTAAAGCAGTAACGAGAAAACGTGGGAGCCATCTTTGCTTCCACTCTCCTTCTGCACCTGCTGCAAGCCAAGCACTGAAAGGTCTCTGCTCCCTATACCCTTATGTGGGCATATACCATCCTTCCTCCACCTCTGTCTCTTCTTCCTACCCATCCCCTCATTCCTCCCCATAATCCACGCAAGCCCTTTCCCCTTCAAGGTGGCTGGAAGCTTTACAGAATACCTGAAGTTTTTGATATCAAAAACTCCAGGCTTCCCTTCCTGGCCAATGGAATGGGGAAGAAAGGAGCCTGAGGCCTGAGGGAGCTGGAGATTCTATCCCAGGGATAACACTGGAGAAATCCACCAAGGGAAGTCACCTTGAGGTTCCAATGCTGGCCTCACTCTAGGAATGCTGAGGGACTCTGGCCAGTACCAGGCCCAGCCCTACCCTGGGAACTGTACTGCCATCAACCCAAAACATGTTTTTACTGTGATGTGAGTTGCTCTTGCAGAATAGACAAGGAAGGTGGACGCTTGTCTACTGGCTGCTGCTGGTCTCTGCCCAGTTCCTTTCCTGAACCCATCACTGTCAATAGTTCAGTGAGGGGCGACACAGAGGCCTCCACATGGCCTACTTCAGCACCTGCTGTCACAGCACAGACTGCCTCCCACTCAGCAAGCACCTATCACGTTCGGACGCTTTCTGTATGCCATCTCAGGCCTTACAGTAACACATATAAGAAATCCTAATCCCAGGCGGCGCCTGTGGCTCAGCTGGTAAGGCGCCTGCCCCATATACCGAGGGTGACGGGTTCAAACCCGGCCCCGGCCAAACAGCAACCAAAAAATAGCCGGGCGTTGTGGCGGGCGCCTGTAGTCCCAGCTACTCGGGAGGCTGAGGCAAGAGAATTGCTTAAGCCCAGGAGTTGGAGGTTGCTGTGAGCTATGTGAGGCCACGGCACTCTACCGAGGGCCATAAAGTGAGACCCTGTCTCTACAAAAAAAATAAATAAATAAGAAATCCTAGTCCCATGGTGTTGACAGAAAACTAGGAAATGTGGGCTCAGGGAGTCAACACTGACCTCAGAGCTAGGCTGGTTCCAGGCCAGCGGGGAATTTAGAACTTGACAGTGAGGGCCTGGGCATCATAGGAAAGGGCCAGACCAAAAGATCATCTATAGGGGGTGGTGTGTCTTTCTTCCAGTAAACAGTAAAGTGAGTCTGCCTTGGAGGCTATACAAAGAATTTAGTAGGATAGATAGATACTCTTTATGGCTTATATCCCTTGGAAGGCAAAGACCAGGTCTGCTGGACATTTGGATGGACTTTAAGAAATACACACTAGCTGGCCACAGGTACCAAAGGGAAAGCCTGTGACTGCTCAGGTGTGACAGGGGGCAACATCATGGGCAGGGTTGCCTGAGAAGCCCCATCAAACTCAGTAACTCACACATTCTGCTCAACCATGGTCTCAACTGGGAGTGAAAACTATAGGAGATCTAGTCAGAGGACAGAGCCCCAAGCACTGGGTCAGGCTTGGCAGCTCTAGACAGCTGGGGGATCCACAGCGTTGTGCCCAGCCCCACAGGCCAAGAACTCAGTGCCACTGGCCCAGTTTGGCAGGGAGAAGTGCCCAGGCCACCATCTCTGAGATGTTATTTTACTATTTTCATTTTGTGACAATTTGTGAAGATAGCTGTTCATTTATTTACTTATTTATATAGAAACAGAGTATAGGTAGAGTGCTGTGGCATCACAACAACCTCAAACTCTTGGGCTTAAGCGATTCTCCTGTCTCGGCCTCCCAAGTAGTTGGGACTACAGGCGCCCGCCACAACACCCAGCTATTTTGTTGTTGTTGTTGTTGTCGTTGTTTGGCAGACCTGGGTGGGGTTTGAACCCGCCAGCCGGAGTGTATGTGGCTGGCACCCTAACCACCGAGCTACAGGTGCAGAGCCAGCTGTTTATTTTTTTAATTACATACCGAGCACTGAAGAAAAAAACACCAGTGACTTTCCTACAGGAAACCGTGTTTAGATACATGGCCTCCTGGAAACATTGAAGCAGCAGAACGGAGGACACCACCAGTGGCCTCCCTGGTTGCAGGCTGTGCCTCCTGCTGGTGGACCCTCTCTAACACACTTGAGCAGAGTCCGCATTCTGCAGCCATGGCAGGCAGAACTGGTGCTGTGTCGCCTACTCCTCCCGGGCTCCCCAGCAGCGGCCCTGATCTGTGCTACCCCCTCTCTCTGCCTCCCACTCCTCTGAGTCCTGAGGGTGGCACTCGTAGCCTGGGGCATCGTCCAGGTCATCCCCACCTGCCAGGTAACTCCTAAGGGAGCTGTCCTGGTCTCCACGGGGCTTGGCTTTCTTCTTCTTCTTTATCATCTGCTTTACCAGCTCAGCCACTGGCCCAGGCCCAGCTGCGTGCCACTGCCTGCTCTCCTTTTTCTTCTTGTACTCTGCAATCTTCTTGTTGAGCGCCTCATGATTGATCCCATACAGACTCGACTGCGCGGCAGGCTCCGCAGTGCCACACAGTGGTGGGGCATCAGGGTCCCTGAGAGAGGAGAAGAGGAGCCTTCACACCAAGCACAAACTACATCCCAGACCACAGCACCCTTGCCCAGATGCCCACACATGGCGCTCTTCATCTGTTCACTCCTGAACTCTCTAGAGCAGTGGTTCTCAACCTGTGGGTCGTGACCCCTTTTTAACAATGAAAATACACTGCAGCATTAGGAAAGTTGAGAACCACTGCTCTAGAGCATCAGCTTGAGGGTGACAGGAGTGGAGAAGGGTGGGGATGGGCTTGGGCCCTCTCCAGAGCCAGTTACCCAGTGTACAGCACAGTCCTGATGTGGCATCCTGTATCATCACTAAATGCATCTTCAATTGTTTTTTAATAAACGTGCCCAGTGTACCAGGCCAGTTAAACAGAAAGAATTATAGGTTTGGTCACTCAGGTCTCACCCAGACTTTGTGATGAGCTAGAGGAGTCTGTGCACAGACAGCAACACCCACAAGAGGTCCCATCACCCCCAGAGCCCCCCTACACTCTGCCTCAGCTCTCTGCCCCACCTTCCCCCACTGCAGCTCACTGACTCCGGACATGCTGGGCTGTCTGTCTGCAGGGCTTTGTCTGGTTCCACAGTTTCAGGCTAAAGCATCAGAAGCCCTTGGCAGGCCAGCTGAACCATACTGACACTGCTGTCTGAGGACAACAGCAAGACCCCGACCTTACTTAGCTGTACAGGTGGAACAGGCCCCCAAACACCCCTGCATCTCCCAAGCTCTGTTACCTCCACGGGCCACTCCCAATCTGCCAGGCCTGCCTTCCTGCACATCCCCAATGAATTGACTCTTCTGTGATGTCTATAGGCTCCAGAGATAGAGACCATTGCTTTTTATTTACAGATGTGTCCTAAGTGCCAGACCAGGGCCAGTGGCAAGCCAGTGCTAGGTGGCACTCGAAAACGTGTTGAGTCAATGAAGAGGATGAGAGACTCACAAGACACCTCACTGGAAGAATCCTGAGGACACAGCTGGGTTGACTACTCAGGTCCTCACTGCAAACAACACCAGGTCCAAAACAGGCCTGCTGCAGGTGGACACTGGGTCCCAGGCAAATGCCAGGGTCAGCACAAGCTGTGCAGCCTCCATGGAAAACAGCCACACCACACCTGGAATTTATCCCAAGGAACTGAAACTTATGCCCACGTGTATCACCTGAAGTCGTTTTGTACAAAGTGATCTCCATCTAGGGGTCCAAAGTCAGCTATGGCCAATAACTGGTCAATCTGAAAAGGAACAGAGGTAGAGTGGTGAGCCCTGCCCCTCCACACATGCATGCGGGCCAGGCTCTACCCAGCTCCAGCACCCCTCCTTCTGTGTGGTCTCAATCACAGATCTTTTCATGGATTTTACAAAATTCCTTTGATAGACTCTTCCCAAATATTAGGGTTTGTTCAATAGCCTGTGCTTTCCAACACCTTACTATTATTTGAACATATCACATTTTCTCTGATGATGAAGTGAGGCTTTTTCAAAACTACATTTAAAACTGTAAATGTTAGTCTAGATGGGCGCAGTGCCATGAGGCTGTCGTTACAGCCCTTTGGAGGCTGAGGCGGGAGGGTCACTTGAGCCCAGGAGTTCAAGGCTTCAGTGATCTAAGATGATGCCACTGTACTGCAGCATGGGTGACAGAGCAAGACTGTCTCAAAGAAAAAATAAAACAAATAAACAAGAAATAATACTTATAAACATTAGTCAAATTTATGAAAACATCAGTTAAACATTACTTGAATTAAATAACATTTACTAGTGTCTAAAGTAGTTTTACAAAATGCTTCAATTTTGCCACAGAACTTCTATGTTTGCAGGCAAAAGGCTTCCCAAGACAAGGTAAAATATGTTGGGAAGTCTGTCAGAAGTCAGGCTACACAGTGGAGGGACCCAAACTGACAATGAAAACTGCCCCTCTGATGGGCACATGTGATATACCTGCACTGGGGCAGCAGCCCAAACCTCACAAGATAATGTCCTGCCCAAACCTTAGCCTGCTTGTTCCAATAGCCTCCAGGGATGTTCTGAGTAGGCCACAAAAGCATTTCAAGCTCCACCCTGCAGCCAGCTTTAAGACAGCCTGTGCCTCCCCAGCCAGTGACCATTTCTGGGAAGGAACCAACAGAGCTGGGTGGGACCTCCCTCCCAAAGGCAGTAGGAGTTTGTTGTGGGTGCTCACTTGGATAGCCCAAGAGGTACTGGGAAAGGCCTCACTGATGTCCTGCTACAACCTATGCTGCTCTTGACCTTTCACAGGGGGGACTGTCACTCCACTCCTTGGCTTCCTTTTCTAACTAGGGAGGGAAACCCCAGGTCTGTCAAGATCATTGCCTGCCTAATGTTCTTAGTGTTACCTATACAATGAGTAACAGAAGAAAAAAATGTCAAATGTCTTTTCTCTCTGTGGGTCCAAACACTGTCTGGTCATCAAGTGAATAATAGTTGGGTAATCATTGCTATTTGCTGATTTTTGGTAAACTTTTCTAAGACGTAACATACCTTACTACTACGAAGTAACCACCACCCAGATAAAAAAAAATATATAAGGGCCAGGTGCAATGGCTCATGCCTGTAATCCCAGCACTCTGGGAGGCCAAGATGGAAGGATCCCTTGAGCTCAGGAGTTTGAGACCAGCCTGATCAAAAGCAAGACCCTGTCTCTACAAAAAATAGAAAAACTAGCTAGGTGTTATGGCAGATGCCTGTAGTTCCACCTACTTGGGAGGCTGAGGTAAAAGAACTGCTCAAGCCCAAGAGTCTAGAGGTTGCTGTGAGCTATGATTATACCACAGGACTCTACCCAAGGTGACAGAGTGAGACTCTGTCTTAAAAAAATATATATATACACACACATACACACATATGTGCATATTTACAGGTTTTTAACTTTACAATTAACTTGTCAGCAAGGATCACCATGATGAAAACACAAGCACAGGGCAGACGTAAACCTTACAAGCTTGGTCACTTGAAAGGAGGGAGGTGCAAGGTACGGGCAAGCATAGGAGGGCAGCTCTGGACTCCAGAGTGCCCAGTTTTTGAGGTGAGGAATAGAGATTTCATTTACTTTTTGCTTATAGCGATGAACATAAAAAATTACACCAGAAAAAGCAATCACCACTACAGGCTTGGAACAAGGTAACTGTGTATTATCTTTTTCAGTATTTAAAAATTAAATTTAAATTTTCACTTATATGAAAGTTTACATGATAAAGAGTCAATTATTCAAAAACCTTACTTCTGCCTGGGCTGCGTTTTCCTTGTCTTGAACAAACACTATCGGGGGCATGTTCTTCAGTGTCTGCTGGGACATCAGAAGGTGCCTGGGGAGAGAGTGGGTCTTCACAGGTACACTGCAGGCTCAGTCATGAGGCCATACAGCACAGAGCACAGGACAGAAAGACTTACCAGGAGGCAGGAGTAGTTTATCACAGTACTCAAAGATGAAAATGTCAATCCAGAAAAGCCATCTTCAGCCAATTACCACACCACAAAGGGCTATAAAATGTATTATAACTGCAGTTGTTTATAATTCTCTCAATGTAGCTTCGAGATGCTTATAAACAACTTGACCTGAAGCACATTGTCTCTGGGCACCACCCAGGCCTTGGGCTCCAGGCCTGTGTACTAACAGCCTGGCCTCTGCTTAGTGGACAGTCACTGGCAGGACACAATCCTCGAGTACCCAGATTTCAGAAGTGACCTTCCATTTTCAGAAAGGACCTTTGTATTACATCATGCAAAGCAAACCAACCACAGTCAAGTCTAGGCACAGCACAGGTGCCCAGAGAACACAGGTATGCAGACTTCAGTGGACAGTTACAGGTTCAGCTATGATGAACGTTAGGTGACCACTGAGCTGGGAAGAGGGAGCTTCAGCTCAACTGAATTTTCCGATTGCCTTAAAATCAGAAAGCAATGCTATTTCAATACCTGTTGGAAATCTCTCATTTTCTTGCTTTTCTTACATAGTAAAAGATGAAATTGGCCATTCTCTGACACAATTTGAGAGACTCTCGGGGATTGCTATAGGAGATGTCAGTGATGATCATGTGACAGTCAAAGACAACTTCCCAGTCTTTGCCCCTTCCCCTGAGACGGGGGCATCAAAAAAGGCGAGGAGGCCAGAGGGAAGAAGGGAAGGGATGAGCCTAGAGGAGAAATTCAGCTCTCAGGTGCTGGCTGGTAAGTCTGACTTCTGTTTTTTTGTTTTTGTTTTTGTTTTTTTAAGACTGAAGAGATAACTGAACAACTTCTTTATTAGTGCCAGTTCAGTAATTCTCAAAATTTTTGGTCTCAGGAAAAGTCTACATTTTTGAAAATTATTGAGGATCCAAAAGTACTTCTGTTTGTGTGGGTTTTATCAATATTTAATATACTAGACATTAAATTCAGAAATCGAAAAATCATGTCTTTGTAAAGTCACTTAAGGCTCGGTGCCCGTAGCACAGTGGTTACAGAGCCAGCCACATACACTGAAGTTGGTGGGTTCGAACCCAGCCCGGGCCAGCTAACCAAAAATGACAACTGCAATAACAACAACAAAAAAACAGCTGGCGGGCGGTGCCTGTGGCTCAACGGGGTAGGGCGCCTGTCCCATATGCCAGAGGTGGTGGGTTCAAGCCCAGCCCTGGCCAAAAACCACAAAAAAAAAAAATAAATAAATAGCTGGGTGTTGTGGCAGGCGCCTGTAGTCCCAGCTACTTGGGAGGCTGAGACAAGAGAATTGCTTGAACCCAAGAGTTTGAGGTTGCTGTGAGCTGTGATGCCACAGTACTCTACCAAGGGCGATATAGTGAGACTCTGTCTCAAAATAAATAAATAAATAGTCACTTAAAATAATAGTAAACTCACTAAATGCTCACATGGACATTTTTAATGAAAAATAACTATATATATAGTATTACATTAAAAAACCAAGCAAGTTAGCCAGGCTTTGTGGTGGGTGCCTGTAGTCCCAGCTACTAAGGAAGCTGAGGCTAGAGAATCTGTTGAGCCCAAGAGTTTGAGGTTGTGTGAGCTATGATGCCACAGTACTCTACTGAGGGTGACAAAGTGAAACTCTGTCTCAATTAAAAAAAAAAAAACAACCAGCAGGAAGCATGGCATTATTACATTCTGGCACATTCCCCAGGCCTAGCTTAATGGAAGACAGTTGGGATCTCATCACTGCTTCTATATTCTGTCCTTACTTTGACTGGAATACAAGAAAATCTGGCTACACAAAGATACATGTGATTGGGAAAAGAGCATATTAGTAACCCTCGGGAAAGTGTGGATCTTCCTTGATACTATACAAAAGCTCAACACCTGGAAGTTTACTAAAGGTTAGTTATGACATGGAATCTAAAAGCACACCAAGCCACATGTCATGTTCTGCCACGCTGAAATCCACTGGTCTAGCTGGCACTTTAGATCTCCCCATGTGTGGTTTTGTCATCTCATACACGGGTCACTTGGAAAACAACAGTTTACCAAGTTACACAGACTTTCTAAATGTTGACATGGTTACAAGGCTTATTATACAACACTACATTTGTTAATGTCAATGCCAATCTTATCAGAAGAGTCTTCAAGTACTCAGAAGCTATGAAGCTCATAACAGTGAATGTAAGTTTTCCAAAGTTCTGATTTTCACATGAAAGCTTAAATTCCACTATTTGCAACAAATACGGTCAGTGTGACAGGTCCATGCACTTGCTTTTGAGTGAATGTCTCCCAAACACTCAGACCTGAGGTCTGCTCACTCATTCTTTTCTGTTTAGTGTTCTCCCTGCCATAACCATCATCCCTGAGCAGACACTAGGTGGCCTGTGTATGCTTCCCATTACATAGAATATTAAGAAAACACACAGTCAGAGTCAAGATTTTAAAAAATTAATACTTTTTGCTTATTTATTAAGGATATTCTTAAGTAAAAGTGGCATTGTCTTTTCCTGTGAGCATGTGATGTGTGGCCCTGAGGCTCTGGCTGGCAACACAGTGCCAGCACCTTTCCCAGAGGCTTGTGTGCCTCAGTGCAAATGCAGCAGGAAAAGTAAAGGATCTCTCATCCTCACAAACTCCCAAAAGGACCTCTGGATCTTTAGAGATTCTGGACCACACTTTAACAAATGCTGACCCAGATTATAGCATATATGAAAATGCAAATTACACTCTGGAATTCCAGAAAATACTTCTAAAATTTTCCTTAAATGCAAAAACATTTAGTGAGAAGTTAGAAAGTCCACCTACCAGACAAACAGCTGGGAAATTAAATGTGCAAGCAAAAAGCCAAGTACATTTAGGAAGCAAACACCTTCACCTCATGCGTGCAGCGCTTTTCTGCAGGGTAGCCTGTGTTTGCGAGTTCTGCTCAGTGGAGAGAGTTGTCTTCCAGTACACGCGGCAAGCTGAGAAGTCTGAAGTCAGGGAGACCTGAGACCCGCCCACCCACCAATCACTTTTTAGTTTATGAGGGTTTTCAAGACCAACAATGTTTAGCAGATGAAAACAATAGCTCTAGATGCCTCTCCTACCCCAAAACCCAAGTCGCAGGGGCACACCACTGCACCTAAAGTCTTACCTGCCTCTTGTCCAGGTCCTGCCAGCCCCTCAGTTGACTAAACTGACCTGCAGCACAGGCTTCATGGCCATTTGCACTGAGATGCTCATTGAAAGTGCCCTTGTGCCACTTATCCATCTGATTTCCCTTTGGCTAACCTCACTCTGAGTGGGGTGGAAGAAGGCATCTCCTTCCTCTCTGTCCTGAGTTAAAGGGACAGATGTATCCCTACACCTGACAACATACCAAAACCCCCAACATTGTACCAGGACAAGGTCAAAGGAACCCCTGCCTATATGCAGTGAAACCTCTGTTCTGCACAGAAGACACCAGCTACCTGTCTTTAGTGCTCAGATAACCAGACCAAGCATTACTCTGCAACCCCAAACTAAGACTTAGTGAGAGAGAAGATGCCCTGCTTTAATTCTCAGGCAAGACTGGGCCATGTGAACTAAGTGCCAGGTCTGCCACCCTCAGCTCAATTTCTGCTCTTTGGCCCTACAACATACCTTGGAGAGCTCCACGCTCAGGTCGCAGACCTCCTGACTCACTTCAGGGGTACACAGCAGGTCAGTGAGCGCTTTGTGGAGGAGGCCGTTCAGAGCCCTCAGGCGCACTTGGTCTTCTTTCCTGGCTTTCTTTGAAGTATTCTTCATCAGGAATTCGAACTTCGATGGTGAGGGTGTGTAAGTCTCCACCAAAAATAAGAACACACAAGACCAACATTACAAATGCACCCTAGACTTTAATGACACTTACCAAGGGACCTGGGGAAGGGCTCAACAGATCACTAGATACACAAAACATACTGCTCTCGGGCACCTCAGCTTTTGTGAATATAATATTTGCTTTATAGCCAGATCCTTCTAGTTTTACCTGAGGGTCCTTCAAGGTTAAAAGTACAGCTTGTGTGTGTATGTGTATGTATATATATATGTATATGCATACATATATATATGTATATGCATACATATATATATGTATATGCATACATATATATATATATATTTTTTTTTTTTTGTGAGACAGCGTCTCACTTTGTTGCCCTGTATAGAGTGCCACAGCATCATCACAGCTTGCAGCAACCTCAAACTCTTGGACTCAAACGATTCTCCTGCCCTAGCCTCCAGAGTAGTTGGGACTATAGGTACCCACCATGATCCCCAGCTAGTTTTCCTACTTTCTTAGAGATGGGATCTTGCTCTTGCTCAGGCTGATCTCAAACTCCTGAGCTCAAGCAATCCACCCACCTCAGCCTCCCAGAGTGCTATGATTACAGGCATGAGGCACCCGGCCCGGACACCAGCATAAATTTAAGAAAAAAAATTGTATTTAGATATAATTCACATACTGTAAAATTTATTCCATTAGAGCATTCATTTCAGTAGTTGTTGGTATACACATTTATTTTTCCTAATGAGAGCCATTTATTGTATAAGCTTTTACAATACAGACACACTAAAAATTTAATGGACATTACAATAGAACTTAATAACAGATATGACTTTCTAGAAAATGTTAGTGTCAGTACATTTTTTTTAAAAGGTCAAAATTCCCTGTTACCAATGGCATCCAGTCCCATCCATACAGGTTACTGTTCCCTCTAAAATGGAAATTATTATAAAAGACTGAATAGCAAAAGTTTCACCAACTGTTAAAATTGGACTCCTATCAAGATTGTGACTACTACACTATACTTACCAAGTGAGACCCCAAGGAAGGACCGTCATACCAAAACTTTTTTCTACAGGAAGAAAATAAAAATTATGCTGGATAGTGATGGCAAATTAAAAAAAAAAAAACCAATATATGTTAACTCAACAGATTATGACACCACAATTGTTAAACTTGGACACAGTTGTTCTGTTTCCAGGGCTCTAGAAAACTTCAATATTTAATTGACAACAACATGGGTTGTGGGGAGGGAATGAACATGGTGTTAATTCCACCTCATATTTTTACTTCAAGTCCACTTCTAGTCCCAAGGGTAGAGAAAGATCTTCAAAATATAACAACTACCTTAATATATTACACATTATACATTAATTCTATATTCTAGTTGATAAAGTTGTTTCCCAGGAAGGAAGAGGTAAACCATTCTGATGCTGCAACTCAGCAAGCAGACAGTGGACACCACACTCACTAATGGAGGGGGAGTTCCAGACGGGCAAGGGAAGAGGCTAGAATGATCCTTGTGGTATGTGCTAGAGCTGGAGGCACATGGTCACACAAAAATGTTTATAGGTGAGTATACATGTGAGGGTTAGTATAAACATGTACTTTTTGCTTTCTCAGATGAGAAGGCCCAAAAGACAAACACACACAGCACAGCAACAAACATGCCCAGCACCCAGATCATAATTTCTTTCTTTCTTTTTTGAGTCAGAGTCTCAAGCTGTCGCTCTGGGTAGAGTGCTGTAGTATCACAGCTCACAGCAACCTCCAACTCCTGGGCTCAAGTGATTCTTTTGCCTCAGCCTCCCAAGTAGCTGGGACTACAGGCGCCTGCCACAACGCCCAGCTATTTTTTGGTTGCAGCCATCATTGTTTGGCGGGCCTGGGCTGGATTTGAACCTGCCAGCTCAGGTGTATGAGACTGGGGCCTTAGCCGCTTGAGCCACAGGCGCTGAGCCCAGATCATAATTTCTAACACCACTCTCCAATAAAAGGAACCAGGGCTCTTTGGAGAATCAGCAATTCTGGGGTTGCCACAGGAATATACTAAATGAACTTGGAGCATCTTGTAGTGCCACAAAGTACAAGTGCTAAATACACACACACACCCCACGAAAACACGGCAACCCCATAACTATGGGGTATGTCAAAGGACAAAGGTACTGAGAGAGTTCCTCATGCCAGGGCTGGAACTAGAGCAAAATAAGGTAACACTGGATTTTAACCCCTGAATCTATATGAATAAATTAATAAATGAGGGAGAACAGATATATCTTCCATGCAGAATGCCAAATGATTTATGAACCAACTCCCACTCCTAACTTATGGGCAGCAAATAGTGACTTTCTCCCAAAGAGTATGGATGGGGGATACGTTTTCATTACAGTAGAGAGACCTACCACCTCAGCCAGGTGAACAAGGCCAGCATCAGCAGTGTAAGTCATGTTCACAGTGTATTCCCTCGCAAAACTCCACAGCCCAAGTCTAATCATAAAGAAAACATCAAACAAATTCCATAGACGAGCATCCTACAAAATACTTTACCAACGGTCCTCAAAACTGTCAGTTATCAAAAACAGTGAAAGTCTGTGACAATGTCTGGGAGTGGGAGGGCCCTAAGTAGACAAGACATGAGGGGTGATGTGGAACCTGGATGGGGTCCTGAGACAGAAAAGGGAATTGAGGTAAGAACTGAGGAAATGGGCTTCAGTTAATAATGCAGCAACGTCAGTTAATTAATTATAACAAATTGTCAGGACAAGCTTTATTTTTCCAATGAAGACCCCACAGAAAATCAACATTAACAAAGGAAATTCTTTTTTTTTTTTTTTTTTGCAATTTTTGGCCGGGGCTGGGTTTGAACCCACCACCTCCGGCATATGGGGCCGGCGCCTCCTTTCAGCCACTGGCGCCGCCCCTAACAAAGGAAATTCTTATATTTTTTCTTCCCTTTATTATTCCTCCCGAAAAATACTATGGCGACAAAGTTGAAATTATCACTTTGCTTGTTTTTTCTTTTTAAACCCCCACACGTTTGTAAACAGAAAAAGATTAAGTGGAAATACTGCAGATATTAATAGTGACAAGATACCAACTTGTCGCCAATCTTTCGGTCGTAACCCGACAAAAAAGGCCACGCAGTGCACCTAGTTATGGGGTAGGCGAATACCCTCCCCGCCCCTCGCATGCACACGACCCCGTCCCATCCCCGGACACTCCACCAGCCCCCATCCCTGTGCACACGACCCCGCCCCTCCCCAGATATCTCCCGCGTGCACACGACCCCGCCCCTCCCCAGATAACCCCGAGCGCGAACATGACCTCGCCGCATTACTTGGATTTCGAGGCAAATTTCTTGAGCAGGTTCTTGCTGCCGCAAGAGACAGAAGAGACGTGCAGGGCCCGCACGTGGCCAGGAAGGAGCGCAGCATTGAGGCTGCGAAGTAACGCCCAGAGCCCTGCGTGGAGACCCCACAACCCGCCGGCCGGACCCGACATGCCGAGTATGGGACGTGACCTGGGCGACACAGACGCCACCGCACAGGACCAACGGCGTGCGGAGATACGTCTCCCAGCATGCAGCCGGCAGTGTTGTGGAGCGGCGCAACTTGTGGACGTAAGGAGTACGGCATGTGGGCGGAGCGATGTGTGGAGGTAGGGCACACGGCGTGTGGGCGGGACAACATCTGGAGATGGGACGCACAGCAAGTGGGAGGGAAGCTGGAAGCACAGGGGCCCCGTATGGTAGGGATCGGAGGCGTGTTCGTGGGGTGACGGCTGGAAAGGAGGTGGATTGCGTGTAGGCGGAGCTGGAACACGGAGGATGGGCCGTGGCGAGTGGACAGGAACGGCAGGCAGGCATTGGGCGAAGGGAGAAGGGCGGGTCGGCAGTCTCAAGGGCGCAGAGGGATGATTGGGCGGGTGGGCGGGGCCGAGACATGTGGAAGGGCGTGGACTGAGCGATGAATGGACTGGTGGCGGACGGCATGTTGCGGAAGCGGGTAGCGGGGCATGTGGGCGGGATGACGGCTGGACGTGAGGCCGGAGGTATGTAGACAGAGCAACGTCTGAACCTAAGGCGCAGGGCGTGAGGGCGGGGCGAGGCCACAGAGGTGTGGCCTAGGTTTGGGGGCGGGCCGGCCGGCAACCTCGGGGGCGCGGCTGGAGGGCGGGTCACGGCGTTTGGGCGGGGTGACAACTGGATGCGAGGTGGACTGTGTGGGCTGGGCCTGTGGCGTGTGGGCGGGAACACGGCTAGACGTGAGGCGGGAGTTGTGTAGGCAGGGCTACGTCTGGACGTAATACGCCCGGCATGTGAGCCAAGCGGTGGCTGAACAGGAGGTGGGCCAGGTGTGGGAGGATCGAGCGCGGGGAGGCGGGGTTGGTGTGTGGGCAGGGAAGTGGTGTGTTGGGGTGGGCCGGCAGGCAGCCTCGTGGGCGCAGCGGGACGATGGGACTCAGCGTGTGGGCGGGGCCACAGCCTGTGGGCAGGGCGCTGAAGGGACAGGAGGTGAGCGATGTGTGAGGGGAGCGGGATCGTGGAGGCGGGGATGGCTAGTGGGCGGGGATGGTAGGCAAACTGGGGGGCGGGGCGCAAGGTGCAGGCGGAGCTACAGCCGGAAGCGAAGTCGGCATTGGGTTGGCTGGCTTGCGGCGTGTGGGCGGGATGACATTGGACGCGAGGCGGGAGGTGTGTAGGTCAGGATATTGTCTGGACATGAGACGCTCAGCGTGTGGCGGGGCGGACGGCTGGATTTGAGGGGCAAGGCGTGTGGGCAGGGTGATCCCTAGACCTGATGCGGGCGGTGTGTGGGCGGAGCAGGAGCGCGGAGGCGGAGTCGTGGTGTTCACAAGTTCGGGGCGGTGGCGTGGGAGCGCAGCTCGGCATTTGGGTGGGGCCGGCGGCGGACCTGGAGGCGGGGCTGTGGGCGGGGCTGGAGAGCTGAGGTCTGCACCTCACTCTATCCTGACTGGGCGCGAAGGCTTGTGATCCTACGCTGGGAGGTTGAGGCGGAGGATCACAGAGCCCAATAATTGGAGGCTAAGTGCACCGTGGTGACCCCACTGCTCTCATCCCGCTGACCACGTGCGGGAGTGGGCGCGACCTCCAGAGGATAGCGGTCCGGGACAGTGCTCTGCCCGATGGTCATAGCACTTGCTTGGGATGCGTGAAAGAAACACGTGAGCAGGGACCACAGTGTTGGGGAACGTGTGGTATCATACTTGGTGCGGGTGCCTGTGCCCGGCTCGTCACTGCCGCACCCACTTCCGGCCTCTGTGTGGGTGTTCGGAGCTGGAGGCCTCATGAAACACTCTCTTGACACTCTCCCGTCCTCTTTTACCTGCTCCTTTTCTTCCGCAAGGAAGGCCAAAGGAGCTGAAAGTTGACCCTGGTTTCCCCCTGCCATTCTGTGTGGGAGCTGGCCGTAAGAAGGGTCTCTGACCTCTGAGGGGTCCTGCCCCTCCCAGGGAAGCCAAGGACCACGAGAGCAGACTGGCCTTGTTGGGTCTGGTAGTTTCTGATCACACCCTTTCGTCTAGTCAGAGTTGTACGCAGGTGTCCATGCCTCGTTCATGCCTACCTAAACAGCTCTCCATGCAGGGCCCAAGAGGATAGGGTGCGGAAAGCTGGGCAGTTGGACTAGAAGAGGTGGGCGGGAGGGCAGCGGGAACTGGTCCCCGTGCTGGCAGAGTGCGCACTCAGCCCCACAAGGCAGTCTTGTGCTATGACTCCCCTTCCTGGCCTTATCCTGTGTATCTCTTCATCTGACTGTTTATTTGTATCCTTTAAAACATCCTTCAAGACCGGGCATGGTAGCTCACGTGGCCGAGAAGCAGAGGTGGAAGGATGGCTTAAGCCAGGAAGTCCAGGGTTGCAGTGAACTATGATCTGGCCGCTGTACTCTAGCCTGGGCCACAAGGCAAGACTGTCTCATAAAAATAAAAAAATAAAATAAAATAAACTGGTAAACATGCTTCTTTGAATTTAGTCAGCTATTGTAGCAAGTTAATCAAACCCAAAGAAGGGGTTGTGTGAACCCCAATGTGAACTTCAGGGAAACTGGGTGGTCAGAAGTTCTGCAGGCCCAGACTTTTGACGAGTCTCTGGAAGAGGGCAATCTTGTGGGCCTGACCCCTCCCCCATGGGGTCTATTGGATGATGTTGGGCGTGAAATAGGTCAGAGATCACCTAGGTGATGTCCACTGCAGAATTACTTGCTTGCTATTGAGGATAAATTCTTTTTTTTATTATTAATTTATTGATTTTTATTGTTGAATCATAGCTGTACATTGCAATCAAGGGGTACAATGTGCTGGTTTCATATACAATCTGAAATATTCTCATCAAACTGTTCAACGTAGCCTTCATGGCATTGAGGATAAATTCTTGAGTAGCTGACCTTACAAGCATGCTGTGAGAAGGTAGTGGGAGAACTTTTCCCCCACAAGAGCCCACTAGGAAATTCACAGAACAAATCCAGATTCAAATTAAAAGCCTAAGGCTTTAATCCAAATTCAGCTATTTTAGGCTGAATCTCTTCATCTGAGAAGAGATTGAGACTTTAGACAAGTAATTCTTCTCTGTGCTCAGTTTATGAATGAGAAAAACAGAAATTCCCTCAAGAGCTGCCTCCATAAAATTCAGCTACCATGGCTACCTTAAAACCCTATCCAGCCCCAGCAACATAAGCCAGTCTGCACAATAAGTGAACATTTACAAAGTACACTGAATGTGATTTGTGCCTGTGTAATCTGCAATGCCTCATACCAGGGACTCACTCTGGCAGCACTTGGTTGGGAATGGGCAGGCCATTGAGAGAGGCCAGGATGCTCTCAGTCATGTCCCTCATCATTTGCTGTCTGGCCTGATGTGTTGCACTTCCAATGTGAGGTGTCAGAGTGACATTCTTCAGTTTCAGCAATGGATGATCTCTGGAACACAGATCAATCAAGGAAGAGTGTTAGAGTTGTTAGGTCTCTTTAACTCAGTGGTTCTCAACCTGTGGGTCACGACCCCTTTGTAAACAATGAAAATACATTGCGGGATTAGGAAGGTTGAGAAGCACTGCTTTAATTCCACACTCTGGTTGCACCTCTCTGACTACCCTTACTCAGGACTGATGGAATGAAGATGCATCCTGCAGTGTAGTAAGGGGAAGAAACTCTTCAGAACACCTGTGTCCATCCCCTGGAAAGAAGGACCTGCTATGTGACAGCACACTTGGAAACCAGTCTCAGTACCAGCCTGGGGACTATAACCAAATCAGGCCAATTGTACCAACCCTTGTCCATAATTGTAGTTGGTCCATAGGCTAGGCCTGACTCTATTCAGAAAATGTCTGGGCAATTCTTCATGATCTGTCCTTCAGTGAGACTGGGCTGTACCATGACCATGCTGCAAAGTCATGCTGCAGTGCTGACCTAACCAGTGAAGTCCAACTGAGCCCTCTCAATAGTCACGTGATAATACTGACATCAATGACTATTTCAGGAGACTGAATGAGAGTCTCCTTGGGATGTAACACCAATAGAGAGTGGCCTAAGGAAAAAGTGGACACAGCAAAATCCCAGCTAACCCTATGCTTGGCTTTAGAGGATATTTGTTGTTTCTCTAAATCTATCCCACCCATCCAAATACTAGATACAGTCATATGGATAGTGTTGCTGTATCTGTCACATAAATACTATAATAAATGTAAATGCTCAAATAAATATGACCTCTGTGCTTAGGAAAGTCTAGGCCAATGGCCAAGGGCATGGCCTATGTGGTAAAAGGTCCACCTGGAAGGCAGGGTAGCCTGGGATGCTCAATTCTGCATATTCCAAAGAAAGGACTGGGCCCGACCAGCTCCTGAGAGATAACCGTGGAATCATTAAGACATTTTTCCTAATAAGAGTGTCTTTTTATATTTGGGGCTTTGAGCAATGCCATGTGGTTAATGCTAGCAATGTCATTTATGGTTGCCTGGGTCATCTGTATGCTGTATCATTTGACATCCAGAGGGGTTGGAGACCAGGCAGCTAAGGTCTGGTCTGCAGGCTACCAGCCCTACTTGACCAATCCCTAGACACCCAGCTCAGGTTCGTTCCCTTGGCTGGGAATTTTTCATGTGTTTTGTCACACGTCGTTGGTGGACATAGGCAGTGCTGTCCTCACCAGTCCAGGGGAGCTTGGGCCTGGTCTGTCCTAGACTCCATCCTATGTACTGTCTCTCTTTGCTGACTTTAAACTGTGTCCTTTCTCTGTAATCTGCTGTGGCCATGAGTACAATAGCTTTTCTGTTCTGTGAGTCCTTCTGACAGATCATTAAGTCTAAGGGTGATCTGGGGACTGCTGGAGTCATTAGTAAATACATTTTTTCTTTTTAAAAACAATCTAGTAGCGGGGCGGCGCCTGTGGCTCAAAGGGGTAGGGTGCCGGCCCCATATGCCAGAGGTGGTGGTTTCAAACCCAGCCCTGGCCAAAAACTGCAAAAAAAAAAAACCAAAAAAACAATCTAGTAGTAACTATTTTGCAAAGCAAAGAATATTTAGTGTCACTAAATAATCCTGAATTTTTTGCTTTGTGAGATCTTTTTTTTTAATCTGTAAAGCACACCCATAGTGGGCAGCAACAAAGTTTCTCCCCAAAACCAAGATGAAAACTCAACCTATTAGAGACAATACAGAGATGAAATATTTATATCAAAAGATTAGTATCAAAGAGACAGTAAAAGATTAATTTATCAAGTAACTGGCCAGATAGCTGCTTTGCACAGAACACAGGGAATGTACCACTTACATTAAATGAAATTCTGGTAATAACCCTGGTATTTGCCCTGTGACTTACTTGTGAATCTAATAATCATGGAACTTCTAGGTTTCCAGGTTAGTTAAAAGTTAACTGCCTACAATGCTTATGCTTCCTAATTTATGTTGAGATTGTTTTTTGACCTTTGGGTCAAAATACACAAGCAAATGAAATATCTATAAATTTCCACACATTACTTAAAAAGCAATGAGGGAATAACAACTTCAATTTTATCTCACTAAAAACTTTGCAAGTTAAGGATATAATGGATCAGAGAACATGTGTCCTGCTGATGCACACCTCCAAACCCAAGGACACAGGCATCACATTTGGGTCTCAGGAGCAGTTTTCACACGACTTTGGAAACTAACAGTGCTAGGAAGATGGTAATAATGGAAACAGGTAGAAATTGCTATGTAGGCTACAATTGATGGTATGAGGATATTGAACCTCAAAAAAACAAGACTAAAGTGAAACATAGAAACTGCACAGATTTGTAACCAAGAATGACCAAACTTATCCTTTGGCACTACCGAGGGCAAGTAAGGGTCACAGCTGGATGTGGGAGGTATCTCATGCAGCTTCTTCCCCTGGGGCCACTGCCTGGGGCATCAAGATCTTGTTTTTGAGGAGGTGCTGCAGCAGGCTGGATAGGAAGGTCACTAGAAGCCTGTTCAGGTTCCGCCCAGGCCAAGACCCTGCAACTCCATGACATGTCTGCAAAGGACTCTAAGGACTCTGCCCACTGTGGGTCTGTGGCTCTCTTACCTGGGCAGGGGCTCCGGGTAGGTCACATCCAGTGCTGCGGCACAAATGATCCCAGCCTGAAGAGCTTCCACCAAGGCGTCCTGATCCACCAGGAGACCTAGGCCGATAAAGCAGGTCTGTGACCACCACAGCTTGGCCACAGCAGAACAGCAGTCTGGAGCACACCCGCTGTTTCTCACACATCTCACTCTTCTTCCACTAACATGTTTAAAGATAAATCAAAAGTTTTGGGCACGTGGGAGGCTGAGGCAGGAGGGTCCCTTGAGCTCAGGAGTTTGAGACCAGCCTGAGCAAAAGCGAGACCCCATCTCTACTAAAAATAGAAAAACGATGGGCTGCGCCTGTGGCTCAAAGGAGTAGGGTGCCGGCTCCATATGCAGGAGGTGGCAGGTTCAAGCCCAGCCCCGGCCAAAAACTGCAAAAAGAAATAAAAAATAAAAAAATCTGTATGTATACATAGAAAATCAATCTGGGTGTTGTGGTGGGCATCTGCAGTAACAGCTACTTGGGAGGCTGAGGCAAGAGGATTGCTCAAGCCCAAGAGTTTGAAGTTGTCGAGAGTCAGGCTGATGCCACAGGACTCTCCCAGGATAAGGGAGTAAGACTTTGTCTCTAAATAAATAAATGTAAATCAAAAGCAAAAGTTTGACAAAGAACATGTAGACTTCATAGGTCTGATTTATTATGAATATTAGATGTAATAAAAACCAGGTCAGAGCCCCCCATGTGCCAGACAGAAAGCTGAGTCCTGTACCCACATGATCTCCCTAAGCCCTGAAACAACCCAGCAAGGCCAGTATTCCTTCTACAGGTGGGAAACTGTAGTTGCAAGTCCTATGTCCTACCTGTGTATCACATAGCTGCTACCTCATCTGTGCTGACTCAAGGCCTGGTATGTCTGATCCCAAGCCTGAGTCTATCTCATGCTACCGCCCAAAGCCACAGTGTAGGAGTGAAGAAACAGCTGTCACCCACCTGATAGCAGAAGAAACAGTGTCCTTCAGGTGGAGGCCACTCTTGGCCCTGGCCTCCCAACTGCTGTCTAGGGTCCCGGCCGTGACACCGAGAAACTACTGTGGGCCTGTCGGAAGAGGCCTACCCTGAGGCCTCTCCTGGGGGTTTCCCAGAAGCTGTCTCTCTGCCCTGCGGAGCCCCACTCAACCTGAGTCCCTGAGAACTTCCCAGCAGGCAAGCTTAGCCTGGGAGGCTGCCTGGTGTAACATGGCATTGGCCGTGCCCACTCTAGGCACCAACTGGGGTGCCTCCCCACCTCACTCCCTTCCTGCTAAGTGCACTGCCCGCAGCCGCTGCACTGGCTACCGCACAGGGCTTGCTGCTCTTGGGGGCAAACATCAAACAGCCAAAGTTATTACCATTCCTCTCCATGAAGAGATGAGATTTGAAACCTCCCATATTGTGGCATTCTTTTCCTTTTTGTTACTAATTTGAGGTTCAAAACACTGTAAAATTAAAAATCAGGAATATCTTTAGAAAGTAAAAGTCTCTTAATTCCCCCATTCTGTACCTCTGCCTATGTTGATGAGAATGGCAGTGGGTTTCATCAGCCTCAGCTCCCGGCACCCAATCATTCTGTGGGTCTGGGGTGTTAGGCTCAGAGCCAACATCACAAAGTCCGACTGCTGCAGCAGGTCATCCAGCCTCTTGCAGTAAGTGGCCCCAATGACTTCCTCCTCCTCCAATTTCCTGCAAAGGCAACAAGGAAGAAAAATCACATCCTTTCACCAGAAATTGAAGTTGCTCCCACAGAGAGAAGCCTCTCAGAGGAGCCAGACCCTCCGGCTGAGTCCAGAAGACCAGAGCCCAGTGGTACCTTCTGGCCACTGGAAAGCCTTAGAATCACTGACTACAGGGACCTGCAGGACCTCCCATCTTCTTGAAGGTCCCAGCCCAGTGCAGGCTCTCCAAGAGGTCAGAGACTGGGAAACACCCAAGATCAGATCAGAGCCAGGAAGTAGCTTTGAGTGTACCTGCTGACCAGAAAGCTGGCCACATAGGGTCTGGCACAGGCAGGGCTTTTGTTTTTGTTTTGTTGTGTGTGTGTGTGTGTGTGTGTGTGTGTGTGTGTGTGTGTTAGAGTACCACAATGTCACAGCTCACAGCAACCTCAAACTCTTAGGCATAAGAGATTCTCTTCTCTCAGCCTCCCAGGTAGCTGGGACTATAAGTTTCTGCTAGTACGCCTGGCTATTACTTGGTTATAGTTGTCATTATTGTTTGGCAGGCCCCAGCTGGGCTCGAATCCATGAGTCTCAGTGCATGTAGCTGGCACCCTAGCTGCTGAGCTACAGGTGCTGAGCCTTGTTCTGGTTTTGAATGACTCTTAACTTCTTTCTGGCACCATCGCACACAAAGAGCACAGTGACCAACCCTCACCAGACATGTGTCTGGCTGTGGGCGTGGAGTAAGGGCAGATGACCCCCAGATGCTGGCCCACTCACACAAGCCCCTGCCACCCTCCCTTTGCCCTCTTATGGTGCTGACAACCAAGAGCCACTCCTAACACAGTAATTAAAAAAGTCAGGAGGAAAAATTCGATACAGAATCTCCTGGCACACCAGCCTTCAAGAATGTCAGTTACATGAGAGGAATTCTGGGAAGATGGCTGACTGGTAGCAAGCCTCGGCAGAGGCTCCTGACCAGAGAGGAAAACTGGACAAAATTGGGCACTATGAAACCAAAGGTGGGGAACTGAGCCAAGAAAGAAGTTTGAGGCAAGCTGTAACTCCAAGGAAGAGCATTCCAGAAAACAAATTACAGGTACAAGGCCTATTGACTAGAGGACGGGACACCCCTCCCCCACGCAGGAGGCCCTCCACAGGCTATCTGCGAACAAGCAGGGAACAAAAGACCTATCATTTTACCTCACTGGAGAGAGCCACTAAACACCAGGTCTCTTTCTCCAGGGAGGTCGCACTTATGAACCTAGACACCACCCTGTCAGGAGTAAAATTGAACAGATATTTCCTCCCACAAGTCCAAACTCCCAGTCCACCATTCGCCCCTGTATGGCAGTCTGAAGTTCTGCCCCCTGCAGAGTACAGAGTACCCCTGCCCCTTGGGTGTTTGGTCTTTTCCTGAGAGATCTGGGCATAGTGTAGACTGCCAACCATCAGGACAGAATCTGTGACTAACAAGGAAGAAAGAGGGTGTGGGAAGAAAGGGACACTCAGCAGGAGGAGGAGCAGTATCCTGGTTATGACTATGCCTGGCCAGTGGTGGTGTTGACCCTCGGTTCAGGCTGTGTCCAGTGGGCTAGGGTGCAGAACCCCAAAATCTGATGGCACCCACAATGGAAGAGTGGTTACCCCATGTGGACTGAGTTCAGCAGGCAGGGCTGGGCCTGCAAGCAGAGGCTTGCCAGGCGTGCACTGAGACCTGGGGGCAAGGGTGAGGTCCACTGACTCCAACAGCACCCTTGAGCAGAGTCTTGCTGGGTGAACCAAGACCTGAGGGCAAGAGCATGGTACCCTGTCTCCAGCAGGGCAGTTAGCAGAGGCTTGTCTGATGAGGACTGAGACCTGTGGGCAGGGCATGGTGCCCTGACTACAACAGAGCCTATGAACAGAAGCTTGCTAGGCAGTGGACTGAGACTGGCACGTGGGGGCATGGTCCCCTGATTCCAACTAGTCTGGCAAGCAGAGGGTTGCTGGGTGCGGACTGAGACCAGTGGGCAGGGGCATGGCCCCTGGATCCAACTGGGTCTGTGAGCAGAGAAGTGGCCAACAGTGTGGACTGAGTCTGGCAGGCAGGGGCATGGATCCCTGGCTCCAACTGTGCTGTTGGAAACCCTTGAATCCCCCTCTGTTGATTAGGGTTTGCACTGCCTGAGATAATTTAATTGGAACTTGTGTCTGGGGCTATCCACTCAGGGACATTCTGAGGTTGACCTTCGAAGTTCTGCAGCAGAAAAGAACTGAAGGGTTGGGGCTGGGTGCCACAGCTTTTTGTATCTCTTCATAGCTGAGATTTAAACCTAATACTGTGCCTTCTTAGGATAGGGTAGCGGTTGGCTAATATCAAAACAGTGCTAGCTTATGCTATCTCACCAAGTAGCTCCTCAGAGTCTCTGGCCAAAACTCTGAAAGGGGCCTTTGTAAGGTTGTAGGAGATAGGCCACAATTACAAAGCCTAACGCTTTAGTAAAGGGCTATCTCTACTACCTGGGAACCCTAATTCAATCTCACCCTACCAATTCTAATAACCAAATGGTGGAAAATAAACATGGTGTGAACCCAACAGAAGAACTCTGCCAACATGAATAACCAGAGTAGACCCCCCCCCAAGAAATGACAAAGGATATAAAACTGAAGATGCCATGCATAGACAAAAGGCTGCAATGTCAGAATTCAGAATATGAATGGCAAATAAGATAAATAGAATGGAAGAAAAGATAGAAATTGAATTCTGAAGAGTAGTTCTAAAGTTGTCTCAAGAAATTAATAAATTCAAAGACAAAGTCACCAAAGATATGGACATAATGAGAAAAGAGATAGCAGAGCTCCAGGAAATGAAAACATTAGTTGAGGAGCTCCGAAATATCAGTAGAATACCTCAGTAATAGAGTTGACCAGGCAGAAGAAAGGATCTCTGAAACTGAAGACAAAGCTTTTGAACATTCCCAAACACTCAAAGAGGCAGACAAATGGAGAGCAAACACTGATCATTCCCTGAGAGAGTTGTGGGATAACTCCAAAAGATCAAACATTAGTCTTGTAGGAATTCCCGAAGGAGTAGAGGATGGTGCTAAAGATACAGATGCTCTAATCCAAGAGATTTTGGAGGAGAATTTCCTAAGCACTGTTAGAAATACAGAACTTCAGATAGTAGATGGTTTCAGAACCCCAATAAGACTCAATCCAAAACAAGCATCTCCTAGACACATTGTGATTAACATTCCCAAAGTTAAGGCGAAGGAGAAAAGCATCACCTACAAAGGGAGAAATATCAGAATAACTGCAGATCAATCAGCCAAAATGTTTCAAGCTAGAAGAAGATGGTCATCGACCTTCAATCTCCTAAAACAAAACAATTTCCAACCCAGGGTCCTGTATCCAGCTAAACTGAGTCCCATTTCTGATGGAGAAATCAAATACTTTAATGACATACACATGTTGAAGAAATTTGCCATAACTAAACCAGTTCTCCAGGATATTCTCAGACCCATCCTCCACAATGACCAGCACAATGCTCTACCTCCAAAGTAAACTCACCCAGAAATTTTTGAATAAAACCCAACGTCCACAGTGGTGAAAGGATTAAAAATGTCCACTGAACATCCGAAAATCATGATACCCAAAACACAACTAGGCTTATCAATTCTCTCAATTAATGTGAATGGTTTAAATTGTCCTCTAAAGAGGCACAGGCTGGCTGACTGGATACATAAACTCAGACCAGATATCTGGTATATGCAAGAATCTCACCTTACCTTAAATGATAAAAATAGACTCAGGGTGAAGGGATGAACTTCTATAATACAGGCAAATGGAAACCAGAAAAAAGCAGGGGTTGCAATTTTAGTTTCAGATACAACTGGCTTTAAACCAACAAAGATAAAGAAAGATAAGGATGGTTACTATGTATTTGTCAAGGAAAACACCCAATATGAAGATATTTCAATAATTAACATTTATACACCCTACCAGAATGCTCCCATGGGAGAGAGGAGAGACCCTCTAAAAACCGGAACTCCTTCCCCTACTAGGGTGCCATGTCACTCTCCTGCCAGGCATAAAACTATATAAAACTGTACATATTCTCTACCTGCAATTCTGAACTCCCAGCACTCCCCTCCACTCTCACCCTGAGGTCTGTTAGCCTGCCCCCCGTGGAGTCCAGATACTTGGGCATTTTCTCGAGAGGTGTGGATAGGGCATTGGCAGTTGCTGGTCTGTGCTGATTCTGCAGCAAAGGAGTAAAGAAAAGACAGTCAACTGAGAGGGAACCATACGGGAAAGGGAGAGGCAGCAGTGGCAGTGGTGGGAACAATAGGGCTCACACCCCTGGGGATATTTTGAAGAGATACTTCCTGTTTCTCTGGGCAACCAGAGGAAGCCATGCATCTTCTCTGGTGGCAGCCACTGGTAGAACAGATCTGGGACAGAAACGCAGGCCCTGTGAGCAAAGGGTATGCCTGAAGTGGTACCTGCCTGGGTAGGTGCAGGAACTAAAATACGCGTGCACAGAGATGGCATACTCCCAGGGCAGGGCTGAGCCAGGCCTGCTTTAGTGAGCCTAAGATGCACCTGGAACACAGGGGATCATAGCTGAGACAAAGGCAGGCAGGAAAAGGCAGAAACTGAAAGCTCAGTGTGAGCTCTAGCCGAGCCCGCCCCAACACAGACTACAGTTGAGACAGACATGCCAGCTTTCCGCAGCGGCACAGATCAGGGCTGAGTTGCAGTTTCTGTGAACTCAAACAGAGTCTGATCTGCAGGGGAATATAGCTGGGACAGAAACAAATTCTGCAAAGTTGTTCTGTCAGCAACATCAATTAGGGGCGGGGCTGGAACTGAGTGAACCGCCCCAGCTTCCATTAAGCACCCGAGGTTGTCAGGCCTCAGCTCCCCCTGCAGGATAGTGGCAGAGAGTGGTGGCCTGGCCGAGGAGACACAGATCTCCCTGTGACTCAGGCAAGTGCAAACCTCTGGAGCATCTGCTCATTGGAGGGAACTGGATCATAGCCCTGTGGGGTTACCAGTGAGTAGGTGCAACAGAGGTGCAAGGTGAGGAAGAAGGCATCAATCTTCCCAGACTAATTCATTTGCTGGGTGGGTCCTTCTGACCTCACCGAGCACTGGAACTAGTCATACTTGAGCTGCCAGCAGACCTCTGCTATCTAGTTGCTGGAGACCTTTTGAACTCCCTCACTTGAGACTGGGTGCAGACTGATCAATTGATATGAATCTCTGAGACTGGATCAATCACCCGAGGACTATCCCAAGTGGTACCCTGGGTGTGTGGTTGTGGGAAGGTTTGATTTTCCTTTTCCAGTTGTTGCCTGTGGGGGGCGGGGTGACTTAATTGCTGATTTTTCTCCACAGCTGAGACTTCAACCCAGTGTAACTATTTCACTAAGGTTGGACAGAGACCAGCTGAAAACAAGACAGAGCCACTTAGCCCCACCACACCAAGTAGGTCCCCAGTTTCTCAGGCTGTAGCCCTGTACGGGTCCTTGGCAAAGCTCTAGGGGGAAAGGTACAGACACCAGTGTCACCTCTTGGGCAAAGGACTGGTTAATCACTATCCAACATAACTTCACCTTATCTGCTCATGTAGCCAAACTACATGTAAAATAAGGAGCCCCCAACTCAACTTCACCTTATCTGTTCATATAGCCAAACTGTGTAAAATAATCATGAGGCGAAATCAGTGGGAAAATTCCGGTAACATGAATAACCAGAGTACATCAACTCCCCCAAGGAACGATATGGCGGACACAACTGAAGACCCCATTCACAAACAAATGGCTGAGATGTCAGAAATCAAATTCAGAATTTGGATTGCAAATAAGATTAATAGAATGGAGGTAAAATTGGAATCAGAAATTCAAGGAGCATTTCAAAAGTTGTCTCAAGAATTCAATGAATTCAAAGACTAAATCACCAAAGATTTTGACATGTTGAGACAAGAATTTGCAGCCCTCAAAGATATGAGAAATCAGCAGAATTCCTCACAGACTACACACATCTCTGCTGAGAAATCAGCAGAATTAACAGAATGGAACAAGCAGAAGAAAGGATTTCTGACATTGAAGACAAAGCTTTTGAATGCTCCCGAACTCTCAAAGAGGAAGAGAAATGGAGAACAAAAATGGATCATTCTCTCAGAGAGCGCTAAGATAATTTGAAGAAAACTAATATTTGCCTTATATGAATTGCTGAAGGTGACAAAGTTGCTTTGCAAGGCACAGAGGCTCTTCTTCATGAGATTATGAAGGAGAACGTTACAGATATGCCAAGAAATTCTGAAATTCAGATAGCAGACAGTTTCAGAACCCCAGCACGACTCAACCCAAATAAGACATCCCCCAGGCATATCATAATTAACTTCACTAAAGTTAATATGAAGGAGAAAATTCTGAAAGCAGCCAGACATAAGAAAACAATAACCTACAAGGGGAAGAATATTAGAATGACTGCAGATCTCTCTGCTGAAACCTTTCAAGTTAGAAAAGGGTGGTCATCGACTTTTAATCTCTTAAAACAAAATAACTTTCAGAAAACCCAGTATCCTGTATGCAGCTAAACTGAGTTTCATTTATGATGGAGAAATTAAATACTTTAATGACATTCACATGTTGAAGAAATTTGCCATAACTAAACCAGCTCTCCAGGATATTCTGTCCTCCATAATGACCAGAGTATTCCTCCACCACAAAAGTAAACTCACTCAGAAACTTTTGAGGGTGACGCCTGTGGCTCAAGGAATAGGGCGCCGGTCCCATATGCCAGAGGTGGCAGGTTCAAACCCAGCCCTGGCCAAAAACCGCACACACACACACAAAAAAGAAACTTTTGATTAAATTCCAACTTCCACAGTGGTGAAAGGATTAAAAATGTCCACTAGACTTATGAAAAACTCGACACCCAAAATAGTACCAGGCTTATCAATACTCTCAATTAATATGAATTGCTTAAATTGCCCTCTAAAGAGGCACAGGATGGCTGACTGGATACAAAAACTCAGGCCAGCTATCTGCTGTATTCAAGAATCTCACCTTACCTTAAAAGATAAACATATTCTCAGGGTGAAGCGATGGTCATCTATAATTCAGGCAAATGGAACTCAGAAAAAAGCAGGTATTGCAATTTTTTCTCAGATACAATAGGCTTTCAACCAACAAAAGTAAAGAAAGATAAGGAAGGTCACTTCATATTTGTAAAGGGCAACACTCAACATGATGAGATTTCAATTATTTTTTTTTGAATTTATTTTTTATTTTTTTTTCTTATTGTTAAATCATAGCTGTGTACATTAGTGCAATCAATTGGTACAATGTGCTGGTTTCATATATGAGATTTCAATTATTAACATTTATGCACCCAACCAGAATGCGCCTCAATTTATAAGAGAGACTCTAACAGACACAACCAACTTGATTTTTTCCAGCTCCATAACAGTCGGAGATTTTAACACTCCTTTGGCAATGTTGGATAGATTCTCCAATAAGAAGCTAAGCAAAGAAATGTTAGACTTCAAGTTAACCATACAACATTTGGATTTAACAGACATCTACAGAACATTTCATCAAAACAAAACCGAATACACATTCTTCTCATCAGCCCATGGAACATACTCCAAAATTGGTCACATCTTAGGTCACAAGTCTAACCTCAGCAAATTTAAAAGAATAGAAATTATTCCTTGCATCTTCTCAGACCATCATGGAATAAAAGTTGAACTCAGTAACAAATGTATGGAAGCTAAATAACCTTATGCTGAATGATAGCTGGGTCATAGACGAGATTAAGAAGGAAATTACCAAATTTTGGGTACAAAATAATAATGAAGACATGAATTATCAGAACCTCTGGGATACCACCAGTCCTAGAGGGAAATTTATAGCACTGTAAGCCTTCCTCAAGAGAATGGAAAGTGATGAAGTTAACAACTTAATGGGACATCTCAAGCAACTAGAAAAGGAAGAACATTCCAATCCCAAACCCAGCAGAAGAAAAGAAATAACCAAAATTAGAGCAGAATTAAGTGAAATTGAAAACAAAAGGATTATACAACAGATCAATAAATCAAAAAGTTGTTTTTTTGAAAAGGTCAATAAAATAGATAAACCTTTGACTAACCTAACCAGGAAAAAAAGAGTAAAATCTCTAATTTCATCAATCAGATATGGTAAAGACAAAATAACAACAGACTCCTCAGAAATTAAAAAAATCCTTAATGAATATTACAAGAAACTTTATTCTCAGAAATATGAAAATCTGAGGAAGGGAGGGGAGGGGGGAGGGGTGGAGGGAGGGTAATTGGTGGGACCACACCTACGATGCATCTTACAAGAGTACATGTGAAATTTACTAGGTGTAGAATATAAATGTCTAAACACAATAACTAAGAAAATGCCGTAAAGGGTGTGTTAACCAGTTTGATGAAAATATTTCAGATTGTATATAAAACCAGCACATTTTACCCCATGACTGCATTAATATACACCCGTAAAGGGTGTGTTAACCAGTTTGATGAAAATATTTCAGATTGTATATAAAACCAGCACATTTTACCCCATGACTGCATTAATATACACAGTTATGATTTAATTTAAAAAAAAAGAAAAACAAATTATACACCATGATCAAGTTGGTTTTATTCCAGCATTATAGGGTTGGTTCAACATACACAAATCTATAAATACATCACATCAATAAAATAAAAAACAAAGACAAGGGCACTGCTTGTGGCTCAAAGGAGTGGGGCGCTGGCCCCATATACCGGAGGTGGTGGGTTCAAACTTGGCCCTGGCCAAAAACTGCAAAAAAAACCAAAAAAACAAAAAACAATATGATTCTCTCAGTTGATGCACAAAAATCCTTTGATAATATCCAGTATTCTTTCATGATCAGAACACTTAAGAAAATAGGCATAGAAGGGACATTTCTTAAACTGATAGAGGCCATCCACAGCAAACCCACAGCCAATATCATATTGAATGGTGTAAAATTGAAAACATTTCCACTCAAATCAGGAATGAGGCAAGGATGCCCATTGTCTCCACTGCTATTCAACATAGTAATGGAAATCTTAGCCATCACAATCAGGCAAGAGAAGGTGATCAAGGGTATCCATATAGGGTCACAGGAGATCAAACTCTCATTCTTTATTGGATGATATGATCCTGTACCTAGAAAATCCCAGGGACTCAACTTCAAAACTCTTAGAAGTGATCAAGGATACAGCAGCATCTCAGGATACAAAATCAATACTTACAAATCAGTAGATTTTATATATGCCAGCAATAGTCAAGGACTCTATTCCTTTTACAGTAGTGCAAAAGAAGGTGAAATATCTGGGAATTTACCTAACAAAGGACATGAAAGATCTCTAGAAAGAGAACTATGAAACTCTGAGAAAGGAAATAGCTGAAGATGTTAACAAATGGAAAAACATACCATGCTCGTGGCTGGGAAGAATCAACATTGTATAGATTTAATGCAATCCCTATTAAAACACCATTGTTATACTTTAAAGAACTTGAAAAAAATAGTACTTCATTTTATATGGAATCAGAAAAAACCTTGAATAGCAAATATATTACTCAGAAATAAGGACAAATCAGGAGGTATCACATTACCAGACTTCAGGCTATCCTATAAATCTATACTTATCAAAACAGCATGGTACTGGCACAAAAACAGGTAGATGTATGGAATAGAATAGAGAACTGTGAGATGAACCCAGCTACTTATTGTCATTTGATCTTTGACAAACCTATCAAAAGTATTCAGTGGGGGAAAGACTCCTTATTTAACAAATGGTGCTGGGTGAACTGGCTGGCGACCTGTAATAGACTGAAACTGGACCCCCACCTTTCACCATTATCCAAAATCGATTCTCACTGGATAAAAGATTTAACCTTAAGACATGAAACTATAAAAATACTAGAAGAGAATGCAGGTAAAACACTTGAAGAAATAAGCCTGAGAGAATATTTTATGAGGAGGACCCCCCGGGCAATTGAAGCAACACCAAAAACACATTACTGGGATCTGATCAAACTAAAAATCTTTTGCACAGCCAAGAGCACAGTAAGTAAAGCAAACCGACAGCTGTCAGAATGGAGAAGATTTTTGCAGGTTATGCTTCTGACAAAGGTCTGATAACTAGAATTTATAGAGAACTCAAACTAATCAATAAGAAAAGAACAAATAACCCCATTTCTATGTGGGCAAGAGACCCACATAGAAACGTCTCTGGTGAAGACAGGAGCATGGCCTACAAACACATGAAAAAATGTTCATCCTCCTTAATTATCAGAGAAATGCAAATCAAAACCACTTTTGATATCATCTAACTCCAGTAAGATTACCCACATCACAAAATCCCAAAACTACAGATGTTGGTGTGGACGCGGAGAGATGGGAATGCTTCTACACTGCTGGTGGGAATGCAAGCTAATAGGACCTTTTTGGAAGGAAGTTTGGAGAACACTCAAGGAACTAAAAGTAGACGATTCAATCCTGCAATTCCTCTACTAGGTATATACCCAGATGATCAAAAATTATTTTTCAACAAAAACATTTGCACCAGAATGTTTATTGCAGCCCAATTCATAATTGCCAAGACGTGGAAACAGCCCAAGTGCCCATTGACCCATGAATGGATTAACAAATTCTGGTATATGTACACCATGGAATACTGTGCAGCCATTAAAAAAGATGGAGACTTCACATCTTTTACGTTTGCTTGGATGGAGCTGGAACATATTCTTCTTAGTAAAGTATCTCAAGAATGGGAAAAAAAGTATCCAATGTACTCAATACTACTATGAAATCAATATATAATCACCTGCACATTCATATGAATGGGAAAAAATAACTATAGTCCAGAAAATAGAAGGTAAGTGGAGAGAGGGGAAGGGAGGGGGGATATGGGAGGAAGGTGGGTATTTGGGGGGACCTCATCTAATGTGCATGATGCAATGGTACATTTCAAATCATTAAGAAATGAGTATAATTGTGATGGATGTGTTAATTAGTTCAATGTAAGCATTTCACATTCTATATCAAAGCAGTACACTGAACCCTATAAATGTCTTAATGTACAAAGTTATGATTTAATAAAACATAATAATAGATCAAAAAAATAAGAATGTCAGTTACAGAGAACAATGAGAGCTTTTCCAAGTTTCTTGCAGGACCAGAAATCTATTCATTATTTAATAAGGTTGATGGAGCAATTGCTGTAGGGGTAGATGCTAGACCCATGTAGAGAAGACACTCTCACAGGGAGGGGACATGCAGCAACATGGGCAGGGCGCTCAGCTCTGCAAGGAACCCCACATGCCAGCAGGGCACACAGGAAGGTCAGGGCTGCCCCTCCACAGACGAACGAGTGTAGGCTCAGGCAGAATGCAGCTTGAATGTTCCCACCTGACCCCAGGGTCTGGGATGGGGAGCCCATGAGCTTCAGCAAAAAAGAGTCATCTTTATCTCCACTAACCCCTAACTGAAATGCAATTCAATTATGAATTTCAGCAACAGGCATCACAGCTAATTTTCTATCACATTACAGTTGCTTAAGATGTCTCTAAGTTTTGTGTGTACCTACCATAACTTCATAAGCGTGGTGGTTATTTGCTGCTGGGATCTTGTTAACAAGTTAATAAGGACACGCAAATACTATAGTTCAGGTTTTTTAACATTTGGAAAACCCGAATTTCAATATTTCAGGTTATTTCAATATAAATTGAAATATTTCAATATATTTGACAACATATGGAATAATATATATACTTTATTCACTTAAAAATATCCTGACAAAGGAATCCATTACCCCAAACAAGTCAAGGGCCCTGGGAGCATCCTTGTACTCTGCTGACTCTTAAGGCAGAGGGAGCCATTATGGGAAGGTGCAGGGAGTGGCCGCCACCCAGCTGGTTTGCAGAGGTAGGTTGGAGGCCCAAAGGGGCTGAGCATGGCCCTTAGGAAGGCGTGGTATTGTCCATCTGAGATGGATGCATCACAAAGGAAATGCAGAACCAAGGGTGACACCAGGTTGAGACAGAATAGCCACTTTCAGAGATGGGAACAAGGTAACACTGGTTTGGGGGCAAAAGTCCCCAAACCAGTGGGTGTGGAGTGCACTGTGCCATGAGACACCCAGGTTCACGGTGGCAGCAGGACACCTGATCCCAGTGCCCAGAGTACGCCTGGGCAGACAGAGGCAGCGATTTCAGGGCTGTTGGCAAAAGCCTGCTTTCCAGGGGCAGGAGCCCATCCCTGACACCATAGCCACCATGCTCAACTATGAGGCCCAGGAAACCAACATTAAGGCAATATTATTAAGGTAAAGGTTTGAAGAGGGAAGAACAACTGCACAAGTGTGCCTGGTAGGTAGAATGATGTCTCTGCTCCCATGTGGAGAGAACCCCATAACCAGGAGTCTCCGCCCCCACTAGGGAGAGAACCCCTGTAACCACAGTGTCTGCACCTACTGGGAGGATGACCCCATAACTAGCACAGCCTACGGAATTGGACAGGCTACAGTTTCAGAAGCAACACTCAGGTTTCCAGAACGCTGAAGCTTCTACCTGCTTGTCCCTGCCCAGGGAGGAGGGTGAGGCAGCCCTGTAGCTGCCTGAAAGCTTTCACCTTCGATGGGGCCTGGCTGCACTTCGCTAGCAATGCTTTTCCCAAGAAAATAGGTGTCCCATGGCTCAGCCTTCAGACTCTATTTTCTCTTTTGCATAGGGAGTTGAGGGAAAGGTCCTGAGATTTTTATTTTCCTTTACAGAGGACAGCATCTCTCATGATTTAAAAAAGAAAAATCACTTTAGAAATAAAAACAAATCATTGTGTAGAAATCTCTTTTCTTTCTGGTGAAACTCTTTCAGTGAAAGGAAGTCAGAGCCCCATTTCTCAGCAATTATCAACATATCAGGATCCATGTCTAAACAACCAGTTCTACTTCTTGGAGAGAAGAAGCGGGAAGCCTCATGAAAAATGGGGGACAATGTGCCCAGCCACATTGAATGCAGTGCTGGCCTAAGTTCTACTCAGTTCCAGAGCCACTCTCTGAATTTACCTGCGGTTTCTATTGTGGTACAGAATCTTCATGTCAAACGCTCTGGCCCTTTGAGCAATCTTGTAGCCAATACTGCCCATGCCAATGATCCCCAGAGTCGCCCCTGTCACTTCCTGGCCCATCCAGTTCACACAGAAGTCTTCTGTACCTGGTGCAGCAGCCAGATGACAGCCTGAAATGCACCAAGTGCAAAATGAGCAGTGGCCACCACAAACAAACTCACAACTGTCACAGGGCTTCTGACAAATGCAGGAGTTGGGGTGTGCCTCGGCCACACCATTCACACATTTTGGGCCCAGAGAGATTGAAGGACAGCAACAAATGACAGTTAACTCAAAGCAAAACCAGAGCCTCCTGGTAGAATGCTTTAAAGTAGAAACATCTTTCACATTAAGGATGTATTTCTGGTTAAAATCAGTTGTTTTTGGGGATGTGTATATGTGTCTACCCTTAGTCAGACACAGAATGAGTCTGGCCCCTGTGACTGCTTTTCTGGAACCTTCACAGCAGGTGTCACTTCAGGAGGATGGCAGTTGTGAATCACTACATCCCCTTTCTTGGGAAGGCTCCAGAGAGGTCTAGTATATGGGTGATAGGACCCCCAGGTATGTGCCGGACTGATCCCAGGCATGTCCATATGGTGCTGAGGTCTCTCACACCTACATTTTGGGGGAGCCACTGCTCCTGGTCCAGGCTTGGGTGCTAAGAGGCTCCAGTCCCCAGAAGGGCTCTACTCCCCTGAGAAATAAAGTCCCAGATGTGTGAAGTAAGAAATCAGGTCCATAGAGAGATAGTAGTTTGAAGAGACTTATTTGCACGGGCGCGCGCGCGCACACACACACACATATATATACATTTTTTTTTTTTTTTTTGAGACAGTGTCTCACTCTGTTTCCCTGGCTAGAATGCAGTGGCATTATCACAGCTTACTGCTGCCTCCAATTCCTGGGCTCAAGCAACCCTCCCATCTCAGCCTCCTAGCAACTAGGACAACAGCCACACAGCACCACACAGACTAATTTTTCTATTTTTAGTAGAGACAGGGTCTCCTTCTTGTTCAGGCTGGTCTTAAACTCCTCAACTGAAGCAACCCTCCTGACTCAGCCTCTCAGAGAGCTAGGATTATAGGCATGAGCCATGGAGCCCAGTCATATTTGCATATTTTACAATTATTTTAACAAGTATGTTATTAAATGTTTGTCATTTGTTTCTTTGGAAAACCAGCATTTGTGATGGGTGCTTTACCTTCAAGGACCCTGCGGGCTGCAGCTAGCAGTAAGGCCATCCCCAGGTCTGCGGTGGGATCAGAGACAGCTTTTGGTGTGTTGGCCACCTTCACGCCAAGGCTGGCGATAAGTGGCAGGTCCAGGTGGTTCACTCCAACCCCCCCATTGGCAATGATCTTCAGAGAAGGCAGGCTCCGCAGGAGCTCCCCATCAATGGCCGGCTTCCCACCCCAGACATACACAGCTTGGATCTTCTGGCAGAATTGTGCTCTCTTTTCCACAAACTCTTTCATGGTGATAAGCCTGAAGTGTTTCTGCAGGTCTCCAATGTGATCCTTGCATATGCCATGGGGTCCATCAAGTGCAAACACCAATACTCCGGGCAGCTCTGTATCCTCCATGACCTGCAGAGAGATGACAGGACACCCACAGCTGGGGAGCATCTTCAAGACCAGCCCCTGTGTGTGTCTGTGACCCACAGGCTTTCTAAATCACAAGACTGGAAATTCACTTCATTTCCTGGATAAATTCCCATAATATCTCAAAGGCAACAGACCCAGAGTACTGTGTACAATGCCTCTTTTGCAGCTGAAGGGTGGTCTTACCTCATAGCCTAGCTAACAGAGAAAAAGAAAGTAAGAGGAAAAACTCAGCACGACCATGGCTGAATGTGTTACCTCTTAGACTTTGTTTCCTTAGCCTTTAGAGCCCTGACACTAACCCTAACCCTCACTGCCTCCTCCCCCAGCCCTCCGGTTTCTGCCTCAGTTCCCACCAAAATCAGATCCCAAGGAGTCTTGTTAGGCCTAGTGGGCCTAGGCTAAGACAGAAAGGTGCCAGGCCTCGGCTATAATGGAAAAATACCAGTTAACTCCTGGCAAATTTCTGGACTGCAAACTATTTTGTGTGTGTGTGTGTGTGTGTGTGTGTGTGTGTGTGTGTGTGTGTGTGTGTGTGTGTGTGTGTGTGTGTGTGGTTTTTGGCCGGGACTGGGTTTGAAACCGCCACTCCGGCATATGGGACCGGCGCCTTACTTCTTGAGCCACAGGCGCTGCCCTGGACTGCAAACTTAAAAAAAAAAACAAAAACAAGAAAGAAAGAATGAAAAAAGAAAGACATCTAGTTCACTTCCAAGGTAGATGAGAAAGTACTAATTAATTTCTTGCTTCTAGTTCACTCCAAATTTCTTATTGGCTAACTCCCTGGGAAACAGACTGGGAGGTACCAACTGTTCCTGGACTGACTTTTTAACAATACCAGGTGGGAAAAGTACTGAAACTAAGATGTATGAGGGGAAAGTACTGAAACTAAGATGTATAGGGGAAAATATGAAAACAAAAATATATGGCTAACTAACCACAAAGTTCTGCTTCTGTACAATGCTTGCTTGCTACCCTACCCAGATACATCTGGACAGCCTGCATGCCAACCAGGATGCAGACCAAGCCTTAAAAACCCGACCTCTGCCCTCGAGCAGCCAGGCTAGGACCAGCCTGCAGAGCTGCAGCCTTCCTTAGCACCCTTTCCGTCAACATCATGCTCCAGTTCCTGTTGTAAGAGTTCTTTATATATTCTGGATACAAGACCCTTATCAGACATGTGATTTCTTGGATTTACTTTCGGCAACTTGGTTGGAATGTATCTGGCTCAGAACTATGACATGCCTAACATGGCTAAAAAACTTGAAGAGATTAAAAAGGACTTGGATGCCAGGAAGAAACCCCCTAGTTTGTAAGACCGACTCCAGCACTGCCTCTGGATACACTAATTCTCCTGCTCTTTATGGCCGCCTTTACCATCTGAACCAAAAGCTCCAGCCGCAGCAATATTCTTCTTTGCTAGACCCTGTGTTGCCTTAGAGTGAAAATGGGGCCCCAGGTTAAGAACTGCTCTTACATTTCCAACAGCCTTACTTCTTCCCATATCTTCCTTCCAGCTGCATGGGAGATTCTAAGACTGGAATTATGGTGCTAGATTAGTAAACATGACCTTTAATGAGTAGTCTCTTCCTTTATTCTTTGAAATTTCTATTCTACCTTTTGTCAGAAGAAAAATTGATGAGTTTTATATAGCCGATCAGATACAAATTATGATGATTTCAGTGTAGCCATTATAATGGGTGCTTGTTAAATATTTGGTATTAAATTATGTTGTTCCAAATTAATTAAAATTAATATCTAGAAGCCAAAAAAAAAAACCCCGACCCCTTAAGCACTTGGGGCTGCTCTCAGAAACCCTATGTTGGCAGTCGCCAGCTGGCTCTTCAATAAAAGGACTCCTCTTTAAATTTAACTTGTTTGGCAGTGTGGTCTTTGTGGAACTCCTGGGCACAACATTCTGACAACCTGGACTCACAGAATAAAGGGAAAAAATGGAATAAGCAAATTCAGGGCTTCACAGCCACTTCTTTTGTCTGCTGAAGTGGAGGAGAAAAAGCCATTTTTACTCTTTAAAAACATTGAGCTGCTTTTCCTCATGGGCTATGGTCACTCCCTCCTTTTTCTCTCTCTTTCACTATTTCTTTCTTCAGAAAGTAAATAAACTTTCTTTCCTAAAACCATGCTGCTCCTGGTGTGAGAATTCTTCCTCCAACCCACAGCTCCTAAGAGTGCCCCTCCCCATATTCAGGTGGGATTGGCTTCTGCCCTTTACTGGACAGTGGACAGGGTGGTGGCTTCCAGATGGCCACTCCTGGAAGCCCCAGCCTGGTGTCTGCTGGAGCTGGCTGCATTCAGGAGGCCAGAGCCTCTGACTAGCTCAGTGGAGGTCATGCTGTGGCTCGGAGTCTCACCCTGAGGGGAGCCGTTGGCAAGCTCAGGGTGACTTGGGAGCAGAGCTTTCAAGACAGCCTACTAAGCAAGCCCAAGGGGATGCAGCCACCAGCACTCAACCATGGTCTCATAGGCAAAGCCACTCCTGCAACCCTGACCCAAAGAAACTGTGACTTAATGAATGTTTGTTTCAGTCATTAAGTTTTAGGGTAATGTTGAACATAGCTGGTGAACAGGCAAAGCTCCATCGATCTCCCAGTTGGGCCAGATTATTAAACAGACATTTAAGGCAAGTTCTGTGTGTCACAGGAACCTTCAAAGTCCAAAGACACAGTTAGAGCCAGCCACTTCTGTGTTGAGTTTGATAAAGAGCAGAGTTGTGAGAGTGATGAGGCAGAGGTGCACTTGGGTCAGGAGCAGCAGGGTGTTATCTTATCAGTTTGTTTATACAAATTTCCCGTGGCTTCAACCTTTCATGCCGGATAAGAATGCTATTTTACAGGAAGAACACCTTTTACAAAGGATTTCATCTCCTGCTTTTAAGAAACAGTAAAGGTCAGAGGGATGTCTCCACATCTGCCTCTGGTTAGCCCACAAACTGGAGCAGCACATTCCAATGCTCCCCAGCAAAGCTGCTCATGAAGCTGGCCAGTAAAGAGAGACTGAAAAAAGAAGTACATTATTGCCTGTCAAATGAATTAAAGTTTTATGTGTGTTGTTCTTGATTAAAATAAGATTTTTTTAAAGATAAGATTTATCTTCCCTCTAAAAAGAAATCCTCTCACTTTTCAAACCTCGAGGCTAATGACTGCATTTTATCTTTGGGTCACTGGAACTTGGTAGGCAAAACAAAGCTACAGAATGTTTAAAACCTGTTCAAAGTTCAGAGCATACTTAGTGAAAAAGCAACAACAATAAAAACAAAAATAAAAACAATGAAAACAGGGGGCTCTGCCCCCTGCTAAAATAGATTAAAAATTAGCTAAGTAGTTGTTAAGATGATTACTTAATTAAGAAAAAGAATATTACCTTTGTTGAAATTGCCTTTACTTTTTGACTGTGAGTAAAGTATTAAAATAGCTTTATCTAAGATAATAATATTTTAGTTTTTTTCACAGGAAGGTGACCTCTATATCTTAGTATATCCACCAACACTGGTTAGAGGGCAACAGTATACATCAACTGCACAACTACTGTTTGCACCACCTCCATGTTTGCATGTGGAAGGAGCCGAAACTCTGTGGTTCAGCTGCCCCAGGGAGAGGACACAAGAGCCCAGCCAGGGGACACGGAAAGCAGCAGTGCACACAGCCCTGGTCCCTTGCTCCACAGCTCCTCTCCACAAGCACCAGGCTTGACCCATCTCTGAGAGGTGAGTGTTGAGGGCCCACAGGTGCCCGGGGACCTGGCTCTGCCCCTTGCAGCCTTCTTAGAGGTCTGGGGCTTCTTGTGCCGATTGCACCCTCAGTCCCTTCTCCCTATTTGTGCATCACAAAACTGAGAGGACAGGTAGCCTCTGCTGTGTTCCATGCTGGACAACCATGACATGACCACCCCCGGGTGCTTCCACTCTGAAATTTAGAAAAGTCAAAATTGTTACAGCTCTGTTCTTGGCTAACAGCATGATGGTTGAGGCATTTACACTTCCTGACTGCTATATGCATTTTCCTCATGCTGTCCAATCTGACCTGCTAAAATAGATTAAAAATTAGCTAAGTAGTTGTTAAGATGATTACTTAATTAAGAAAAAGAATATTACCTTTGTTGAAATTGCCTTCAAGAGACTTAAGACTCTCAGTTCAGGATTTTCTTCTTTCCTTTGAAAGAAGAAAATTGAGATCCAGAAAGAAAAGTAAAATGAACTTCCAACTGCTTTTTCCAAAGGAAAAGTCAGAGATTTATAAAGTCTTCTGGCAGGCGTTGCCTGGGACAGGGCGGGGTATGTGGGTCCACTGACTCTGGAGCCTCAGGAGCCCAGGGGAGCAGCCCTGAGTGCAGAGGGCATAGGACAAGGTGCAATGGGGACACCGAGAGCCAGAGAAGGCGGGCCCCAGATGTGCGCAACAGGTCACTGGAGTCAGTGCATTGAGACTTGTCTCTGATTCACAGACTTGCCTAACTTAAAACATTGCAACCTTTAGAAAAAGCTTTCTGGCTTGACACCTGTGGCTCAAGGGGCTAAGATGCCAGCCACATACACCTGAGCTGGCAGATTCAAATCCAGCCTGGGCCTGCCAAACAACAATGACGGCTGCAACCAAAAAATAGCCGGGTGGTGTGGCGGGTGCCTGTAGTCCCAGCTACTTGGGAGGCAGAGGCAGGAGAATCACTTGAGCCCACGAGTTGGAGGTTGCTGTAAGCTGTGACACCATAGCACTCTACCCAGGGCGACAGCTTGAGGCTCTGTCTCAAAAAAAAAAAAAAAAAAAAAGAAAGAAAAAGCTTATTTTTAATTTTAATTTAATTTAATTTAATTTTTTTGAGATAGAGCCTCAAGCTGTTGCCCTGGGTAGAATACTGTGGTGTCACAGCTCACAGCAACCTCCAACTCCAGGGCTCAAGCGATTCTCCTTCCTCTGCCTTCCAAGTAGCTGGGACAACAGGTGCCCGCCACAATGCTGGGCTATTTTTTTTGGTTGCAGCCGTCATTGTTGTTTGGCAGGCCTGGGCTAGATTCCAACCCGCCAGCTCAGGTGTACGTGGCTGGCGTCTTAGCAGCTTGAGCCACAGGCGTCGAGCTAAAAGCTTCCTTTTTTAATTATTTTATTTTTATTTTTTCGAGATAGAGTCTCACTGTTACCCTGGGTAGAGTGCCATGGCGTCACAGGTCACAATTACATCAAACTCTTGGGCTCAAGCGATCCTCTTGTCTCAGCCTCCCAAGTAGCTGGGACTACCGCAACCATGCCTAGCTAGTTTTTATATTTTTAGTAGAGATGGAGTCTCGCTCTTGCTCAGGCTGGTCTTGAACTCCCTGGTTCAAGCAGTCCACCTGCCTCAGCCTCCCAGAGTATTGAGATTATAGGCATGAGCCACTGCACCCAGCCATAAGTCATTTCATTAACTAATTACAAACCAAAGAATCTTTAACCCACCTATAACTTGTAAGCTGCTTCAAGATGCTTCTCCTATTTGGGCCAAACCACTGTATACTTTCCATGCACGGATTTGTGATTTTTACCTGTTCAGCTCCAATTCCTCCAAGGAAGTCACTGTTTAGTCTTGTGGTTGGCCAGTTTTTGTGTGACCACCAGGACTGCTGTTGCCACTGCCTGCTAATGCTATCTGTACAGACTTGGTAAACAGAATCAGCCTTGTCTGGGTATCCCATGAGGCTTTTTAGTGGCACCCTTGCCTTGTGGTGGGGAATTTGTGCCTTCCAGGGCCTCTGTCCACCAGGTGACCCCGGGCAGGGGGGTGGGGAGGGAGTGGGGGAGTTCTCTGAGGCAGTGCCAGTGAGGTAGCTAGGAGCTGGGGCAGGTGATGTAGGGCGGTTCACACAGGAGGCCCAGGCACTAAGTTCATCAATATCTATATTCAATCACTATACCAATATCTATATTCTCATGCAATGTCCCACCTGACTAGAACCCCCAACAATCATCCTGAGGCACTGTGAGATGAATGAAAGGAAAAGGGGCAGCCCTGGGGATGTTTGGAGTGGAGCTGTCTACTCAGTTCCTTCATTCATCCCGACCTGTCACACCAAACCACGTGGGCTTTTGGCAGGGAACTAGGTGATGTTTGCAGGGAGCCAGGAGAAGTTTTGGGGTTTGAAGAGAGAAGGAGTGTAGGGCAGGCAGATGGAGGATATTGTGGGAAGAAGGGTGAGCAGGTTAAGTATTTTTCTTATTTTAACAAGGAAATTCATAACCACACCCAAGGAGAAAGTCATACCAAGTAAGAGCCTGTGGACACCACAGAACTTGGGGGTCTTGGTTAAAGCATTCGCTATATTCTGGACCAGTGCAAGTAAGATGAGAGTGAGAGATATCTCAGGGTGCTGAAGATGGCCTGGTGCAGAGTCTCTGGAAGGATATCTGCCTTGGTCGTTGCCGTGAAGACCAGCTGAGCCTCGGGCATGAAACTGCAAGCAGGTTGTCTGAGACTGGTTCAGAGATCCAGGTGTGGTCATCAATGTGGCTGGGTGTGTTTTAGGTGTGAGATGTGAATCTAAGAAGTAGTTGCCTTTACTTTGATGGCACAAGAGTTAGAAGTGCCTGCCAAAGTCCTTTCCAGCAGGTTGTGGGGAGTCCTTTCATTGGTGCCTTTTCTCTGATAAAGTTATCTGGCTGTAATCTGTGATCTTGGAGTCTTCCACCCAGGACCTCACTGTGGAAAGACTTGGTCACCATCTTTGTATTTCTTCCCCCTTGCATAGGGCCAGCTGATATAAGCCTTCATCCAGCCTCAGGGCCTTCTGTCACTACTTCATAAGGTGACCGTGCTTTCCAAAGGAGAGGAGTTAAGAGTTAAGCAAGACCTGTGGGAGGATTTCAGGCAAAGGGAGGTTAAAAGCCTCCAGTAACTTATCTAATTGAGTGTTTATTATGCCATTTGTCTGTTCTACCAACTTGCAGGTCTGGAGATGGTAGGCACAACATACGCCAGAATCTTCAAATCGACAGAAATAAGCCCCTTATGATCACTGTGTAGCTCAGAAGGGATGCCCAAAACTGGAGTGAATCTAACAGTATTTTGCCTACTGCTAAGGCAATAGCCCTTTGACACTGAAATGCTTCTACCCAATGAGAAAACATATAAACCAAAACCAACACATATTTATAGTTCTGAGATGACAGCATCTGGATGAAATTCAGTTGCCATACTTCAAATGGTCTTGTAGGGAAAAGAAGAAAAGAATTTAGGGTTCCAGGTATGGTGGCTCACATCTATAATCCCAGCCTCTGGGAGGCCAAGGCAGGAGGATTGCTTGAGCTCATGACTTCAAGACTAGCCTAAGCAACACAGCAATACCCTGTCCCTACAAAAAATAGAAAAATTAGCTAGGGGGGGTGGTGGACACATGTAGTCTCAGCTACTTGGGAAGCTGAGGCAGGAGGATCATTTGAACCCAGTAGTCTGAGGTTGCTATTTGCTAGGCTGACACCATGGCACAGAGGGAGAGAGGAAGGAAGAAAAATGACCTTAGGCACCACAAAAGAGCTTGCTAGGGTTATGTTTTACAGTACTGAGATTGTACCTTTTGGGCTATTGTGGGGGAAGGTTTCCAAAAATGTTGTTTTCCCCATGTTATCATCTACTCAGAGGCAGGAGTCATTCATGAATAAACTGAAGGACAGGCAATTGTGCACCTATGTCAACTATGAGTTTTTGTTAGGGTCTAGCCACAATTTTCTATTTGGGTCAAATACATCTCCCTTTTGCTGCCAGATTTGTTTCTCGTGGAGGCTGATGACTGCTGATATTATAAGGGAATGTCAGTAAGGGTGCTGGTGGGACAAGGGGGTGTCCTCGCACGTGTTCAAGGCTTCTTGAGCCTTTCCAGGCAAAGGCGCACATATTTAGGTCAGAGTAAACTTCTTAAATTATTTTACAGAGTTTGGGTTCTTTTCCGTTGACACCAGATGTCCATAAGTCCAGTATCATTAAAAACGAGTATGTCACAATGCATCTCAGCATAAACAAGTGCTACCTTCCTCAAAAATGGTTTGTCAGGAATTGCTAAACATTAAAAAGCCAAAAACAAAACAAAATAAAAAACTAGATTAATGTAAAAAAGTAAAATATAAACTATACAATCTGAATCTTATGTAAAGCTTGACCTACAATTGCCTAGAGAACAGGTAAACAGTAAATATCTGTCCACACTCACCTTCAGGCCCAGGCTGAGTTTCTGAAGGGCCTCGGGATCCCGCCCAACCAACCTGGTCCCAGGTAAAGACCTGAGGACAGCCAACCCATGTCCACTCCTTGGTCAGAAGGTCCCACTAAACCCTCCAAAACAGCCCAGGTTTATTTTTTTTTTATTTTGCAGTTTTTGGCTGAGGCTGGGTTTGAACCTGCCACCTCCAGCATATGGGGCCAGCACCCTCCTCCTTGAGCCACAGGCGCCACCCTAAATTATTTTCATATAGTCCAAGTTAGTTTTTCAGTTTTTTTTTTTTTTTGCGGTTTTTGACTGGGGCCGGGTTTGAACCCGCCACCTCAGGCATATGGGGTCAGTGCCCTACTCCTTCGAGCCACAGGCGCCGCCCAACAGCCCAGGCTTATTAGGCGCCATAGTGCGACCCCCACGTCCGGGATGTCAAAGAGCGTGGGTCAATTCGCCTAGAGCCTCGCCCCAGCCGCGACCCCACCCCTCCTGGAGCTCGCTCTGCGGTGGCCCAACCCTTGCCTAGCACCGATTGAGCCCTAGCCAGGCCACGCCCCCTAGCTATGTGTACACCTTCAGACACGCCCATTCGCTGCTCAGATACGCCCCACCCAGCGCCTCGGTACCCATTAGGGCCGAGGAGCACGCAGCTCGGAGCTCAAGTCCCACCCTTATAGCTCGGCCCCGCCCCAGCCCACAGACTCCGCCTCCATGCCCTTATTGACTGGCCACGCCTCCTTCTGCTCCTTCCGGGCGGGCGTAAGCGGTTCAAGTCGCGGCGTCGCGCACCGGAAGTGTGCGTGCGCGTGGTGCCCCGCGGCTCTTCGCTGCTGTGTTGGCTGACGGTGGGGTAGCCCCGAGCTGCGAGAGAGCAGAAGACCCCGGGCCCAGTGAGGGGAGGGACGGCCGTGGACGCAGACCAGCGCAGGGGCTAGTTTAGGCCCGGAAAGTCGCCTAGCTCCAGGCAGCGTGGTGGCGCTCGCAGGGGTGTGGGGGAACGTTGAGCAGTCGCGGGGCTCCCCGGGGCAGCTAGCGGGGTCCGGAGCGGGGCGGGGGAGGTCACTATCAATTTAAAAAAGATACTGTGTGGAGAAAGCTTTGACTATATCAGTTGTCTTTCAAGAGTCCCGTAGGTCATCTCTCCAGTTGCCACTCTGATGCTTCCCAGATTTTTATTCCCAGGTCGGACCTCTGGGAACGCCGCCCGAGTGCGGTGACCGCCTAAGTCTCGGGTTCCTGCGTCTCCCTTGCGGTCCCCCTTGTGTAGGGCCTCGGGCTACTGGACACAACCCCGGCCCGAAGCTTCCCTGGCCCCTGCGCAGCACAGGGGTCTGCCCACCTGTGCAAACAGCTCAAGCCTCCTGGCCCGTCCCCAGGGGAGCCTTCCCCACCTCTTTCCCCGGGGCTTTTTGCTCCAGCATCCTGCAGGCCCAGTGTAAATCCCATGTTCGGGGAGAGAAGCTTCTCTTAGACCCTTCAAACTCAGCATGTTCCCTGTTAAATGTTCTCACAATGCTCTGAACTCTACCCCTCTTAGGACTTTAAGTTGAATCTAAATTATGTATCTGGTTTTCTGTGTAATGTCAGGCTGCTTGCTCTGCTAGACTCCACTAGGTGTCTGGCACGTGTTCATGGTAAAGGGAGTAAGAATTTCTCAAAACAGCGTGTTTGAAAGTTTAGTGATCAAGCACATAGTTTTACTATCTCAAGTTCATAACAAAAATCTGGAGTGAATTTCTCCTCGCAGGAAAGATTGAAGTGTTTCTTTTCCAGCTACCTAACAAAAAGAATCCACAAAATTCCTAGAATATCTCCTATGTTTAACTGTAACTAAATACATTGAAAAAAAAGTTTGATTAAACTGGCTTTAACTTTTTTTATTGTATGTACACTAAAGACTGTAATATCTCTAAGGTATAAAGAGTAGCAATAAAATGAACTATTGGTCATGTACCTCTGTGCATAAGAAACACAGATTTGAGATTTGTCCCTATTTATACATGGAGGTGTAGTCATTAATACAGCTATATGGTGTCAAGTATACCACTGTTTATCTGGTAAAACTAGAAACTGTTTTCTGCTATTGGACATTTGTATTATTCTTAGTATAAAGTTGAATACTGGCTCCTTTCAAAGAAAACATACTTTGCATGATTTTGAGGGTTTCTCCAAGAGCTCAACTCAAGCCCTTTCGCCAGCCTGGACTTAGATTTCTGCAGCTAAGCAAAGACTAGTGAGTCTTTCTCCTCCTGATCTCATCCCACCCAAAGTGAGGGTTCTTGCTTCTCTTAAGGTGGCAAGGAAACACCCCCTTTCGTCCCCAAAGGGAAAACAATAAGAATGGGAATATATATTATATCACAACTCTCTCCAAGGAAATGATCTCAAAATTTTTCCTTATTTGTTTATATCCTGGTATAGTGGCCCAATTCTCTCCACATTTTTCTCTGCCCTGACCAAAAAGCAGAGTGCCTTCACTGTTCTGTGGCCTGGCCAGGACCCACACAGGGCCCAGGAACATTCACAGGCACTGTTAAAAGATGTTTAGGTTGCTCAAAATACTGAAAGAAACCCAACTCGCCCTGAGCCAGATTTCTGGAACCCTTTATACATTAAACTCCATGCCCCAACCACCTTGTGGTGGACATACCCAGGTAGAACATCTATTTGCCATCCATGAGGAGGATTGCTACAGCACTCTGTGCCCAAGTTCCTCTAATAATTGCTTTGGACCAATCAACTTCGTTTCTTTGGAATCCTAACTGGTCCCACCTCACGACAGTCTGGGGGACTCCCTTGTGAGAACTCCTTTGCCACTGCTTTTGGAGCAACCCCAGCCTCAGTTTTAGTTGGGATGGAACACCTCATATATCTTCAAGTATGGTAATGGACAATCTGTAGGCTAGTATGTCTTCTGCAAAATCTGTAAGCTTTGTTTGGCTCCCTTGGAAGGAGTATGCACTCAGAATCGTTTATTTTCAATCTGGGCTCTCTGCTGAAACTTGAGAAAGGAAAGCCTCAAGTTACCATTGTCTTACATTTCTTAACACATTCTTTTAAAAATTTAAATGGGTGGCGCCTGTGGCTCAGTGAGTAGTGTGCCCGCCTGATATACCGAGGGTGGGGGGTTCAAACCCAGCCCCGGCTGAACTGCAACCAAAAAATAGCCGGGTGTTGTGGTGGGCGCTTGTAGTCCCAGCTGCTCTGGAGGCTGAGGCAGGAGAATCACGAAAGGCCAAGAGCTGGAGGTTGCTGTGAGTCCTGTGACATCATGGCACTCTACCAAGGGTGGTAAAGTGAGACTCTGTCTCTACAAAAAAAAAAAAAAAAAAAAAAAAATTTACATTCATCTGGAAAAGTTCTAAGACTATCATTAGTAGCAATTACTTCTGTCAGGTGTCCTCAACTGAAGGCAGTTGCTGTGAAGGAATGGGCACCCTTTCCCAGTCAGGACATCAGGGACACTTGTCTCCCACCAAACTTTGCCTTGCTCTTACTTGAGAATTTTAGACTATATTTGTAATGTTTATATTTAGTAATTCTTGTTTTTTATTTTACAGTGTATTCAACTTGCATCATCATTCTTTTAATGAAGAATTCTATTTCTAACAAAGTGTAACTCAAGAAGTTTGATTAGCCTTTTTTTTTTTTTTTTTTGTAGAGACAGAGTTTCACTTTATGGCCCTAGGTAGAGTGCCATAGCATCACATAGCTCACAGCAACCTCCAACTCCTGGGCTTAAGCGATTCTCTTGCCTCAGCCTCCCAAGTAGCTGGGACTGCAGGTGCCCGCCATAACACCCGGCTATTTTTTTGTTGTTGTTGTTGCAGTTCGGCTGGGGCCGGGTTTGAACCCGCCACCCTCGGTATATGGGGCCCGCACCTTACCGACTGAGCCACAGGTGCTGCCCTGATTAGCCTTTTTATTTCCATTTTTTTTTTTTTTTGATGATCAGATACATTTTTTTTTTTTTTTTGAGACAGAGTCTCAAGCTATTTACCCTGGGTAGAGTACTGTGGCATCATACCTCACGGCAACCTCCAACTCTTGGGCTCAAGCAATCTTCTTGCCTTAGTTTTTCTATTTATAGTAGAGATGTGGTCTTGCTTTTTTGCTTTGGCTGGTCTTGAACCTGTGAGCTCAAGCAATCCATCTACCTTGGCCTCCCAGAGTGCTAGGTTTATAGGTGTGAGCCACTTCACCTAGCCCCCCCCTTTTTTTTTTTTTTTGAGACAGAGTCTTACTCTGTCACCATGGCATCATCATAGCTAGTTTTTCTATTTTTAGTAGAGACAGAGTCTCACTCTTGCTGAAGCTGATTTTGAACTCCTGACCTCAAGCATCCACCCACCTCAGTCTCCCAGAGTGCTAGGATTACAGGTATGAGCCACTACACCCAGGAAAAAAAAATTGTTTTTTAATAGGCAGGCCTGGTGGTAGATACCCTCTTATAGTCCCAGCTACTTGAGAGGCTGAAGAAGGAGGATCGCTTTAGAGGTTCCAGTGAGCTATGATTGCACCACTACACTCCAGCCCTGGGTGACAGAGTGAGACCTTATCTCAAAAAAAAAAAAAAAAAAAAAAAAAAAATTATATTTGCCTCCATATTGACAGAGCAGAGAATGTTGACCATTTTCTACACAAAAATGAGTAACATCTCATTTTAAACTGTAATAAGGGAATGATGTCTCCCACATGCCAAGTCTACAACTTTTATTGTATTATCAATACTTTTTTAGAACAGTATTTCTAATTTTATTTTACAAAGAAAAAATGTGGCTAGATGGCTTCACTGGTGAATTCTACCAAACATTTAAAGAATTAACATCAAAACTTCACAAACTCTTCAAAAACAATAGAAAAGAGAGTAACACTTCTCAACTCATTCTATGAGGTCACTATTATTATCCTGATACCAAAATCAGACAAAGATATCACAAGAAAACTACAGACCAATATTTTAGTAATTATGAACACAAAATCTTCAACAAAATACCAGCAAACCAAATTGGCAACATATAAAAAGTAATTACCACGACCAAATGAGATTTATCCTAGGAATGCAAGGTTGTTTTAACATACAAAAAAACAACATAACACATCATATTGATAAAGTACAGAAACCACATGATCATTTCATTAGAGGTAGAAAAAAACCTATGACAAAATCCAACACCTTTTCATAATAAAAACACTCAAACTAAGAAAAGAGAATTTCCTCACCCTGAGGGAGGGCGTCTATGAAAAACTCAAACCGTTCATAGCTGATGGTTAAAGACTGAATGCTTCCCCCTACATCAAGAACAAGACGTCTGTTTTTACTACTTCTATTCAACATTGTACTGGCCCAGGCAGGTAGAGAAGAAAAAGGAAAAGCATCCAGACTGGAAAGAAAGAACTAAAACTATCCCTATTTGCAAATGACATGATCTTACATACAGAAAATCCTAAGAAATCCATTAAAAAGTTATTCAAAGTAATAAATGACTCAGCAAAGTAAACAGCATGCAAGATCAATATACAACAAATGATTGTATTTCTATACAGTAGCTATGATAAACTGAAAGTGAAACTTAAAGAGTATTCCATTTCAGGCGGTGCCTGTGGCTCAGTGGGTAGGGCGCCAGCCCTATATACCGAGGGTGGCAGGTTCGAACTGGCCCTGGCCAAACTGCAGTGAAAAAATATCTGGGTGTTGTGGTGGGCGCCTGTAGTCCCAGCCACTCGGGAGGCTGAGGCAGGAGAACCGCCTGAGTCCAGGACTTGGAGGTTGCTGTGAGCTGTGTGACGCCACAGCACTCTACCAAGGGTGATAAAGTGAGACTCGGTCTCTACAAAAAAAAGTATTCCATTTCAGTAACATTAAAAATAAAATATTTAGGGCCTGGTGAAGTGGCTCACACCTGCAATCCTAGGACTGTGGGAGGCTGAGGCGAGTGGACTGCCTGAACTCGAGTTCAATACCAGCCTGAGCAAGAGCAAGGTCTCTACTAAAAATAGAAAAAAAATTAGCCGGACATTGTGACAGGCGCCTGTAGTCCCAGCTACTCAGGAGGCTGAGGCAAGAATATTGCTCAAGCCCAAGACTTTGAGGTTGCTGTGAGCTATGATGCCATGGCATTCTACCCAAGATGACAAAGTGAGACTCTGTCTCAAATAATAATATTACTAATAAAATATTTATGAGTAAATTTAACAAAAATGTGAAAACTACTGTATACTGAAAAATATAATGTATCATAGCAATCAAAAAGGCCTACATAAACGGAAAGGAACTTTATGTTCATGGATAGATGGCAATAATGACAACACTCTAAATCAGTGTATAGATTCAACACAATCCCTATTAAAATCCCTGGTGTCCTTTTTATGGAAATTAACAAACTGATCCTAAAGTTCATATGGAAATGCAAGGAACTCAAAATAGCGAAACCAATCTTGAAAAGGAACAAAGTTGGAGGACTAAGACTTCCTAATTTCAAGACTTAGAAAAATTTAAGACAGGGCTGTACTTACATAAGGCTAAACATGAATCAATGGAATAGAATTGAGAATACAGAACAGATCCTTATATTTAAAAGCACTGATTTTAAAAAAGGGTGCCAAGACAGCTGGTAAGGATAGCATAATCCAACAAGTGGTGCTAGGGTAAGTGAATATCCACATGCAAAAGAATAAAGTTGGACACCTCATACCAAACACAAAATTTAGCAAAAATGAATCACAGACCTAAATATAAGACATAAAATTATAAACTCTATCAGAAAACAGGAGTAAATATTCATGGCCTCGAATTGAGCAATGGTTTCTTAGATAGAATAACAAAAGCACAAGCAACAAAAGGAAAAACAGACAATCAAAATTTAAAACTTGTGCTGCAAATGATAACAAAAAAAAAAAAGACAATGCACAGAATAGGAGAAAATATTTTCACCATTTATCTAAGAAGAGATTTCTATCCTGACTATAAAAAGTACTTTTACAACTGAATAATAAAAAGACAAGTAACCCGATTTTTAAGTGGGTCAAGGATATGGATAGCTATTTCTCTAAATGGCCAATGAGCATATGGAAAAATGCTCTACTAACCATTAGGGAACTGCAAAGCAAAACCACAATAAAATACCAATTCATACCTAGCAGGATGACCATAATAATAAGTACATAAATAATAACTATAGGCAAGGATGTGGAGAAATTGAAACCCTCACACATTGCTGTGAGAATATGAAATGGTGTAGCCACTTTGGAAAACAGTGGTTATTCCTCAGAATGTTAAACATACTGAAATCCGCTGTCCAGGAAGGAAAAAAATATGAAAGGGAAGAAAATGTTACACATGGTTACCATATGAATTAAATCCACACAACAATTCGTACATGAATGTTAATAGGAGCAGCATTCGTTAACAGCCAAAAAGTGAAAAACCTAATGTCAATCAACTGATGAGCACATAAACTGCAGTACATACACATAATGAAATATTTATTCATCAGTAATAAAAAAGAACCAAGTACTGACATCGGCTATGGATGAACCTTGAGAATAGTAAGCTAAATGAAATAAGACAGTCACACACCGTCAGGTGATTCCAGCGATATGAAATGTCTAAGACACAGAGGTAGACAGAGGGTTGGTGGTTGCCAGAGGCTGAGGGGAGGGAAATGGAGAAATGACTACTAATGGGCAGGTGTTTCTTTTTAGGGTGACAACGTGATCTAAACTTGGATTGTGGTGTTGCTTCCACAACTCTGAAAAACCACCTTAAATCGGTGAATTTTATTGTATGTGACTTACATCTCAATCTTTTTTTTTTAAAGTAAGATGTATCTGAAGATGGTTAAGTGGTGATGATGGCTAAATATGCCACTGAACTTACACCCTTAAAGTGATCAGTTTTATGTCATATATATTTTACCATAATAAACTTTTTTTAAAAAGACTAGTTTTAATAAATTACTTGGGGACAGGTTAGTCTTAAGCCTTAACTTGGAGCACTCTTCAGTTAGTAAACGGTGGCAATTTAAGCTGTGTTTAGCCCTGAAAAACTTTACTGCCAAGACACCGACTTGGGAATTTGGCAGAAGTCAGTGGGCGAGGTTAGCCAAGGTAACCAGGGCCTGGACTCGCCCGTCTGCAGTGCTGTGAGGCGCAGTGGCTTTGCTCCGTCCCCACTCACTGGCGAGGCCTCTGAGGTACGCTGCGGCCACTTCCGCAAGGCAAACAGCAGCTGCAGCTGCCTTCCCCAGCCAGCCTCCCTCCCAGCTACCCGCTGCACGGGGAGGGACTGACGAGGGACCTCCAGCCTCACGACCCGCCCCGCACTGGCCTGCACTCCTCGCCGAGCTGCCCACCCGACGCAGCACGTGGGACGAACGAGCCAAGCTCCCGAGGAAGGAAACAAGGAAGCCCACGAGCTTCCGGAAAGTACGCTTAACAACAGACCACCCAGCCCCCTCGGCGCGGACAACAGAGTCAGCGCCCAGCGACCTCCGCCCTCCCCAGCCCGCCGCCAGCACCACAGTCAGCACGTTCTGCCGCCGCCGCAGGCACGCACAACGACAGCGCGCACGGCGTCGGCACGCCCGGCGTCAGCCGTGCACGCCTAGGGGTAGTTCTGGGCAGGAGGCCCTAGCGCTGGTGGAGGTGAGGGGCCAGAGATGGGAGGACTCGGGGTTCGCGGGGGACGGGGCATGGTACGGTAGGAGGATCAGGGAGGGTTCAGAGCGAGGGCTGGGAGGCGGAAGGACCGGGGGGTAGGGGTGGGGTCCAGGGTGTGGATCAAGATGTGAAGGGCCGGTGGTGGGAGGAGGGAGTCCAGGGCGAGGGCTGGAGGTGAGGGGCGGGGAGGGGGTTGGATGCCAGGCGGTGGCCTCCGGGCGGCCTGCCTTCCCTACCCGTGGCCTTTTCCCGCGGTCGAAGCTTCCCGGTGGCTCGCGAGGCCCCGGCCTGGGCTGAGAGGCCCCCGCTGGTGTCCCCTGCGCAGGCGTCAGCCCGGCGCCGAGATGTCGTACATGCTCCCGCACTTGCACAACGGCTGGCAGGTGGACCAGGCCATCCTTTCGGAGGAAGACCGGGTCGTCGTCATTCGGTTTGGGCATGACTGGGACCCCACCTGTATGAAGATGGACGAGGTTCTTTACAGCATAGCGGAGAAGGTAACGCGTGCAACTCGCAGGCTGCGGGCCGGGCGGGCGACTCGCGGCGGGACCGGGTCTCCGGCTCTGTGGCCACTCTCGTGACAAACGGAGACAGCGCGCGTATGCCGCATGTGCCGTGCGAGGGTGTGCAGAGTAACTCCTTTTTCTGGGAGACGTTTCTATGGTATTTCACATTTTAAAGAGGTCCACGGCCCTCCCGAATAAGTTAATCATTTGTTTGCACGGTGTCTTTTTCAAAATGTATCGTTCTGTGAACTAAATACATTTATTTGAGGGGGATCGGTGTGCTCCCGCCTAATGGGCACACTGCGGGGTACGTGGCACCGCTCCCAGGAGTGGGGTGAAACTGCAGTAGGGACCTCAACGAGAATCGTTTGTACCTTAGTATTAATCTGAAATTTAAAACAAAACAAAACGTTTATTTGTAGGCTTTATTGAGAAGATTGAAGCTTGCTTTAAATAGCTCGCTTTGAAAAGATCATCTTTTTTTTGGTACCTGTTTGTTTGTTGTATTTATATAGCCGAACTTTTCCATTAATAGCATAATAATACTGTTTTTATTTTTTGGTTTTTTTTCCCTTTATCCCACCATGCTCGTTGTAAGTCTTCTGATTAATAGTTTAAAGTGATTCAAAAGCAGAAAACATCAGGAGAAAATAGAAGAATGTGACAAGTAGTTTTCTTGGATTTTTAATATTAGTCTGTGTAACTTTTTTGTAAAACACTTTTGTATGGCCAAAAGTTTAATTCTTTTTCTTTAATTTCCTTGTGGCTCTTTTATTTTATTTGGGTTTTTGCGGTTGTAGCAACAAAGCAAAAGACAAAAAAAGGTGTTAATAAAATATTTGCCGTATTTAACATATTAATATAAGTAATTTGCAAGGTCATTAATTTTAATGAACAGTTAGAAACATCACAGGTGCTAAAACAGGCTGGGTTAAAATCACTCCTTTGATTAAATACTAACAGAGAAGAATGTATTTTATATTTCGAAAAGGAAAGACTATCTGGCCTGATAGTCTTGTTAATTTTTACTACCTCCTATTTAATTGGAGAAGCAGAGTGTTAGGGATGGTTCTTACGTTTTAGCTGTCACAAGTATCTCTTGGAGTGCTTACTGAAATGCATCTCAGAGATTCTGATTCTTTAAGTCTGGAGGGAGAACCAGAAATGACTTAAATTTTTTAATTTTTAATTAATTTATTTCTTTTGAGACAGTCTCACTTTGTCACCCTTAGTAGAGTGCTGTGGGGTCAGAGCTCACAGGTACCTCAAACTCCTGGGCTCAAGCGTCTTGCCTTGACCTCCTAACTACCTGGGACTACAGGTGCCTGCCACAATGCCCAGCTATTTTTAGAGACAGGGGCTCACTCTAGCTCAGGCTGGTCTCAAACTCCTTGAACTCAAGCAATCCACCCTAGTCCACCCTTCTCGGCCTCCCAGAGTGTTAGGATTACAGGCATGAGCCATCCCTTCAGGCCCACAAATGACTTTAAAGAAGCTCCCTAGGGAGTTCTGATGTGACTTGACCTAGGACTACACTTTTCTTTTTTTACTTCAATCTAGTAAGACTGCAACTTTTTGTTTTTTTTACTAGGGCCAAACTTTTTTTTTTTTTTTTTGTAGAGACAGAGTCTCACTTTATGGCCCTCGGTAGAGTGCTGTGGCATCACACAGCTCATAGCAACCTCCAACTCCTGGGCTTAAGCGATTCTCTTGCCTCAGCCTCCCGAGTAGCTGGGACTACAGGCGAGGGCCAAACTTTTGAGTAACCCCTGAGTGGAGGTCAGAATCAGAGTAGGGGTTCTTTGTCAACTATTTCCCAGCCTCTTCCTCTAGGATGCCAAGTTAGTGAAAGAAGGTACCAAGGGATCAATGAAGGCACCATTTCTCACTCATGTGGAGGTAATGAGAGAGCCAGTGCCCATGGGCCAGTTTTTCTTTACTTAAGCAATCATGGACAAGGGCAGACACTGCTGAAATTCAGTGACAAATCAACTAAAAGCAGTTTTCCAATAACCAAATCTCAGTTGCATTGACTTTGAAATAATTTGAGGTATGTGTTCTCGAATCTTTTACTGTCCTGCTTTGCAGGTGGCGGCATAAACCTCAGGTGGTGTTCAGATTCTGCTGCCAGCAGTGCAGAGATAGGATGACTAGAGACATGGGCCTTTGGCACAGGACATTGAGCAAAACTTAGCAAGATGCTCTGAGCTAGGAAATAGTTTGTGTGTAAATGTCTCTGTTTAGGGCTGTATCAGGTTTGTTCTCTTCTTATTTCTATATGTCAGCTACAGACTGAATCACTTTATTATTACTAGTGGACACACACTTTATTTGGTATTGAACTTACTGATAAGGACAGCTTATTTGGCTCACTTTTGGGTATTTTCTTTGGTCTTTTAAATTAGTCTCTTTTGATCCAAAAATTTGGATTCTTTTATTAGTATACTTTTAATGCAATATTATTGTATAGTTATTAAAATGCAAATTTGAAATGCATTAAAAGACTCTCAGTATTATACTTTCTTAGTATCAGGGCAAAATATGAACTTGTAATTCTGGAACCCCTTTTTGGGGAAGCTCAACAGAAATTTTGCAATTTAAGATTTTAATATAAAGAGCAATGTAACTCTCTATTTAAAAATCTCCCTCTGCAGAAATGGCAGATAATGGGGTCTTCCTCATCTTGTTACGAGCCCCGTTTGGAAATCCCAGCTGTTTTAAAGTGAGTAAAAGTTCCAAATGTTCAGGCTGGACTTGGTTATACCCTTTTTCTGAGAATGTGTTATGTTGATTTGCTGTTTCTGTGGTGCCCATCCCCACCTTATCCTGAATCCATTTTAAGCTATAAACTTAATGAAGAAAGTTAGTCTGAAGACATAGAGATGTGCTTAGATATTTGACAGAAGTCTACAGTTTGCCATTAATAAGTATGAGACAACTTACTTGATAAGAATGATAAAATTTTGTTTAGCAGCTGATTTTATGCACAGTTTTGACAAGAAACTACTTCACACTTCACAGTTTGTGTACAGCGTGCTTTGGAGTTCACTGTTAACCTTTTAAATCCCGTTAAGTGGGACATTTAATTTTTGTGTTGAAAAGCCTATACAAACAGAATTTAAAATACTCTCAGTGATACTGCTAACTCATGACAGTACATTTTAATAGTACATATGTCAGGCATATTTACAGACTTTCTAGAAACAGTACCAAGGATTTTTCAGGGGCATCATATTAAAGATTACAGAATGTCACTTGAAGCAGTCAAAGTCAGCCCTCATCAGGTGAGTTAGAAATAAACAATGTACATTTTTGGTGTTCCTTATAGATTTTTGTCTCCGGATAAAAATGAGCAGCAGGGTATGAGGGTAGTAAACATGGTCAAAGGTGCAGACTCGAGCTTTGCTTTTGCCACTTACCAGCTATGTGGTCTTTATAGACTTGTCCCAGTGCCTCATCTTACTCACCTGTAAAAAAAGACGGTAATAGTACCTAACTCACAGGGTTGTTGTGGGAGTGAGTTAACATAAAGGTTTCTAGAACACTTCCCATCACATACGCATTCAGTAATCATTAGCCACCATTGTCATTACTTCTCTCACATTACACACTTCACAAGTGGGAAGAGCTTTGAGTAGATATTTTAGAAAATAAAATTAGCACTCAATTTTTTGATAGCTTTGAAATGAATTACCTAAAAATTTAAAAACTAACACTTCAGGCTGGGTGATGTGGCTCTTGCCTGTAATTCCAGCACTCTGGGAGGCCTAGATGGGTGGATTGCTTGAGCTCAGAAGTTCAAGACCAGCCTGGGCAAGAGCAAGACCCCATCTCTACTAAAAATAGAAAAACTAGCTGGATGTTGTAGCAGGTACCTGTAGTCCCAGTAATTCGGGAAGCCGAGGCAAGAGGATTGCTTAAGCCCAAGAGTATGAGGGTGCTATGAGCTATAATGACGCCACAGCACTAAATCCAGGGTGACAGAGTGAGAGTGTCTAAAAAAAAAGAGAAAAAATGGACACTTCAAAAACTTGTAGTACCTATTGCCCACCCAGGTCATTTGCTTCCAGAATCTTGTGTGGATTCCTAGCTGGTAGAGGAACTCTATACGGAAGTGTGGAACAATGGTTGGCACTCTTGTGTTGGCCTTCAGCCACATGTTTTGTGGAGTTATTTAATTGTAACTTGGAGCTAGACTGAGTGGCATGCAGGCCTGCTAAACATGCTCATCACTGACTTACCTGAAGAGAAAGCATATTTATGAAATTTGTAGGCAGTGGGATTGGAAAAGATACTCTTCTAGAGATGATTAAAAAAGCACATATTAAAAAACTTCATAGGTTGAAGGTACAGAATGCAAATTAAAAAATGAAATTTATGGGGCAGCACCTGTGGCTCAGTGAGCAGGGTGCCGGCCCCATATACCGAGGGTGGTGAGTTCAAACCCAGCCCCGGCCAAACCGCAACAAAAAAATAGCCGGGTGTTGTGGCGGGCACCTGTAGTCCCAGCTATTCGGGAGGCTGAGGCAGGAGAATCGCCTAAGCCCAGGAGTTGGAGGTTGCTGTAACCTGTGTGACGCCACGGCACTCTACTGAGGGCAATAAAGTGAAACTCTGTCTCTACAAAGAAAAAAAAATGAAATTTATGCATGTGGTACTTGGTTTAAAAAAATCTGTACTATACCGAGGGTGGCGGGTTCAAACCCAGCCCCGGCCAAACTGCAACCAAAAAATAGCCGGGTGTTGTGGTGGGCGCCTGTAGTCCCAGCTACTCGGGAGGCTGAGGCAAGAGAATCGCTTAAGCCCAGGAGTTGGAGGAGTTGGAGTTTGCTGTGAGCTGTGTGAGGCCACGGCACTCTACCGAGGGCCATAATGTGAGACTCTGTCTCTACAAAAAAAAAAAAAAATCTGTACTATTCAACAACCAGTTAAGATTACTGTAAACATGGGTGGCACCTGTGGGTCAGTGAGTAGGGCGCCGGCCCCATATACCAAGGGTGGCGGGGTTCGAACCCAGCCCCTGCCAAATTGCAACAAAAAAATAGCTGAGCATTGTGGCTGGCACCTATGGTCCCAGCTACTTGGGAGACTGAGGCAAATATTATTATGCTGGTACACACACACACACAACTTATACAAATAGACAAATTTGAAACACCATGGACAAATGGGCAATGAACTTGAGAAAGTAGGAAATTCCAGTGGTTAGGTAAACTTCAAAGAAACATTCATTAAAACAGTATAGTGTTGTTTAGCTGTATGAAAGATTAAAAGGCATTTAATGATACAGTGTGACCTGGTTGGGGTGAACATCAGTATATTGTTCAGGTGGGAATAAAATTGCTATAATCCTTCTGGAAAGCAATTTGGCATTATATGAAGAATACTTATGCTTTAGGGTCCAGTAGCTCTTTTAAGTAGGAAAAAAACCCCAATTATATATTATAAAATATATAATTTTATGCTCAGTGAGAACTTTGTTGTAATTTATAGCAAAATTGGTAGTATCCAAAGTCTCCAGTGATAGACAACCACAATAATGGGCAGTTACATCACTGGGAAGGTCGGTATCTCCTGTGACCCCAGGATGGCATTGCAAATTAGTTAATTTGCCTTGAAAACTGCAGAACTGGGGTTTAAACTGGGAATATCTATGCTACTGGATAGAAAGTTATTTTTTTTCCCTAAGAGCTTTGTTTAATAACATGAGTAATCATTTGTTATGATGTTAGCTAGAAAAGAACAGAATGTATATGGTTTCCTTACAAGAAAATTTGTGAGTATGGAGAAAGGGAACATTTGCTTCTCGCTTTAGAACACTCACACCCTATCGAGCTGGGTGTGGTGGCATGCATTCAGTTCCAAATACTTGGAAGGATTGCGTGAGCCCACCTTAGTTAATATATAGTGAGACCTGGTCTCTTAAAACAAAACATTTACATAGTTTTTATTTTATTTAGCTGGTTTTTTGTTTGTTTGTTTGTTTTTGGCTGGGGCCAGGTTTGAACCCACCACCTCCAGTATATGGGGCCAGCACCCTACTCCTTGAATCACAGGTGCCACCCTATTTAGCTATTTTTTAAGGTTATATAACTTGTTTAAAATAAAAATACTGGGCTGATAGAAACCAATGGCTTTTCCATTCCATTTATATACATATATATATATTTTTTTTTTTTTTTTTTTGTAGAGACAGAGTCTCACTTTATGGCCCTCGGTAGGGTGCCGTGGCATCACACAGCTCACAGCAACCTCCAACTCCTGGGCTTAAGCGATTCTCTTGCCTCAGCCCCCCGAGTAGCTGGGACTACAGGTGCCCGCCACAACACCCAGCTATTTTTTGGTTGCAGTTCAGCTGGGGCCGGGTTTGAACCCGCCACCCTCGGTATATGGGGCCGGCACCTTACCGACTGAGCCACAGGCACCGCCCCCATTTTTATATTTTTAAAATGAACATTTCTACAATGTAGAAAAAATAGTAGACACTTAATTTCAGTTTTATATAGATATCACACAGTTTTAGTTTACCACACATTTATTAGTGGATGAGAAATGTTCAGGAGAAATAGCTCTACCATCTTCAGCCTCTTAGCCCATGTGGAAGCAGGACAGCACAGTGCCTATAAGCCACAGTGCGGTAGGGTTTGGCAGAGGAGTTCTTGAACATTGCTGAGAGGCTGGGGGAGGCAGAGGAGGTGTTGGGTTAGCACCTCCTCATGTGACTCCCCAGATTGGGTGCACACAATGCTTCAGGCGAGGGTCCTTATTAGAGGTGCAAGCGTCCTGCCAGGACACTGCCTCTATGTAACACAGCACCGTTTGAGCTCAGGATTATATTGTTAAATCCGTTCTGTCCAAAAACTTTTTTTTTTTTTTTTATTGTTGTTGTATTAGAAACAGGGTCTCAGTCTATTGCCCAACCTGGAATGTAGTCTGTGATATCACAGCTCACTGTATTCTCCAACTCCTGGGCTCAAACAATCCTCCTGCCTCGGCCTCCCGAGTAGCTGGGACTATAAGCACATGCCACCATACCCAGCTAATTTTTTTTTTTTTTTTTTCGTTTTTGTAGAAATGGAGTCTTGCTCTGTTGCTAAGGCTGGTCTTGAACTCCTGGCCTTAAACATTCCTTTCACCCCCAACCTCACAAAATGCTGGGATTACAGGCGTGAGCCACTATGCTGGGCCTGAAACACATTTTTAATAGCAACGATGTATTTATTCTTTGAGGTTTGTTTCCTTTTCTTTCCTTTTTTTTTTTTTAAGAGTCTGTGTCACTCTGGGTACAGTGCTATGGCATCACATCTCACAGCAACTCAAACTCCTGGGCTTAAGTGATCCTTCTGCTTTAGCCTCCCAAGTAGCTGGGACTATAGGTTCCCACCACAACATTTGGCTAATTTTTCTGTTTTTAGTAGAAATAGGGTGTCACTCTTGTTCAGGATGATGTTAAAGTCCTGAGCTCAAGGGATCTGTGTGCTTCAGCCTCCCAAATAGCTAGAATTACAAGCCTAAGCTACTGTGCCCAGCCAATACTTTTTTATTATAATTCTTCTTAAAATTTTTTATTTATTTTTTTAATTCATTAATTGTTTTTTAGAAACACAAGGTTTCACTGCCCATCTGGAGTGCAGTGGCATGATCATGGTCTTTGTAGCCTTGAACTCTCAGGCTCAGGTAGGCTTCCTGGCTCAGCCTCTCAAGTAACTGAGGCTACAAGTACTCACCACTGCATCCTACTAATATATATATATATTTTTTTTTTTTTTGTAGAGTTAGGGTCTGGCTGCATTGCCTGGAATGGTCTGGAACTCCTGGCCTCAAGTGACCTCCCACCTAAGCTTCCCAAAGTGCTGGAATTATAGACGTCAGACACTATACCCTCTTTCGTTATTATATTATGTGACAGAGAGAAAAGAGTATCTCTGCTTAGTGAGATTTAGATGTAGGCAGGACCTTAAAAATTGGCAGGCTAACTTTTGCCAGGAAATCATGGACTGACTCTGCAGAGAAGTATGTGGTTGCTCTTACCCAGCCTGTGGCTGTGTCCTCAGCTGTCCTGGAGGCAGCTCTAGCAGCACCCACCTCATTCCTCCTCCGTGTCTTTTCTCTTTTCCCCAAGAGGCCAACTCAGCCCTCCTTCCCTGCATGTCTGTGCAGGCTTTTGTCCAGTCCTGGAGTCTGTTCTCCAGTCCTCCCTGAGCTTCAGCACCTATAGTCATACAATGTCACAGTGACCTTCCGGGAGCCAGAGTCCATCCCCTTTTGACCCTTCTAGGGCGTTCAGTGCAGATTCCTTCCTTGGAGTCTCCTGTCTTGGTTACAGAGGGTTCCTTCCCTGGGGTACCTCCTAGCCATACCTTTCCTGGCATCCACTATACTGGCTGGGGTCACTACTGGGTGCAGACAGCTGCAGTGAGGTGACTCCAGCCCAGACTCCTCAGTGCAAGCCTGTGTCATCACTACGTGTAGGAATTTTTCTCTGGATGTTGCTTTAGTTTTCTCAAACTCGAGTATGTACTGAACTAAACTATTTGCCCCTCCTTACTTAGAAATAAATAAATAACACCCCAGGCTCCTTAAATCTAAAAGGTCCTTTGTGGCCTGGTCCCCGTCTGCATTTCCAGCCTCTCTTCACACCTCTGCTGTCTTGTTCAAAGAGCTACAGCTGAGACTTGGCTGCTCTCTCAGATCTTTCCCTTTACACGGTGGTATTCTCTTAGCCTTACCCAGTGAGGCCCCTGCCTCTTCTTGCTGTGGGAATGCTGACTGCTTTGAGATTCAGCTCAGGAAATCTCATCCAGAGTTCAGGCTCTGAAGCCAGACTGGGGTTGAGTCTCAGCCCTGCCACTTCCTGTGTGGCATCAAGAAACCTTACTGGGCCTCAGTTCCATCACATGTAAAACAGTAACAGGCTACTTAGGCTACTGTTGAAAGAATTCATGAGTGAGAAGTTCCTTGCACTTAGTGGATTCTCATGTTCTTGAAACCTGTCTGTGATGAAATAGGATATCCAAGTTCTTGTAGGATGTGATCTTTTTTTTTTGAAGAGACAGAGTCTCACTTTATCACCCTCAGTAGAGTGCTGTGGTGTCACACATCTCACAGCAACCTCCAACTCCTGGGCTTAGGCGATTCTCTTGCCTCAGCCTCCCGAGTAGCTGGGAGTACAGGCACCTGCCACAATGCCTGGCTATTTTTTTGTTGCAGTTTGGCCGGGGCCGGGTTTGAACCCACCACCCTCGGTATATGGGGCTGGCGCCCTATCCCCTGAGCCACAGGTGACCCTAGGATATGATCTTGACATGATAGTCTGCTTCTGTCAGTATTTGTGAGGGTCAGAGGCCATGGGTCTGAGCTTGAAGGCTAAAAGAGATACGTTTGTGTCTTTAGACAAGTTACATTGGCTGGGCACAGTGGCTCACCTCTGTAATCCCAGCACTCTGGGCGGCTGAGGTTGGTCGTTTGCCTGAGCTCAGGAGTTCGAGACCAGCCTGACCAAGAGCGAGACCTTATCTCTACTAAAAATAGAAAAATAGCTAGGTGTTGTAGCAGGTGCCTGTAGTCCCAGCTACTGGGAAGGCTGAGACAAAAGGATTGCTCAAGCCTAGCAGTTTCTGTGAGCTGTGATGCCATGGTACTCTCTACCCAGGCACAGAGTGGGACTGTGTCACACAAAAACAAAACCAAACCCAAATTACATTAATTCAGTTACCTTCTGATTATTAAATGCCCATAAATCATTTAAAACCACAAATGATTGGGCGGCGCCTGTGGCTCAGGGGGTAGGGCGCCGGTCCCATATGCCGGAGGTGGCGGGTTCAAACCCAGCCCCGGCCAAATTAAAAAAAAAAAAAAAAAAACCACAAATGATTGTATTATTTATTATTTCTATGTATGAGAAAAAAGGGTAAAAATTTGTTGTGATCATTTTCCTAAAGTACACAATTTATATCAGCTTGATTTTTATTTTTATTTTATTATTATTATTATTATTATTTATTTTTAAAAGAATATGTGCATGGTAACTCTAGAAGTTATAGACCCTCTACTTTCCTGGTTTTGTGACAGAGTCTTTGTTGCCCTGGGTAGAAGTACTGTAAGCATCATAGCTCATAGCAGCAACCTCATACTCTTAGGTTTAAGTGATCCTCTTGTCTCAGCTTCCCGAATAACTGGGACTATAGATGCTTGCCACAATGTCCAGCTAGTTTTTCTATTTTTAGTAGAGATGGGCTCTTGCTCTTGCTCAGGCTGATCTTGAGCTCCTGAGCTCAGGCAATCCACCGCCTAGACCTCTAAGAGTGGTAGGATTAGAGGTGTAAGCCACCACTCCCTGCCTAACCTCCATTTTCTTTTTTTTTTTTTTTGTAGAGACAGAGTCTCACTTTATGGCCCTTGGTAGAGGGCCATGGCATCACACAGCTCACAGCAACCTCCAACTCCTGGGCTTAAGCGATTCTTTTTTGCCTCAGCCTCCCGAGTAGCTGGGACTACAGGCGCCCGCTAACCTCCATTTTCCTAATGCCTGTGACCATTTTATGGTCTTAACTTCTGTAGTGAGGTATTTTGTTTTTAAATAAAATCATAATACAGTTTATTAGTTTATCATGAAAATAAAATTGGGTTCTAGCAACCTGACCAACACATCTTCACTGTGGACACTGAAGGAAACCAGAGTTTCAGAAATAGGTGTTCGTCGAGAACGACCCAGTTGTGAGCAGTTTACTGGCACTACATTATGGGTTTTTAAAAGTGACCTGTGGACAGTGGAGTACATGTGCATCCAGAATGTGTGCTGCACTGGACTCTAATGAAGGTTTTCTCTGCCAGGTTAGAGGGCAGGTGGAGTCCTCCTTAAGTGTGAACTTTTCCCCCTATTCCATTTTTTTTTTTTTTTTTGTAGAGACAGAGTCTCACTGTACCGCCCGCCCTCGGGTAGAGTGCCGTGGCGTCACACGGCTCACAGCAACCTCTTAACTCTTGGGCTTACGCGATTCTCTTGCCTCAGCCTCCCGAGCAGCTGGGACTACAGGCGCCCGCCACAATGCCCGGCTATTTTTTGGTTGCAGTTTGGCCGGGGCTGGGTTTGAACCCGCCACCCTCGGCATATGGGGCTGGCGCCCTACTCACTGAGCCACAGGCGCCGCCCACCCCTATTCCATTTTTTCTCTCCTCTTCCTCATTCCCTCTCTCCGGTGGTAGTTTAAATTTCCATATTTTCTTTTTTTCATTTTTGAGACAGAGTTTCACTCTGTCACTTAGGCAAGAGTGCCATGGTGTCAGTGTAACCCACAGCAACCTCAGACTGTTGAGCTCAAGAGATCCTCCTGCTTCAGCCTCTGAGTAGCTGGGAGTACAGGCACCAGTCATTTTGTTTTTAAATAATTTGCCTGGCAAATTTTTCTATTTTTGGTAGAGACAGCATCTCACTCTTGCTCAGACTGGTCTTGAACTCATGAGGTCAAGGGATCCTCCTGCCCGAGCCTCCAAGAATGCTAGGATTATAGGCATAAGCCACTGTGCCTGGACTGAATTTCTATGTCTTTAATATTCTCCCAAATATACAAGAAAGTATAGAGACCCTCATTTCTATCATTTAGCTTCAACAATTATCAATATTTTGCTAGTCCTATCATCTAACCCTTTGTTTTACAGTTTTTATTGCAAATCCCACATTATTTCATCTGCAACTTACAATTAGGTTTTTAGAATTACGTGAAGAAATGTTGTGTATGTCATATTAATTGATTTCCTGTCTGTGCCATGACAGAACAACACAAACTGCGGCAGCACCTGTGGATCAGTGGGTAGGGCGCCAGCCCCATATGCTGAGGGTGGCGGGTTCAAACCTGGCCCCGGCCAAACTGCAACAACAACAACAACAAAAAATAGCGGGGCGTTGTGGTAGGCGCCTGTGGTCTCAGCTACTCAAGAGGCTGAGGCAAGAGAATCACCTAAGCCCAAGAGCTGGAGGTTGCTGTGAGCTGTGACGCCACAGCACTCTACGGAGGTTGATAAAGTGAGACTCTGTTTCTACCAAAAAAACCCAAAAAACACAAACTGAAGGGCTTAACACAACAGAAATGTATTCTCTCACCACTTTGGGGACTAGAAGTCCAAAATTGAGGTGTTGGCAGGGCCGTGCTCCCTCTGACACATGCCAGGGTAGTCCCTTCTCCCAGCATCTGGTGCTGCTGGCAGCCTGTGGTGCCTCTGGGGTTGTGGGCACTCATCCTGTCTTCACTGCTACAAGGGCCACCACCTCCCCCATGTTAGCGTCTTCAGCTGTTTTCCTATAAGGACACCAGTCATATTCAATGGGGGGGGGGTAGGGGAGGCACCCACTCCAGTGCAACCTCCTTTTAACTAAGTCGATTGGCAATGACCCAGTTTTGAATAAGTCACATTCTCAATATTAGGGGTAGGACTTGAACATCCCTTGGTAGGGATAAGCTTGGTATAAGCTTTCTACAGGCCATTGAAACAGTATTAATAAGGAACCTTTAAAATGTCATGTTCTTTGTTCCAGAGATTTTATTTTAGGAATTTATTCTTAGTAAATAATGAAGTATATATATACATTTAAGGGTAAAAATGTTCACAGGTGAATAATTGATAGTAATGACAATTTTGAGTTATTTATATTCATGAAAAAACAAAGAATGGTGAGACATTGTCATAGCTGTTTGATCAAACATGTAGCCATAAAAAGTATATTTGTATAAAAGAATTCTTTTTTGTTTTCTTTTTTTTTTGTAGTTGAGATTTTTTTTGTTTTTGTTTTTTTTTGTAGTTGAGTTTTTTTTGTTTTTCATTTCATAAGGTTTCACTTTATTTTTTATTTATTTTTTTTTTTGTAGTTGAGATTTTTTTTTTTTTTTGTTTTTGTTTTTGTTTTTGTTTTCTTTTTTAGAAACAGGGTCTTGCCCTGTTGTCCTAACTGGAGTGCAGTGGTGTCATCACAGCAACTTGGGCACAGGCAACCCTCCTGCCTCAGCCCTCAGAGTGCTAGGATTATAGGTGTGAACTAGAGTCTGGCCTGATAATGCCCATAATTAAAACAGGGTACAAAATGTTTGTAGTATGATCACATTTTGTTACTGTTAAACAGTATATATAGATTTTTAAAAAATATATCCTACCAGGCTCGGCATCCATAGCACAGTGGTTAGGGTGCCGGCCACATATACCCAGGCTGGTGGGTTTGAACTCGGCTTGGGCCTGCTAAACAGCAATGATGACAACTACAACAAAAAAATAGCTGGGCATTGTGGCAGGTGCCTGTAGTCCCAGCTACTTGGGAGACTGAGGCAAGAGAATCACTTAAGCCCAAGAGTTTGAGGTTGCTGTGAGTTGTGATGCCACCGCACTCTACCAAGGGCAATATGGTGAGACTCTGTCTCAAAAAAAAAAAAATACCCTTCTCAAAAGATGTAAAGAAATATAGCAAAAAAAATCACTAACAGTGATTGCCGCTAGGTGTTGGGTTTAGAGCTGATTATTTTATTTTTTATTTTTGCATACACATGTATTTATTAGGTTTCCATTTTTTTGCTTTCACAAAATTAAAAAGGCTTAAATTTTAATAACAATAACAATGTTTAAAATAAGGACCAGAAACAAAAACCTAATAAAGAACAAATGAACATAAATATATTCAGAAAAGGAATCAGACAATTGCTACATTGAAATATTAAGCAATAATAATAATAATGCAAAGAAAGTAACATTAACATTGTCAAATAAGAGTATATCTATTATAGAATGCTTTGACTCTGAGATTCAGTATGGAGTCATCAGTTAACTTCTTATTTTTTTTAAGTCTCAAAAAATAGACAACTAATATTTGTAAATAAAAGTAAAAGATAATTTCAAAAAATATATCATGCCAAATCTTATAGACAATAGAAAAAGAAATACTTCAAAATCATTTTACTTGATCTGGGTACACCTGATATTAAAATTGGAGAAAATATATTATTATAAAGGGGAAATTATAAACATGTCACTTATAAATGAGGATGATTTACTTTCTTTATATTTTTCTGTTCTTTTCTAAATCTCTTCTGATGAACTTGCAGTTAAAGAAAAATTACAGAAGACTGACTTGCTTTATTTAGTATTTGGAGTACTGCTAGTATTTATGACTGTTCAAACCTAAACGGTTGGGGGGTGAATGGCTGGGTTCCACAGGCATGTTTTAGAGCAGCAAACATGTCCTTACGTGTTTGTCAAAATATAAATTTGTAAAAGTTCATATAGGTTATTACTAGTCCAGTGTGAATCTTCTGTCTGTAGGTGTTTTTCTCAGGACTTTCAGGGATTGTTGCCTGAGTGAAGTTCAGCTTGGCTTAAGCCAGTGGTTCTCAACCTTCCTAATGCTGTGATGTATTTTCATTGTTACAAAGGGATCGTGACCCTCAGGCTGAGAACCGCTGGCCTAAGCTGTTCTGAGCAGTGTTGGGGTGAGGCAAAATTAGTCATTCACTCAGGGCCTGGGGAGGCTGCCTTGAGCTCTGCAGGGAAAATGTTGAAGAATTAGTTTGAAAATTTTCCCATAATACACAAATTCTTGATTTTGATTTTATAATGTTTTTGTTTTTGTTTTTTTTTTACAGAATTAAAGACAAATCAATCTGTTATTTTAGTTTATTTTTAATCTCTTTTAGGTTAAGAATTTTGCAGTTATTTATCTTGTGGATATTACAGAAGTACCTGACTTCAACAAAATGTATGAGTTATACGATCCATGTACTGTGATGTTTTTCTTCAGGTATGTTATCTTAAAAGTTGTCATTTAAGTGAATATTGTTGTGGAAGTTCAAGGTAGCTAAGATGTCTTTAGAAAGAAATAGATTATATAACAATGCAGTTGTGTCACTAGGCAATCACAATCTTTTAAATTCTAGTTTTAGTATTTAGTCAGTAGCAAATTTTGCCTAGAAACTTAGGTAAAGTATAATTAAATGAAAGACATTCTTATTGACATTTAAGATACTTTTTAACTATAATCTGATGAAAAAGAATTTTTTTAGAGTCTCACTATGTTGCCCTAGGTAGAGTGCCATGGCATCACAGCTCACAACAGCCTCAAACTCTTGAGCTTAAGTGATTCTCTTGCTTCAGCCTCCCAAGTAGCTGGGACTACAGGTACCTGCCACACGCCCGGCTATTTGTTTTGTTGCAGTTGTCATTGTTGGTTAGATGGAACCTGCCAGCCTCGGTATATGTGACTGGCACCGTAACCACTGTTCTACAGGCGCTGAGCTGGGGGGGAAAATTTTATTTATTTACTTATTTATTTTTTTAGAGAGAGTCTCACTTTGTGGCCCTCAGTAGAGTGCTATGGCGTCACAGCTCACAGCAACCTCAAACTCTTGGGCTCAAGCGATTCTCTTGCCTCAGCCTCCCAAGCAGCTGGAACTACAGGTGCCTGCCACAACGCCTGGCTATTTTTTGTTGGATTTGTTGTTGTTGAGATGGCCCAGTCCATGTTCAAACCTGCCAGCCTTGGTGTGCGTGGCTGGCTCTGTAATCACTGTGCTATGGGTGCTGAGCTGAAAATAATGTTTTTTAAATAACTCACTTTTTTTTTTTTTTTTGCAGTTTTTGACTGGGGCCAGGTTTGAACCCGCCACCTCCAATATATGGGGCTGGCACCCTACTCCTTGAGCCACAGCCACCACCCAATAACTCACTTCTTTTTTTTTTTTTTTTTTTTAGAGACAGAGTTTTACTTTATGGCCCTTGGTAGAGTGCCGTGGCCTCACACAGCTCACAGCAACCTCCAATTCCTGGGCTTAAGCGATTCTCTTGCCTCAGCCTCCCGAGTAGCTGGGACTACAGGTGCCCACCACAACGCCCGGCTATTTTTTGGTTGCAGTTTGGCTGGAGCCGGGCCTGAACCCGCCACCCTCGGTATATGGGGCTGGCGCCTTACCGACTGAGCCACAGGCGCCGCCAATAACTTACTTCTTAAATATGATACCAGTGACTTAGTATTCTTTTTTGATGTCCAAGGGGAATACCTAAACTTAATTACTTTGCTTATAAATATACATTTATTTTATCAGCTCAAAAGTTATATTGTGGAGATTTAATTTGAAAAGAAATCATCACTTGAAATTGTTATTACTTGTCAAAATTTCTTACTGTAGTTAATATAGAAGTTGGCAAATGGCAATATGAACATTTGACCGTACTCCAAAAGTAGGACCTCTTAGTGGATGAGGAAGGTCTGGTGGATTGTATAGGGCGTGGATTCATTCAATGTTCTGTATAACACATGTACAAATTTGTGAGCTTATATCAACACTCATTTCTAACATCACAGTTCTGGAGGCCAACATCTGGGCCGGGTCAGTTGGAGTCTCTGCTTAAGGCCTCACCAGGCCAGAGTCGTCACGGGTAGGGCACTTGTCTGGGGGTTTGGGAAAGAATCCCCTTTGGCTTGCTGAGGCTGTCAGCCAAGGCCAGGCCCTGTGGTGGTAGGTCTGGAGTCTGCTTGCCGCTGCTGTGCACAAGGGCCACTCTCTGCTCTGACCCCATCTTCACAGCCAGCACTGGCATGCTGAGTCCTTGTCACACAGTCTCTCTGACTTTGAGTCCGTGTGAGAAAATGCTCTAGTTTTAGAGGGCTCATGTGAGTAGTTAGACTCACCTGAACAATCCAGGATAATGTCATTTTAATTTTTTTTTAAATTCATTTTTAAAATTTATATAAAATTGTATGTATTGTGTACAACACGATGTTGTGAAATATATCTCTAGTGTTAGTGTGTGTGTGTATATGTATATATATCATGGAATGGTTAAAACTAGCTAATTAATAAATATTTCACATAGTTATTTTTGTAGTGAGAATACTTACATCCACTCTCTTAGCATTTTTCAAGAATACCATATGTTGTCATTAAATGTAGGCACCATGCTGTACAGTAGATCTCTTGAATTTCTTTCTTTTAACTAAAAATATATATTCTTTGACCAAAATCTCCCCAAGCCCTGCCTCTATTAGCCACTATTCAGCTTTACTTCTATGAGATTAACTGTTTTAGATTCCACACATGAGTGAGATCATGTGATTATCTGACATAATTTCCTCCAGGTTTATCTGTTTATCCATGCTGTTGCAAATAGCAGGATTTTATTTTTTATGGCTGAATGGTATTTAGTCTTCCATTGTGTATACAGTTGACCTTTGAACAACTTGGGGATTAGGAGCACTAACTCTCTGTATAGTCAAAAATCTAGTGTAACTTTTGACTCCCTAAAAGCTTACCTACTCAAAAAACCTACTGTTGTCTAGAAGCCTTGTGAATAACACACAGTCACTGAACATATATTTTGCATGTTATATGCATTATATACTGTATTCTTAAAGTACAGTAAGCTGGAGAAAATAGTAAGACAGTCATATGGAAGAGAAATTATCTTTATTGTTACACAGAAGTGGATTACCATAAGATGGTAGCCTTCATCTTCATCTTCACGTTGAGTGGGCTGAGGAGGAGGAGTGGAGTGTGCTTACTATCATGGGTCAGTGGGCAGAGGTGGGAGGAAGTTACACATAAGCAGACCCACACGTCTCAGACCCATGTCATTGGAGAATCAGCTGTCCATTCAGGGCCTGCATCCATTTATCCATAATCTTTTTGGATTTTTTTGGAGATAAGAGCCTCATTTTGTCACCCTTGGTAGAGCACTATGGCATCATAGCTCACAGCAGCCTCAAACTCTTGTGCTTAAGCAATCCTCTTGCCTCAGCCTCCCAAGTAGCTGGGACTACAGGTGGCCACCACAATGCCCAGCTATTTTTTTTTAGAAACAGGGTCTCGTTCTGGCTCAGGCTAGTCTGGAACCCGTGAGCTCAGGCAGTCCACCCGCCTCAGCCTCCCAAGAGTGCTGGGATTACAGGCGTGAGCCACCGCACCTGGCCCCATTTATCCATAATCTTAAGCCAACTTATAAGGAGCCTAAACTGCACTTGCAAAATCCAGTTGCAGTGTCACAGAGCAGAATCACAGGCATAGAGCCTCACTATAGTCCCATACCCAGGGATTGGGGCTGGAAGCTGTGGGGTACGTCTTGAGACTTGGCCTGCTGCAGTCTGCCTTCTTGGCCCTCCCACATGTCGATGTACCCCTCCCCACGTTACCAAGGATCTACCTTCAGACTCAGTTGGACAGTGTCACTCAGAGTCTCATAATCTCAAGCAGGCATCTGAGTGGGGTATGGACAAGGTTCCAGGAGGTGGTTTGTGCAGCCTCTGGGCACTACTCCTGGTTACCTGTGGACCTGTGACAAGTGTGAAGGGCCACATCCCTCAACATGGTGCACGCAGGCCCAGGGCTCACTTCAAAAGGCAGGATAAGGGAAGAAACAAGCCCGGGAAACTCGGGCTTCCCCCTGGCTCCATGCTTCACCCTCTGAAAGGAATTCTGCCCCTGCGGTTTCCTTTTTTTTTTTTTTTTAAGTTTTTGGGTCAGATTTGAACCCACCACCCCCGGTTATATGGGGCTGGCACTCTACTCCTTTGAGCCACAGGCACTGCCCTGAGGTTTCCTTTTTCATGAAAAGTATTTGTCCCGCCTCTTGCTGCCAGTGGCATTGGGTCTGTTGGCCGTTTTGCTGGCCTTCTGTCCCTCACTGTGAGCTGATGGTATTTTTGGATGTCAATGGACATGCTCAACTGGACATGCCCCCAGCATTGCTAGGTGCCTCTTGTTTGGTTGAGATCCTTTGTGAGACCTCTCATCTCTATGACCTCTTGCTCCTTCCCAGATTTAGCAAAGATTACATGGCCAGAACCTCATGCTTTTCTCTCTGCCACATGATTCACTGACATTTCCGAATTTCAGCTTCTTTTGCTATCTGGAGGGGCTATTTGTTCATTTTGTTAACAGTCCTGCAAGATTTCTCTCTTATTTTGAAGACAGCACCTGTAAGACTTGGATTGGAAATTTTCTTTTTTTTTTTTTTGCACATTTTTTTTTTTTTATTAAATCATAACTGTATACATTGATATGATCATGGGGCATCATACATTCGCTTCATAGACCATTTGACACATTTTCATCACAATGGTTAACATAGCCTTCCTGGCATTATCTCAGTTACTGTGCCAAAACATTTACATTCTACATTTACCAAGTTTTGCAAATACCCCTGTAAGATGCACCACAGGTAGAGGGAGGGGGATCGGTGGGATCATACCTGTGATTGGAAATTTTCTGAGCTAAACATCTCAAGTTTATCACCATGAGTTCTGATTTTCATGTCACTGCAGGATACCACATCCCTGCTATTGTCTACGCTGTACCACTCCTACTGACCAACTGTCCAGGGCAACCTAGACCTTTTCTCTCTTGCTCCTCAAAATTCTTCCTCTGGTGTCAGAGTCCTGTCTTGGGTTCTGCCTCCTGCAGCCTGGGGCTGAGGCTGTCTTGGGCTAGAGATGCTGATGGTTGGGGCCAGGAGGGTGCAGAGAACTGGTATTATATTCTGAAAAAGAGTATTCTAAGACAAGTAAAATTAGTACTTTAGTTAATTTAGGCATTAGATTATACAATGAGCCACCAGGTTTTTTAGCCTAGTGCTGGACCTAACATCAGCTAAGAGTTCCTACACTCACAGAACTTGGTCTGATAGAAGAAAACAACCGAGTAGATTAGCAGAAGGCAATGGAGATGCGCAGAGGGGCAGGTATTTACAGAGAAATAATTACTAAAGGAGTACATCTAAACCAAGCTGAGTGCTGGGGCCTGCCTGGGAGAGCACAGATCAAGTGGCAGGTGAAGGGCAGTGGAGGTGATGGTCCCACCCGGGGTTCCTGGCCCTGTGAGTGTTGTCTTGGAGTGAACATGTGAAAGAGAAGAGTAAAATGTGCACGTAAATCTGTAAGAAGTCTATAGACTCTTAATTGTATATGTAAAGAGTTATCTACTTCCCTAATCATGGATGTGCAAAATGTTGTTTTCATTTCACCATTGTAGGGCCTTTAATAAAATGTATGCCACATGCTTATGAGAGCACTGTGAAAAAATATTTGCATTGTTTTTTTCAGATACATTAATACAACCCTCTAAAAAACAATGTGTCTTTACAAGTGACTAAAGCTATATCCTTTGACACTTTAATTTCCTTTCATGATATTTATCCTAAAGAAATACAGAAAAAGCTTGGTGGACAATGTATACATTTTTAAAAATTGTTAGGTTCCACCTTCTTCTACCTAAATCATGGAGTACCCTCTTGACCAGCAGTTCTCAACCTGTGGGTCATGATCCTTTTTTAACAAGGAAAATACATTGTGGCATTAGGAAGGTTGAGAACCACTGCTCTTGACTATGTGTGTTTTTGTCTTAGCAATGGGAAAAATAAGGCTTTTCCACCCCAGAGAATTCTTAAGATTCATGTGAGAGCTGATGCACTGCCCTCTCTTGCAGAAACAAGCATATCATGATTGACTTGGGCACCGGTAACAACAACAAGATTAACTGGGCCATGGAGGACAAGCAGGAGATGGTGGACATCATAGAGACTGTGTATCGTGGGGCCCGCAAAGGCCGTGGCCTGGTTGTGTCTCCCAAGGACTACTCCACCAAGTACCGATACTGAGCATGCATCAGTCTGTGGATGAATATTGTGGAGCTGTTTTTTTATGCAGAGATATTTCATACTGTTGAGAGCCTTTGGAAGCTCGAGGGCTAGGAGATCTCTGAGATACAATTACAAGGCCTTAACTAACTGAAATAAACAAATGTGGTGATAGGACTAGTCATAATTGTTTGTTCTTGAGACACTTGATGTATAGATGACAGATTTTTAGTTAAAGTTAATTCTTACCTTTACCCTTGGAGTGAGAGTAAGGTAAACATTTACCCTGTGAGGCTCTTATGTGGTGCATAGTGGTATAAAAGTGCTCACTGCTACTGTTAGATTGAATTTTTTTTTTTTTGAGGCAGGATCTTACTCTCTTGTCCAGGCTGGAGCCATCATAGCTCACTGCAACCTCCAACTCGTGAGCTCAGCCTCCAACTTCTGCCTCAGCCTCCCAAGCAGCTGGGACTGCAGGTACCCACCACCACACCTAGTTAATTCTATTTTTTGTAGAGACAGGGTCTCACTATTGCCTAGGTATTATCTCAAGGATCAGTCTCAAACTCCTGATCTCAAGTGATTGCCTCACCTTAGCCTCCCAAAGTACTGGGGTACAGGTATGAGTCACTGTACCCAGCCAAGTTATTATTGTGAAAATACAACTTGAAAAAGAGGGAAACCCATTTTTTACACAGACATACAAATGAGTGCGTGCTTTTTAAATTGATTTAAAATTCAAATGAAATACAATTTAATTTCTAGTGTTAATTTTTGCATGTGAAAATAGTGACTACAAAATCACATTACAATGAGAAGGGTTAGTGAAAAACTCCATGTGACCTAAAGTACCAGGCATACAACACATTCAGTATGTTACTCCTAATTTTCCTCCAAAGAAAGTAAAACATAACCAGTAAGCACATAAAAAAATACTCAGCATCATTGCCTATTAGTGAACTGCAAATCAAAACTGCAATGAGACACTAGTTCACAGCCAGTGGGGCCACTAGGCCCAAGGATTCAGATTATAGCAAGTGTTATGAGGACGTGGAGAAACTGGAACCCTCAAACTGCTGGGAGAGTGCAAGAGGATCCAGCCATTTTGGGAAAGGGACAGGCTGGTCCTCTACAGTTGACCATCGTGGTACCATTTGACCAATAATCTCTCTCTCCTAGGTGTTTACTCAAGAGGACTGAAAATACATATTTACATAGAAACTTGTACATGCAGCATTGTTCACAGTAGCCAAAAATGTGGAAACCCAGGTGTCCCACCACAGACGAATGGAAAAACAAAATGTGGCCCCTCCATGCAAAGGAATATATAATCATAAAGATAAATGAAGTACCAGTACATGCTACAACATGGATGAAGCCAGTCACTACATGTATGATTCCATTGATAGGGACTGTCTAGAACAGGCAAGTCTATAGAGACAGAAGATCAGTATTTGCTTAAGACTGAGTGGGATGGGGGAGTGAAGAGTTGTAGCCAGTGGGCACAAGGTTTCTTTCTTTTTTTTTTTTTTTTTCAGAGCCTCAAGCTGTGGCCCTGGGTAGAGTGCTGTGGCGTCACAGCTCACAGTAACCTCCAACTCCTGGGCTTAAGTGATTCTCTTGCCTCAGCCTCCCAAGTAGCTGGGACTACAGGCACCTACCAAAACGCCCGGCTATTTTTTGGTTGTAGTTGTCGTTGTTTGGCAGGCCCAGGCTGGATTCGAACCTGCCAGCTCTGGTGTATGTGGCTGGTGCCTTAGCCACTTGAGCTATAGGTGCTGAGCCAAGGTTTCTTTTTTTTTTAGAGACAGAGCAACCTCCAGCTCCTGGGCTTAAGCGATTCTCTTGCCTCAGCCTCCCGAGTAGCTGGGACTACAGGTGCCCGCTATAGCACCTGGTTATTTTTTTGTTGCAGTTTGGCCGGGGCTGGGTTTGAACCCGCCACCCTCGGTATATGGGGCCGGCACCTTACCGACTGAGCCACAGGCGCTGCCCCAAGGTTTCTTTTTGAGACAATTAAAACAGTCTATGTATGAAAGTTGCACAATTCTGATTATATTAAAACCATGGAATTAATATCTTTTATTATTCTTTTTTCTTTTTTGTAGAGACAGAGTCTCACTTTATGGCCCTCAGTAGAGTGCCATGGCATCACACAGCTCACAGCAACCTCCAACTCCTGGGCTTAAGCAATTCTCTTGCCTCAGCCTCCCAAGTAGCTGGGACTACAGGCGCCTGCCACAATGCCCAGCTGGAATTAATATCTTTTAATTGGTTAATATCTTTTAATTGATATGTGAATTATACTTTTACTGATAACAGCTTATTAGCTGTTACCAAAAAGTGATAAGCAAAAAATTATCTTCCACATTTTTAAGTGTATTGTATATTGTACTGTTGAGACTGCCCTAACAGTACTACAGACTGGGCAGCCTAAACAACAGGGATTTTTCTTTTCAGTTTTGGTGTCTAGAAGTCCCAAGATCAAGGTTTTAGCTGATTTGGTTTCTGGGTAGGGCTTTCTTCCTGGCTTACGGATGGCACCTTCTCAATGTGTCCTCATAGGGCAGTTCCAATGCAAGGGAGTGAAAGCACCCATTTGAGAGCCTCTTGAAGGACCCACCTTGATGACCTCAGTTAACTTTAATAACATCTGCAGAGGCCCCACCTCCAAAACGGACATACTGGGGTTATACCTTCAACTTAAAGGAGTTTTAGGAAAACATAGGCATTTATTCAGTCCATAACATTTATAAGTTGTAGTAAGTTCGTTCACAGTTGTTTTATTTCTTTTTATTTTATTTATTTAGTTTTAAGACAGAGTCTCAAGCTGTGTATAGAGTACTATGGCATCACAGCTCACAGCAACCTCCAACTCCTGGGCTCAAGGAGTTGAGCCTTCCAAGTTGCTGGGACTACAGACACCTGGGAGAATGCCCTGCTGTTTTTTGGTTACAGCCGTCATTGTTGATTGGCGGGCCCGGGCTGGATTCGAACCCGCCAGCTTAGGTGTATGTGGCTGGTGCCTTAGCTGCTTGAGCCACAGGTGCCAAGCCCACACTTGTTTTAATAACCGTTTTGCTTTATGACTGCAGTATATTTGAATTAACAGTGATGCAGACTCCATCCCAAGTTGACCTCTGATACACCTACCCTCTTCCTTGCCCTGCACTAAATATATTGCAAGCAATTTTCTTCTTACAACCACTTACAAGGTAGATATTTTGCAGAGAAGGAGATTAAAGCTTATATTGCCCCAAGGTACAACTAGCAATGGAGGATATGAATTAGGAACACAGGTATGCATAGCTACTGAGCCTTGCCTCATCTGCTGCATCACGTTGCTTTAATCTGTGTGGAACTAACTAGTGGCTCTCTGAGCATCTAGTGACTTGTTTCCCATCTCCCCAGGAAACTCAGTTATAGCAGCTAACACAGAGGCAGTAAGCCTAGGAGTTCAGACTAAAGTAAGTAATCGGTTTCCTAGAGCAACTGGCATGTATGCACAGGAGACAGGCAAGAACATTGCAGCATTGTTTAGAAACTATTAGTGAAACAGAGGATTGGTCAGGAAAAGACAGTTAAACACCAGTTAGAGACTGAGCCAGACCTGTGCTCACCGACAGGTGGATCCCATGAAACAGAAAAGAAGGTGCAGGAGGCAGCATCCAGTGTGGTGTCACATACCTAAAGAGTTCAGAACAGGATCCAAATGTTAAAACACCATCTTGTAGGCATGCTTAGGGCCTCTTTGTGCCTGCACCGACTTTGTATGGAGGCCAGCACCACCACAACTGCAGTATCCATGTCTAGACCACCCTGACAGGCTGTACCCAGTCAAAATGCAGGGTGATTTGTGGCCTCACCACATTTCTTATCTGAAAGTTTGGGTGATAATTGGGAAAGAAACTGCGAGTGGATATGTGTTGGGGACAGCCTGCTTCACATGGATGCCACATGGATTCCTGAATTACTCTTAATGGATTTTAAAATGCATCTGATCCTGTCATTTTTTATGGTATTTTTAGATTTATTATCAAAGTATAAAAGGAATGCCCAGTATTCTGATGAGGTTTATGTAAAGTGCTCTGCTAAGGACACATCAAACCAGTCTTCCCTCAGCCACTGTGTTGGTCCCCATCCTCTGGCCCTCAGTAAAGCGGCCAAGATCTCCCAGTGACATGAGCAGATAGCATCATGTACAAGAGTGCAAAGAATTTTGAAACTCTTGAAACTCATTAATTCTGAGCAGCGCCTGTGGCTCAAAGGAGTAGGGCGCCGGTCCCATATGCCAGAGGTGGCGAGTTCAAACCCAGCCCTGGCCAAAAATTGCAAAAAAGAAACTCATTAATTCCAAGGGATCTGAGCAGGTGCTGGTTAGCAGTGGAGAGCTGAATGCACATGGCTACTGCCTCGTGGGGAGATCACCCTAGGAGTACAGACGAGAACAGGTGCAGCTGTGAAGCCCAAGTGGCCATGAGATCTGTAGGACAGTGGCCCAGACAAGTTCAGGGAAGGTTGCCAAGGAAGTCATTTTTAGGCCAGGGATTTAAAAAGGCTAAGATGAGAGAAGCACTGCTTTCCAGAGGGGACCTGCTTGAGGAGAGGTCCCTGGTGGGAGGCAGGTGGGCTTGGCTGAGACCTGAAGGACATTCAATGTGCCTGGGTTTGTGGGTAGTGTGGGAACTGCTGGAGCCCCTGGGCACAGCAGGTGGAAGCCTTTGCCATGTGAATGAGGGGTGACAGGTCCAGGTTTTAGTTCTCAAAAGATCTTCCTGACCTCAGTGTAGAAGGATTGGAGGGGCTAAATGAAATTTGGGAAGGAGTTAGAAGTCTACAGTGCTAAAAGTACATAGACCCAGGAGTTCAAGTCCAGCCTGGGTAATATAGCAAGACCCCATCTCTAAAAAAATAAAATGAAAATCTATGGTTCCCAGAGGGCAGGGATGTGTGTATATGTGTGGTGGTGGTGGTGGTGTGGGGAGGCAAGTCAAAGTTGTCAAGGGGACTCCAAGATTGTTGACTTGAGGAACTAAAAAGACAAAGTTGCTATTAACTGAGATTTTATTTTAAAATATGGATGGAATGGGTTTTGGCATAAGAATTTTAAAATCCAGTTTGAAACATACTAAGTTTGGGATGTTTAAAATAGGGCAGACACCTGTGCTAACCCATTTAGAAGGGTTTTATTGATTCCCATGTACATTTATATCAAAATATATTCATGTGAGGATTCTTATAACAATAAAAATTGGACACTGTGGAAAAAAAAAATCTATGGTGGTAAATTAAGGAAGAGCCATGGCTGAAGTGGAGATGTTACAAGTTCATATATGGGTTGGTTTTCATGTTAAATAAATGTATTCTGATGAAGGAAGAATTAAAAACTTCAAATAAGGGCAGCGCCTGTGGCTCAAAGGAGTAGTGTCCCAGCCCCATATGCCAGAGGTGGTGGGTTCAAACCCAGCCCCGGCCAAAAACTGCAAAAAAAAAAAAAAACTTCAGATAATTGTACCCAGGCCTGCTTCCTTGCAGATTTGACTCTTTAGTATAGTGGTTCTCAACCTTCCTGAGGCTGCAACCCTTTAATACAGTTCCTGTGGGTCGTGACCCACAGGTTGAGAACCGCTGCTTTAGTTGTTTCGATGTTTTCGTAAGTTTCCTAATTTTGTATTAAATGAGTTTTAAATTATAGGTATATGATATTGCATTTGATACTGAATTAGCTCCATTTTGCTTAAGTATTCTATGAGTAAACCGCTTCCTACATAAATTTTGTAATAATTGACTTTTTAAAATAATGAATATCAAAGTAGAATAAGAGTGTTTAACCCGGGCTGGGTGCCTATTGCTCAGTGGTTAGGGCGCTGGCCACATACACCGAGGCTGGCAGGTTCGAACCCGGCTCAGACCTGCTAAACAATGACAACTACAAAAAAAAAAAAATAGCCGGGTGTTGTGGTGGCTGCTTACAGTCCCAGCTACTTGGGAGGCTGAGGCAAGAGAATCGCTTAAGCCCAAGAGTTTGAGGTTGCTGTAAACTGTGACGCCAAGGCACTCTAACTGGGGCAACATAGTGAGACTGTGTCTCAAAAAACAAAAAAAAACCTGTTTAACCCACATGCCCCCCCGGGTGAGGGGCTCTTCTACAAATAGTACTTTATCCTGGAAGTGAGAACAATGTAACCTAAATATTGTACCCTAATATTAATTTGAGTAAAGTTAAAAAGAAATACCTTCTCAGCAACAACAGCAACAAAAAGTAAAATGAAAGAAATATGAAACAAAACTAAACAAAAATGTTTAACCTGTGTAAATGTGTCTGTTTCTCCTTTCCTTATAAAAACTCCGATGCCTCTTACATGTGTAGTAATTTTCCAAGTTTCTAAAAATAGCAATCACTTGTAAAAATGTTAGCAAGATATTTAAACAAGTAATGATATTATAAAATGCCAAATGAGGCTGGGTGCAGTGGCTCATGCCTGTAATCCCAGCACTTTAGTAGGGCAAGGTGGGCGGATCACCTGAGCTCACGAGTTTGAGACCCTCCTGAGCTATATAGTGAGACTCCATCTCTAAAAATAGATGGGCATTGTGGCGGGTGCCTGTAGTCCCAGCTATTCAGGAAGTTGAGGCAAGAGAATCGCTTAAGCCCAAGAGTTAGAGGTTGCTGTGAGCTATGATGCCAGGCTACTCTACCAGAGGCAATAAACAGAGACTCTGTCTCAAAAAAAAAAAAAAAAAAAAAAAGGCAAATGATTACCTTTTTTGTTTTTTCTTTTTTTTTTTTTTGTAGAGACAGAGTCTCACTTTATGGCCCTCGGTAGAGTGCCGTGGCCTCACACAGCTCACAGCAACCTCCAACTCCTGGGCTTAGGCGATTCTCTTACCTCAGCCTCCCAAGTAGCTGGGACTATAGGCACCCGCCGCAACGCCCGGCTATTCTTTCTTTTTTTTTTTTTGTAGAGATAGAGTCTCACTTTATCGCCCTTGGTAGAGTGTTGTGGCATCACAGCTGACAGCATCCTCCACATCCTGGGCTTAGGTGATTCTCTTGCCTCAGCCTCCCCAGTAGCTGGGACTACAGGTGCCCACCACAACACCTGGCTATTTTTTGTTGCAGTTTGGCTGGGGCCAGGTTTGAACCCGCCACCCTCGTTATATGGGGTTGGCACCCAACTCAGTGAGCCACAGGCGCCGCCCAATGATTTCCTTAAACATAGGTTTTGGTGGTGTAAGTGAATATTTGAGATGTTATATATAAAGGTCAGCTTAGAACTTTATTTAGAAAGAAGTTGGTGTATTTTTGACAGTCTTAATGTTTTTGTTTTAGTTAAAAATGGAAGCTTTCCTTTCTACTTAATTTCTTAAAAATATGGGATTTATAATCTGTGTTCTGTGTTACTGATGAGGATTCAAATCTGTGTGGTTTACTCCAACTCAAAAATCTGTAGTTCCTATGAAAATTACAATTACAGCTAACATGCTTTGAGATTTGTCACAGAATCAAATGATTTTAAGCTACCAAGAATACTGAATTTAAATGATGAAAGTTAAAAATTTTGGGAGCCCCACTGTTGGGAGCATCAAAGTTTCCTCCTGAGATGTGAGACTGAGCCTTTGCCCCCTGTTCCGCCTCTGACCTGGTGACCTGTGCAGAGACTTCCTGGGCCATTGCTCATTATGGCATCATTTATAATAGCATGAAAGTAGGAAATAACCTCAATGTCCGAGAGAATATTACATTATTGTAGCCATATGATAGCCTATTAGGCAGCCAGAGAAAACAGTATGTATGAAATTTTCACACGGGAAAAATGTTTACAATATGAAAACAGGATGTTAGATTATAAGCAATATGATCAACTACAAATTCACATGCATAGGAAAATGTTAACAGTGGTTAACTGGTAGTAGAATTATGAGTGATTTTGCATTTCTTTTAGTTCTTTTAATTTAATTTAATTGTAGAGAAAAGGTCTTGCTATGGTGTCCAGGCTGATCTTGAACTGGGCTCAAAGGAATCCTCCCAACTAGCCCTCCGAAAATACTATGATTACATACAAGAACCACCATGCCCGGCTTAATTTTGAGTTTTATGTGAAGAATATAATTTATAGTACACAGGAATAATATTTTTTTAGAGAAAACTATAATTGACCCTTTTTTTAAATTTTTATTTAATTTTTATTGAGACAGAGTCTCACTATGTTGCCTTTGGTAGAGTGCTGTGACATCACAGCTCACAGCAATCTCCAACTCTTGGGCTTAAGCGATTCTTTTGTCAGCTTTCCAAGTAGCTGGGACTACAGGTACCCACCACAACACCCGGCTATTTTTTTTTTTTTTTTGTAGTTGTCATTGTTGTTTAGCAGGCCTGGGTTTAAACCCTCCAGCCCCAGTGTATGTGGCCGGCACTCTAACCTTTGAGCTGTGGCTGCTGAGCCATTTGATCCCTTTTTTAGAGAGTAATAGTTCTATTTTACTTTGGCTTAAAGAGAAGTGAATTTAATTGTAATCTTGAATAGTAATCCTTTCCTTAGTTATTACCTCTACAGGGTGGAGTAGGTATAGGGGGAACCAAAGCTCTCTTTGGTACAAAAGCAAAACAAAACAAAAAAACCCATTACATTCAAAGGGAAGATTCATGAACGGTAACTGGTTTCTTTCAGAAAGTACAAACTGAATTCCTCAATAACTTGTTTTCTTGTTTTTTAGTTTGGTTTGATTTGGGGTTTTTTGAGTCTTCATTAGTTTGGAGAACAATTGCTGTTAGAACCTATTTGGACTGGACATATTGAGTCTTTCTAAAAAGCATATGACTAAAAATGAGTTGGTATGCAGTTATATAAAAGCAGCTTCTGTCAGAAAAACTGCTTATGATCTTTTTTAAAAAGATCTGTATAGAATTTTATTTATTTATTTATTTGTTTTTGAGATAGAGCCTATGTCACCCTCCGTAGAATGCTGTGGTGTTACAGCTCACAGCAACCTCAAACTCTAGGGCTTAAGCGAGCCTCTTGCCTCAGCCTCCCCATAGCTGGGACTACAGCGCCCGCTATAATGCCCGGCTATTTTTTTGTTTCAGTTGTAATTGTTGTTTACCTGGCCCAGGCCAGGTTCTAACCCGCCAGCCTGGATGTATGTGGCTGGCACCCTACCCACTAAGCTACAGGCACCTCCCAAGATCTGTATAGAATTTTAATTTGGAAAAAATTTTAAAGTAGTACAATTTAGGTATGCCTTGAAAAATATTCTGCCATTATTTACGACCATTTTTGATAAGTGCTTAATCACCTTCTGAATTGTACTCTTACTGTATTGCCTTTGTTCTTTTAATCTCTTATTTTATGAAAATGTATTTTATTTATTTATTTATTTATTTATTGAGACAGAGTCTTACTTTGTTGCTCTCAGTAGTGTGCCATGGTGTTATTGCTCATAGCAACCTCAAACTCTTGCTCTCAGGCAATTCTCTTGCCTCGGCCTCCCAAGTAGCTGGGACTGCAGGCACCTGCCACAATGCCTGGCTATTTTTAATGATGGGGTCTTGCTTTTGCTGAGGCTGGTCTTGAACTTGTGAGCTCAGGACAATTCACCCTCCCCGGCCTCCCAGAGTGCTAGGATTATAGGCATGAGCCACCGTGCCTGGCCACGAAAATGAATTTTAAAATTAAATAATGAAAATCAGAATTCATATTACATAGATTATTACTCCAAGTAGAGAATTCATATTACATAGATGATTTGAGTTTTCATTTATCACATTCTCAAGTGACTTAACATCTTCAGGTCTATAAGAGAAAATATGGAAAGAGGTAATAGTTGATTTATATGCCAATTAACATACAGTTAAATAAACTCAAATCTAAAGTTTTCAGTAAAGTACCTTAACTTTCCATAAGTATTAAAACTTTTTTTTTTTTTTTTTTTTGAGACAGAGTCTCAAGCTGTTGCCCTGGGTAGAGTACCGTGGCATCACAGCTCACAGCAGCCTCTAACTCCTGGGCTCAAGCGATTTTTCCTGCCTCCACCTCCCAAGTAGCTGGGACTACAGGTGCCCACCACAACGCCTGGCTATTTTTGGTTGCAGCCGTAATTGTTGACTGACGGGCCCGGGCTGGATTTGAACCCGTCAGCTAGGGTGTATGTGGCTGGTGCCTTAGCGGCTTGAGCCACAGGCACCGAGCCAAAACATTTTATATAGAAACAATTCAGAATACAGAAAAACATAAATGTTAAATGATTTTCCTTTTAGTCAGATCAGAGTCAATGTAGATTGAAAACAAAACAGGTTACATTCTCCAAACAGCAAACCATCACTATTATACTGCTCATACTCTGTTACATACTAACCTTTAAGAATATCCAGGAAAACACACTTTTTTCAATAATACGCCACCTATTTGCATTTTAAACAAGTGCAGAAAAAGTATCAGATACGTTAATTTATTGGGAAGGCTGATAAAATGCTAACTGTGTCTGCACACAGAGCAGTCTCTAACATGTTGGAATAATGGACTCTCCTTCCAACAGAAGCAGAATTACAGGGGTTTCGCAGAGTCCCCTGAATCCACTCATCTCCACCTGAACCTTGAATGGCCAACCAGCAGACCCATCCAAGCAGATTTAAACTTAGTTTGCTGCTGCTTTTATAAATTTTCAACTTTTAAATAAATTATTAGATATCTGACCTCTCTCATGTTGCCTTAGAGACTGTATGTGCATCAAAAAAAGAAGCAAAATTTTGACATGTAATTGATGGCTAATATTTAATGAGGTTTTCATCTAATTTGAAACAGCCAGCTGGAGCCCAGGCAGTTCATCCTCACTCTGATCGTTGCTGGACCAGTACCCTGTGCCTAGTCCTGTGCTCAGCTCCGGGGCCTGATGCATGGCAGACAGGTTGACATGGTCTCTACCCTCAAGCCCTTAGCTTTTGATGGGTCCTAGACCTCAAGAGATATGGAGTCTTATGGGGAAGAGTGAAGATTCAGAATCTGCTCAGCCTGGAGAAGGTTGAGCGGCTCTGGAAGGTGGACCTGATAGGACTTCAACAGGGAAAGCTCTATTTTCTACCCTACAGATGGGATTTTAGAGACCCGCCCCCTTAATGTTCTGCAGCTTCTTTGTGGCAGGACACAGTTTGCAGTAATTTTATTTACCAGAATGTCAGATTTAAATATGAACAGGTGACTGATAGTGAACTAGCTCTGCTTTGAGCAGAATAATTTGCCAGCTGACTTAGGATAACAATTGTTAGTAAACAAAGACATTTAAAGCGTTCAATTAAAATATGTTTACATATTCCAAATGTTATAATATTCATAAATGTATTAATAAAACAAACTTACATATCTCCGTGTATGTTACAGGCACATAAATCCAGTTTGAGACTTGAGACAGCATTTATGTACGTCAAGACTAAGGGTGAAATCCCACCAGGAAGGGAGTTTCCATTGTATGTGGCCAGGGTGGTGACCAGTCACAGGATGTGTCAGGGCTTCATGCGCACATGGTTTCTTTAAATGGTTACATGAAGATGTGGTCTCAAAGAGAAACTACAAATTCTATAGTTAATTTTTATGATTTGTGTTTTGATTGAAGACTAACTTCAGGTGTAGAATGCTCTAATAAAATCTGATTTTTGTTTATTTATTTTTTGAGACAGAGTCTCAAGCTGTCACCCTGGGTAGAGTGCTATGGCATCACAGCTCACAGCAATCTCACACTTTTGGGTGTAAGTGATTTTCTTGCCTCAGTCTCCCAAGTAGCTGAGACTACAGGTGCCCACCACAATGCCTGGCTATTTTTTTTTTTTTTTTTTTTTTGGTTGTTGTTGCAGTTGTTTTTTTGGCTGGCCTGGGCTGGGTTTGAACCCGTCTGCCGCGGTGTATGTGGCCAGTGTCCTACCCACTGAGCTGCCCCAAATCTGATTTTTAAATCATAGTTTTTCATTTAAAAATGTACACTTTTTAAGGAATTATGAAAGTGTTTTAGTTTATTTAGGAAAGGGCATTTGGGAATGTATTTTATTTTTGCTAGAGATTTTTCATGTAGCACAGAGGCAGGAATTCCCATAGTGCACAAATATGAGATTATATTTTTTAAGGTGAAAGCAATCAAAAGAAGTGCAGAAGGTAAACATAATGTCCTAACGATGACCTTACCATTTGTTCCTTAATAGGTTTTTCAATCCCAGCTTGCACCATTAAGTCACTTACATTCTTCTGTAAGTCCTCAATATGATTCCCCATTTCTTCTAGCACAGGAGGTTGTCTGGCATGTTTTAGCCAAACTCCGAGCATGTAAATATAATGGAAATTACCATTTCAAAATTTTTTATAGATGAGGGAGTTTTGCTTTGTTGCCCAGGCTGGCCTCAGACTCTTGGGCTCAAGTGATCCTCCCGCCTCCATCTCCTAAGAAGCTAAGACTACTGTACATTTGTGTTCCTTATACTTTATACTTGCCACACAAAGTGTCCTGTACTGCCCATCGAGCAGAAGTGAGCTACAAGAGAACAGTATTCATACATCAGCATGCCACACAAAAGTGCAAATGTAAATTTACTGGGTAATCCTAGGTAAATAATCACCTACTAATAGCAGACAACAGAAAGTGGACTACCATTACAGTATTTTGTTAAAGATAGAAAAGGATATTTCTGATGTTTAATGTTATAGTAAGAGCTTGAAAATGTTCTTGAAGTTCCTGAAACAGATTTTCTGCCTGAAAACATGAAATGAAAGGCAAGTGAATATAATATTTACTACTAGTGTAGGACATTTTAAGTATCTTGCAATAGACCCATCCATAAATGGTCCTTTGACTTTTGACAAAGGTGTGGAAGTATTAGGCTCAGAGGAAAAGGGAAGTCCCTGCAGAGGTTAGTGCTAGAACAGCTGGAGCCACAGGCCCACTGGATGGGAGGCCAACTTCCTTCTCGGGTTCCAGCGACTGGAAGGATCACACACCCAACAGACAGGAACCTTGGTTTCCTCAAGAATTCTTCAGATGAACGGAAAACCACCCAAAGCCTATCAGAGGCAGGTGTCTCCTCTTTTACAGTTTCGGATGTTTTATTAGCTGGTGTTGGAATTACAGAAAATGTGTACCAGGTGTACAGAAATAACCACTATTGTGACACAATAGTGGCCTCATTAGAGACACAAGAGTGTCTTCATTTCTATGCTGCTCTACAGCTCCACGTTGAAACCTGGCGCATTTGTATAAATTCAGTCCTCACGCCCTTGTGCTGCAGAGCACCGGAGTCTTCCCCCTCAGCTTGGCCAGGCCCAGAGGAACAGAGTCTGCAACAGGGCAGTCTGCAACGTCCAACCCGTTCTTGTAAAGTTCTTCTGGGCCCAGAACTCGAGGGAAGGATTCCGTGGGGGAGCAAGGGGGAGAGGGGCTCCCTGGGGGCGGCGTCGGGCTCCCACACCCTCCAGACGTCCTCCTATCCCGAAGACCCAGGCCGAGTGGGTAGAAGGATGGAGGAGGGGCACAGGGGCTATGAGGCACTCACCGCGTCCCCGCCGGGGCTTCAGGACCCCGCCTGTCCATGTGGCCCCGGGCCGAGGCGTGAGGTCCCGGGTCTCGTGGACCAGGCGCTCTGCTCGGCCCCCAGCAGCCCGGAGCTAGGCCGACCGCCCTGCGCGGACGCCTCGGGTCAGAGATGCAGGCGGTCGCCTGAGGAGCTAGGTCTGCTACTGTTGGTGTAATTGCACAGTAGAAGTGACATCAAGTGCGCAGGTCAGCGGCACGAACCAGTGCGGTGCAGGCAGGCCACTGTAGTCTCCAAAAGTCTGGGAAGACTGAAGCTGTGGACCCCGCCAAACACGGACCCGGCTCCCACAGCCCGGCACCACAGCCTGCCTTGTGTAGGCACAGCCGGTGTCCAGGCGGCGCTTTCAAACCTCCGTCAGGCGACCCGGGCCGGCCACGCGGCCCCAAACGCCGCCCGTCCTGTCCCTGTCACACGCGGGGTCCGCGCTCTCAGATCCCTGTGTGAGTCGCGGCCGCCTTATGGGCGACCTTCCAGGACCTGGTTTTGTTCACATGTCTGTACCCTCCGGGGCTTGAGGCTCTGTGGGGACCCAACTCAAGAAGGGCGCGGGGAAGGTGAAGGTGCTCATAGGTGAAACGCGCCACGCTTGTTTAGACGCCGCGTCACCAGTAGAACGAAAACAAAACCACCTGATTCACAGTCGCCAAGACTGCCAGGCAAGAAAGAACGGAGGGTGTGACAGGTGCAGCCGCGCCGCCTCGCCTCGCCTCGCCTCGCCTCGCCCCGCCCCTTCAAAGAGATCAGAAGAATGACCTCGTGCACCCAAGGGAAAGACAGCGCAGCAGCAGTGTCATCAACAGTCCGAAGGTGGAGACAACCCAAGTGCCAGAGGAGGTGGTGGATACAGAACGCAGCATATCCACACAAAGACACCCGCCAAGCACAGGAGCGCAGCCCCGCGCCGCGACAGCTGGATGAGTCTGTTCTTCACGTTGTGCTCTGTGAAAAAGCCAGTCCCAAAAAGACACACTTAACGTGTAGGGGAGTGTCCCAAACAGGCAGTTCCTTGGGGACAGACAGCGGATAGTGGCTTCTGGGCTGGAGGACCAGTGGCTAAGACTGCCCACTAGGAAGGGGATTCGTTTGGGAGAGGACCAGAAAGGTTCTACAGTTAGACTGTGGAGGTGGTTGCACAGCTCTGTGAACACACTAAACCACTGATTTGTTTCCTTTAAATGGGTGGAATTTATGAATTGTGAATCACATCTTAATGAAGCTGTTAAAATGATAATTTTCAAAGAAGCACGGCTATTTTCTTTCTCCGAGAGGGGCCTGGGCTGAGATGGGTGCAGCTGCCACAGACTGAGGAGAGATGGGAGGAGCGACAGGGGAAGACAGCCAGGGCTCCTGTGTCAGGAAGTTGCCAGTGTCTAGAGGGCAATAAGTCCAGGGGTGGTCCCCATCAGAAACAACTCTGTGGTAGCAAAGATCAGAACTCACTCACGAGAACTACAGGAAAGTGGAAAATTACTCAGGAGCTAGACCAGGCAAAGGGCTGAGCTGCGGCCTGCGATTTGCCAGACTCAACTCTGGAGATGGCAGAGGCTGGCACAGACGGGGTCCAGGCACAGGCACTACCCAGTAGACCTCTTCCTTTCTTTTTTCCTTCCAGAAAGTTCTAGAAGTGCTGCCCCTCCGTTACTCTGCAAGCGCTGAAACCAAAAGCTTCACCCCAGGAACAGCCCAGCATCACATTCACTCACAGTACCTGCCTTCTGCTGACTGTTGGGGACAGGTGTTAAGAACAGTTGGCCTTTATAGTAAAATAGAGAAAATTTTAACTCATAGTTTTTTAAGTAAGGACTAAAATCAATCTGTCTGTCTGCTTTCTTTCTCTATCTCTTGCTAGCAGCTCCCCCCATTCCCAGTTCCCTTTTCACAAGTCAATGAGGAACACAGGGGACCAAAAAGAAATATAAATTCTTCTCTTTACATTCACCAGCAACTTTGTCTTTTAGAATTTGCTCCTTTAGCCTCAAGGGTTCCTGAGTATCAGAAGGAACAATGGGATGTGAACATCTGGCTTCAGGATCAGAAGCACCTAAAAAAGTCTGTGTTCAACCTTGCCAGAGGAAAAAAACAAAATCACCCTTCATACCCACAGCACCCTGTGAACTTGGCTGCAATTACCTTTGTCCCCTCTTAAATTCAGGGAGTGTTTCACTTCATCTGGTGTTCTTCCTTTCTTTCTTTGGGATGCCAGGCCATCTTCTACTCTTTTCTCTTTCCTACTCTTTCTTTCTAAGGTAAAATAAACCTGTACTTTTATATCCTAATCTTGGTCTAGAGACATTGTTTTCTTCACCCTTGAGGAGCACTTGCTGAGCTTTCCACCCTCTTTGCTATTCCAGATTCAAGGGGAGAGAGGGCATATGGATGCTCCCTCCTCCTGGCAGAGGCAGGGGCAGGGGCAGGGAAGGCAAACTTGAGTAGGGCTCTACAGAGCCCCTAAGCACCAGAGTACTTGTCACCTTCAGGTGCTGCCCAGGAGTTGGTGCACACACCTCACACAGGTGTGCTTTCCCTACTGCAGACCTCATAGCTCTGTGCCCAGCAGGGGTATGAGGCATTGGGTATGAGGCAGTAAGCCCAGGAGCCCAAAGCTGTGGAAGAAGGGAGGAACCCCATCCTGACCTGCAAAGGCCCTCCTACTGCACAGGCAAGTTTCTTGCTGGGAGTTCCCTCTCAGGTCTGGCCTCCTGCTGTACCAAGGGACACAGCCCCAGGCCCTGTGGTGGCAAGGTGGACAGGTCTGGGTAGAACTCAGAGCCATGGAGATCTGATAGAGACTGAAAGGTGTAAGAAGTGGTCCCCAGAGATGATACTGTCAGGTTTATTGAAGCGGGGGTAGACTGCCTGGAAGTGAAGATGTGGTATCTGTGATGGGGCAATTGGAGACCTCTTTTATATGGGGCCCTATAGGGTGGGCAAATTCCACAGCTTGCCTGGAAGGTTGGGGGGTCCTTTGGTGTGAACTTCTTGAACTTTTCAGGAGTAGGGCTAGCCAGATCCTTTGTATCATTGTCTTTGGAAGAAAGGAGGTGGAGAGGGGAGAGTTCAGGTGGGGCTGTGTTAGGCCCCCCAACAGAGATGACCCAGCACCACCTTTCAGGGAGCAGAGTGAGGATGTTGGGTAGCTCCTAAGGAGGGAGTGAGGGCCCCTCACTGAACTGGGGGCCGGAGAGTGGGGGTTGGGGTTGGAGGTGGTGGTGAGGGTGAATTGGGGCTTCGCAGAAGCAACAGGGGAGAGCACCAGCAGGATAGAGGCTATGGTGCCACAATATGTTTTAGAGGGAGAGGCCAGATGTGGAGCCACTGCAGTGGTGGCTGGGGAACCAGTCGAGGTTCAGGTGGTTACATCACATCTCAGTGGGGCTTCACATAGGGGCTTGTGAACGTACAAACTCCTGGCCCTTGTTGAATCTGCTCACTAGCATTAGCAGAGGCCTAGGAAATGGCATTTCCACCACACACACCAATGGTGCTCCCGATGGAACTTGTGAAGTGGGAGGCCCGGCCTCCCAGGGCAGGCTGTATATATGGGAGGTACCAATGAGTGCCAATGGGAGGTGGGCAGGTGTGCTCAGTGCACCTGGGCAGCAGGAGAAGTTTCACAGATAGAGGGACATTTGAATGCCATGCCTGCAGAAGGAAGTGGGACTTATTTTTTTTGATGTCCTCTTTAAATCTTAAATCCCAAGACAACCAATGTGAGGCAAATATCATTACTAACTGCACATATGGGGATGAGGCTTGGACTCCAAATAAGTTGAATCTCACATAAGTTGTTTGAGATTGCAGGACAGGGCCAGGAGCAGGGGCTGGGGGCAGGGCTGGCAGGGCTGGCAGGGCACAGTGTGAGGTGCCTCCACTCCAGGCCTGCAGAAAAGACAGGCAGATAGAGGCCACCCCTAGCCCCACTCTGCTGGCTCCATTGTATGCAAAGGGACCAGGATCTTTTATTTTGCTGTGGAAGCCAGGGATCTGGGCTTCAGGTGGGTAAGTAACTGAGACAAGACAAGATAGTGAGTGATCTACCTTGAGCCCAGCAGTTTGAAGTTACAATGAATTATGATCATGCCACTGCCCTCTAGCCCAGGCAGGAGAGCAAGACCTTATATAAAAAATAAAATAAAATAAAATGTGAGGAAAAGACAAACAGAAATTTCCCCCAAAGACATAGAAATGGCCAATCAACATGTGAAAAGATGCTCAGTATCACTAGTCATTAGGGAAATGCAAAACCACAGTGAGATGCTACTTGCTATGGTTTTAATGTATCCCCCAAAGTTCATGTGCTAGAAACCTGTTCCCAAATGCAGCAATATTGAGACATACTTGTTGAAACCTATAAGAGGTGACTAGGTCATAAGGAGCCATCAGGAGGAGCCCTCAGGAGGGGATTAATGCCATTGTTGTAGAAGTGGGTTCGGTATCCTGGGAACGGGTAAGGTTAGCTTCTCTTGTGCTCTTTTTCTTTCTCTTGCACTTTCTTTCTCTCTCACACTTTCTTGCTCTTCTACCTTCTGCCACAGGACTGTTAGGTGTGGAGGGACCTCGTGTCAGGTCCCCATGTTCCTAGGTTCTTGGTTCCCAGTACTGAGGAATGGTTACTGGTACCAAGTCAACAGCATGAATGAGCAAAGCAAGCAGGTGCAAAGTGCCAATGTTTTATTTAAGATTGAAGCATAGTACAAAGAAGGAACAGTGAGCCTCCACGAGTAGAGAGACACCGAGTTTGACAAGATTTCTCCTTTTATGCTGAGTCCCTAATTTTATGTTCAGTGGGGGGTGGCATATTCATGGTTTTTCTTGGAAAAGGATGGAGAATTCCGGAATTGGGAACCCCTCCTCTTCTATCATTGTAAGGTAATTTCCAAGGGTTGCCATGGTTTTTGTAAACTGTCATGGCTCTAGTGGGTGTGACGTTTACTATGTTAATGAGGGTAGGTCATTAAGGGACACTGTTACCTCAGCTGTGCATATGCCCCAAAGACCCTCCACCAGGCTTGACAACATCTCTACCTTGTGGTTTCTCTACTTCTTTCTGAGTGGTCAGTCCTTGGAGACCTTCTTTTGGAAGGACCCACCAAAAACCAGTCCTTCAATCTTGGACTTCTCAGCCTCCGGAACTGTAGGAAATATAACTCTGTTTTTACAAATTACCCAGTCTTGGGTATTCTGTCATAGCAACACAGGCATTAAGAAGGGTTGGCCAGGGCGGCGCCTGTGGCTCAGTCGGTAAGGCACCGGCCCTATATGCCGAGGGTGGCGGGTTCAAACCCAGCCCCGGCTGAACTGCAACCAAAAAATAGCTGGGTGTTGTGGCAGGCGCCTGTAGTCCCAGCTACTCGGGAGGCTGAGGCAAGAGAATCACTTAAGCCCAGGAGTTGGAGGTTGCTGTGAGCTATGTGATGCCATGGCACTCTACCGAGGACCATAAAGTGAGATTCTGTCTCTACAAAAAAAAAAAGAAGGGTTGGCCAGGATGTGGAGAAATCAGAACCTCTATCCACTGTTAGTGGGAATGTAAAATGGTGCAGGTACTATGGAAAACAATCTGACAGTTCCTTAAAATATTAAATTAATATTAGAGATATTTAATATTAAATATAGATATCTAAATATTAAATATAGAATTACTATAGGATCCAGCAATCTCACTTCTGGGTATAATGCCCAAAATAATTGAAATCAGGGTCTCAACAAATACTTGCACACCCATGTGCATAGAGCAACATTGTTCACAAAATGTGTTCCACACATACAATGTAATATTACTAAGCTGTAGGAAGTTCTGGAATGTTGCAACATGGGTGAACTTTGAAGACATTTTGGTAAATAAGCCAGTTATGAAAGAGAAAATACTGTTATGCCACTTACATGAGATCTCTTTTTTTTTTGAGACAGAGCCTCAAGCTGTCATCCTGGGTAGAGTGCTGTGGCATCACAGCTCACAGCAACCTCCAACTCTTGGGCTCAAGCGATTCTCTTGCCTCCGCCTCCCAAGTAGCTGGGACTACAGGAGCCCGCCACTATGCCCGGCTATTTTTTGGTTGCAGCCGTCATTGTTGTTTGGCGGGCCCGGGCTGGATTCGAACCCACCAGCTTAGGTGTATGTGGCTGGCACCTAAGCCGCTTGAGCCACAGGCGCCGAGCCACATGAGGTCTCTAAAGCTACCTAATTTATAGAGAGAAAGTATAGGCTTGGCGCCTGTAGCTCAGGGGTTAGGGCATCGGCCACATACACCAGGGCTGGCAGCTTGAACCCAGCCCAGGCCTGCTAAACAACAATGACAGCAACAAAAACAACAACAACAAAAATAGCTGACCATTGTGGTAGGAGCCTGTAGTCCCAGCTACCTGGGAGACTGAGGCAAGAGAATCACTTAAGCCCAAGAGTTTGAGGTTGCTGTGAGCTGTGACATGGCACTCTACCAAAGGGAGATATAGTTAGACTGTCTCAAAAAAAAAAAAAAAAAAGAATTCCAGGATCTGGAAAACCCTTGGTTCTCTTTATCTCTCTCATTGTATTTTTTAATGTAAGTTTGATCTTTCTCAACTGTAATCTCTTTGACCCTCTCAGAAACCTTCTGCTATGCTGGGAACCCAAGCTCTACTGGAGGGAAAGGACCTGTCACTCTGCAGCAGCACCTAGCTGGTCTCTCAGACTCTGAGTCCTGCCTGCAGGGAGGCAAATCTTTTTTTTTTTTTTTTTTTTGAGACAGAGTCTTACTGTGTTGCCCTGGGTAGAGTGCCATGGTGTCACAGCTCACAGCAACCTCAAACTCTTGGGCTTAAGTGATTATCTTGCCTCAGCCTCCCAAGTATGTGGGACTACAGGCACCTGCCACAATGCCCAGCTATTTTTTTGTTGCAGTTGTCATGGTTTAGCTGGCCTAGGCCAGATTCGAACCCACCAGCCTCAGTGTATATGGCTGGCGCCATAACCGCTGTGCTATGGGTGCCAAGCCAGGAGACAAATCTATTGAGGTGGAAGTGAGAATAAAGAAAATAAGTTTGTTAAGGACATTAAATTTCAGAAACTAGGTTCAGGAGAAAATTCCTCTAATATAGCAGTTCTCAACCTGTGGGTCTCGACCCACAGGAACTGTATTAAAGGGCCACCGCATTAGGAAGGTTGAGAACCACTGCTCTAATATATTGAATTTGTTGTTGAAAGGCAATCTATTTTCATTGTATAGAATACAAGTTTAATAAAGTAAAATCTATATGAGTTATTTTCAGTCAGTATTCAGATATTTGTCTTAAGTTTGATTTTAAGAAAAATTTCCATCTGAAAAGAGTTTTTGAAGAGTCCTCTATACATCTGATGATGAATAATAAATATCAAGCCAGACATGGTGGCTCACACTGAGATCCCAGCACCCTGGGAGGCCTAGGTGGGTGGATAGTTAAGTGCAGGAGTTTTAGGCCAGCCTGAGCAAGAGTGAGATCCCATCTCTACTAAAAAACAAACAAACAAAAACCCTACCTGAGTGTTGTGGTGGGTATGTGTAGTCCCAGCCACTCTGGAGCTGAGGCAAGAGGATTTCTTGAGCCTAGAAGTTTGAGGCTGTTGAGTTATGATGCCACAGCACCCCAGCCTGGGGTAACAGAGTGTGGCTCTGTCTCAAAAAATTTTTTTTAAAAATTGTATTGTGGTGGGAGCCTATAGTCTCAGCTACTTGGGAGGCTGAGGCAAGAGAATCGCTTAAGCCCAGGAGTTTGAGGTTGCTGTGAGCTGAGATGCCACGGAACTCTACCGAGGGCAACATAGTGAAACTGTCTCAAAAAAAAAAATTATAAATATCAGAGTACAACTGTATATTATCAGATTTGTTCTATAACTTTCTCCTTTTATATAAATCAGGGGTGGGAATATTTTCATGTTGGAAGCTGTACTCAAATTTAGCTGTAATCAAATAGGCCAGATTTGAGAAGCTTCAATTAGATGGATATATTTAAAAATGTACACTATCTTGTAAAACTCTACTTAATAATTTAGAAAAGAGAAAACTGTTAACTTTAAAGTTTAACTAAGCTTTAAATGACTTTGTTGCATCTGCTTTTTGTTGGAAAGCATTTGAATATTTGGTTGCAGCATGGAGGTTCACAGTTTCAGTTGATCCTCAAGCTGGGCTTCAGTCATTTGTGACCTTGAGGGCGTCTTGATTTGGGCAGATGGAAAAGCAAGAAGCGATTTTTATTTTTTTGGTATGTTTCTGGAGGCATGGGTATACCACCGCATTTTTCCATATTTCAGCTGGATCTTTCTTAGCATCTAGCAATGACTTTACAATGTCATCTATTGAGAGCTCAATCATTTCCATCTGTAGTTCTTTAGGTACTTTGAGGGTGATGTCATAATTCTCAAAGTCAGTGAACCTTTCATTGTGTTCTCCAATTAGGTCTGTAATAGCTACCTATTCTTCAAATGATTTGCATGTATCATTCTGCTCATCAATGACCTTGCTAATTGGGGAAAATGTTCACGGAAATTTCCTTTTGAAGAAGTGGTTTTTTTATTTTTTTGAGACAGAGTCACACTATGTCACTCTTGGTAGAGTGTTGTTGCATCACAGCTCACAGTAACCTCAAACTCTTGGGCTTAAGTGATTCTCTTGCCTCAGCCTCCTAAGTAGCTGGGACTACAGGCACCCGCCACAACACCTGGCTATTTTTTGTTGCAGTTGTCATTGTTGTTTAGCTGGCCCGGGCTGGGTTTGAACCCGCCACCCTCAGTGTATGTGGCTGGTGCTGTAACCACTGTGCTATGGGCACGGGCACCAAGCCCTGAAGAAGTATTTTGAAAAAGATAGCTTTTTTCAAAAAGCTATGGTATGGTAAATCCACACTAAACACCTCATAGTTCAACTTCAGCATGTTATAAAACTGACAATGCTTGGTTGCATTTGCACAGATGGAGTTATCAATACTTATACCTAGATTTAAATACTTAAATCTGTTTAAAGTAGATTTGGCACAGAGATTTTGCTGATGAAGGATACAATGAAAAGAAATGAGAGCATCTGGATATGTTAATGCTTTTCTTATCTGTGCAAGAAATAAACCTTTCATATTTTCCTGCCCAAGAAGGTGCACCATCAGTAAAGATACTAAATATATCAAATACAGTCCAGCTTCATGACATTTATCTTAAAATTATTGAAGATATCTGTTCCCCTTGTTCAGTTTGCAGGAGTATCCAAATCAAGTAACTCTTTGTAGCAAAGAAAATCTTCTATTATGACCTGAATGAAGTATAAAACCTGCACTGAGTCAGTAGTATCAGTTGATTCATCCAAAGTGATTGAATAATGTGTATTTTCTATTTGAAGTACTGAATGAAGTTATTCTGTTAAAGTTTTTCTAATGAAAATAGAAAACTTGGACCAGGCATGGTGGCTCATGCCTGTAATCCTAGCACTCTGGGAGGCTGAGGTGGGTTGATTGCCTGAGCTTACAGGTTTGAAACCATCCTGAGCCAGAGTGAGACCTCGTCTTTGAAAATAGCCTGTGGTGGGTGCCTATAGTCGCAGCTACTTGGAAGGCTGAGGCAAGAGAATCACTTAAGCCCAAGAGTTTGAGGTTGCTGTGAGCTGTGACGTCACAGCACTCTACCAAGGGCAACAAAGTGGGAGAAGAAAGGGAAGGAAGGGAAGAAAGGGAAGGAAGGGAAGGAAGGGAAGGAAGGGAAGGAAGGAAGGAAAGGAAGGAAGGAAGGAAGGAAGGAAGGAAGAAGGAAGGAAGGAAGGAAGGAAGGAAGGAAGGAAGGAAGGAAGGAAGGAAGGAAGACCAGTCAGGCATTGTGGTAGGTGCCTCTAGTCCCAGCCATTTGGAAGGCTGAAGAAGGGAGGATCACTTGAGCCCAGGAGTTTGAGTTTGTTGTGAGCTACGCTGATGCCACAGCATTCTACCCAGGGCAACAAAGTGAGACTCTGTCTCAACCAAAAAAGAAAGAAAAAATGAAAGGGAGAATTGCTGACAATTAACCTGTCATGTTCAACTTTCTTTATGGGAGGAATACAGAGGTTGCATTGTGCTACTTTGCCACCCAGCCAGGTTCACTTGCCCTCTGCCCAGGAGAAAGCCAATGTCCAGAGAAAAAGTTTATATCAATTTACAAACTAAATTTTTAGAATATTTTGCATTATTTTGTGTTTTTTGTTTTAAACATATGTTTAATCTTGGCAATAGAACTGATTTCTGTTCGCATTTTTAAAAATGTTTTCCATAGGCCTCTTTCTTTCTTAAAAAAAATCTGTCATTGCAGATGCACATTATCTTCACATTCTCACTAGTTTTAAATTACATACTGTCACTTAGTTGATAACCGTTTCAGCTCTATCAGCTGCTCTGCATGAATTCAAAGTTTTTAAATGAAAATAAATTTAGAAATTTAAAATATATTTTTTATTTTTACATATACATGTGTTTATTAGGTTTCCATTTTCTTGTCTTCATAAAATTAAAAAGGCTTAAATTTTAATAACTGTTTAAAATAAGGACTAGAAACAAAAACCTCGTAAAGAACGAACAAACGTATATAAATACATTCAGAAAAGTAGGGTTTTTAAAGACAGTTTAGTGGGCAAGGGTTAGGCACTCAGGGTCTGTTAATTGGCTGGTCTCAGGCAGAACCATCAGTCCTTTGTTGCAGGCTGCCATATGGGTGAGTCAGCCGGTCTACCAAAATGCACTTCCTTAGATGGAGGGTCCAAGGCCAGTTGACTCAGTTCCTTGGTCTGTGGGGGTCAGTCTACATCCTTTAAGAGGGCATATAGATGTAGGTATACAGAGTATAGAATTTTTTGAATATATTTTTTGCTTCTTTTTATTTATTCTAAAAGTGGCAATATTTTCATTTTAACTTTCACTTTTTAATGTAGCATTAGTCAACTGTTTTTTGTTTTTTTTTGAGAGAGAGAGTCTCATTCTGCTGCCTAGGCTAGAGTGTAGCAGCATCAGCCTAGCTCATAGCTCACAGCACCCCAAACTCCTGGGCTAAAACTGATCCTCTTTTTTCAGCCTCCCAAATAGCTGGAACTATAGGCATCTGCCACAATGCCTGGCTGAGTTTTTTTTTCTTTTTTGAGACAGAATCTCACTATGTCTCACAGTTCATAGCAACCTCAAACTCTTGGGCTTAAGTGATTCTCTTGCCTCAGCCTCCCAAGTAGCTGGAATACCCAGCTATTTCTTTCTTTTTTTTCTGAGTTGTTGTTTATAAGTCCAGGCCAGGTTCAAACCTGATAGCCCTGGTGCATGTGGCTGGTGCCCTAACCACTGAGTTATGGGCACCAAGCCTGAGTTTTCTATTTTTATTAGAGACTAGGTCTTACTCTTGCTCAGGCTGGTCTTCAACTCCTGAGCTCAAGCAGTCCACCTGCCTTGGCCTCCCACAGTGCTGGGATTATGAGTGTGAGTCACTGCATCTGGTCCACTTCACCTTATTTTGCCTGCACAATTTCTGAAAGATATTCTATTGTAATCCCTACCCTTATTCCTCTGCAGGGAAAGTGTTTTTTCCCCTCTGGTTTTCTTCAAGATTTTCTTATTGTCTTGGTTTTATTCAGTTTCAGTAGGACAGTCCTAGGTGTGGTTTTAGTTTTGTTTTGCTTTATTTTTTGACACTTGCCTTGCTTGATGTTCTCTGTTTCCGGGATATATGGTTTGGTTGTCTGTCACTAATTTTATGATTTTTCTCACCATTCCACCATTTCTTATGCCCCTCATCCATCCCCTTGTGCTCCCAGTGTACTGGTTAAACCCTTTGATGTCATCCTGGGATGGTCTGCTGTGTTGTTTCCCCCATCCTTTTTTCTCCTTGCTTTTCAGCCTGGAAAGTTTCCAAGGACCTACCTTCACATTCACTGAGTCTGTTCTTTGTTCTGCCAAGGCAGCTGATGAAGTTGTGAAAGTATTCTTTATTTCTGTTAGTGGGATTTCCACCATTATCTTTTAATTCCTTCCTACTGTTTCCATCTCCTGACATGACCTGTCCTCTCTTGCATGTTGTCCACTTTTTCCATTAAAGCCAGTGTGTCCTGTGGCTTCCGTTTTGGGTGGCTGTGCCTGTCTCTTCAGATTTGAGGGGCCAGTGTCTCCTGTAGTCTCAATTCTCTGCAGGCCCCAAGAAATCCTGCTGTCTTGCAATCTCCCCAGCTCTTTTCTGCTGCAAGGATGAGGGTGATGACTGCCAAGCACCTTGCACATGGGACCTGACACAGCAAATTTCTCTACTGCTGAATGTTAGAGCCAAGCCCCTAAAGGATTTTTTTCAGTCTCATCACATGTTTCCTCAAGAACCAGGGTAAGGGGTAGTGCCTGTGGCTCAAGGAGTAGGGCGCCAGCCCCATATATGGGAGGTGGTGGGTTTAAACCCTGCCCTGGCCAAAAACTGCAAAAAGCAGGGTGAGTGGCTAGCAGCCCTCCTCCAATATCCCAGACTTAGGACCAAGGTCACTTATGTTTACCTTTCATTTCAGAGGCACCATCCATTAGGCAACTTCTGAAATGGCTCCCAGGATGTCCATACTCAGGCAATGCTGAGTCGGGCCCTCAGGATTTGCTCCTCAAGAGCAGAGCATGGAAAGAGTGGCCAGAGTAGCTCTGCTTCCTCTCTGATGACTTTGCTGGTCACTCACTTTAGGCTTCTGTGTTGGTTTCCAGTGGCTTCTGTGACAAATTCCCATAACCTAGGTGGCTTGAAATAACAGAAGTTTATTCCTTCACAGTTCTGGAGATCATACCCCTGGAATTAGTTTCACTGGGCTGAAATTGAGGTGCTGACAGGTCCATGCCACTGTAGATGCTGCCGGGGAGTTGGTTCCTTGCTTCTTCCACCTTCAAATGGCTGCATGCCTTAGCCTGTGGCTGTAACAGGCCACTCTTCAAAGCCACATCTTCAGATCTCCCTCTGCAGCACCTTTACATGGGCTGCCCTTCTGTGTGCCATCAATTTCCTTCTTCCTCTTATGAAGAGTCCTGATTGTGTTTGTGGCCCACCTGGATAATCCAAGGTGGATTAATTTAATCTCATCTGCAATTTTTTTTCCATAAAAGGTAACATGCACAGGTTGCTGGGATTAGGATATGACATCTGTGTAGGTTGTTTTCCAGCCTTGCATGGCTTGGCTGGTCTCTTCTGTTTGGGAGAGCAGAGCACCATGTGACATCAGTACCTGTGAGGAGTGCAGTCCTGAGTTCTGCACTGACCTGGATTTGGATCCCAGCGTTCAAAGGGTACAAACCAGCTCTGCAGTTGCCACCCCACCCTATGGGGGCCCTCTGTGAGGTGAGGTCCTGTACCAAGAATTCAAGGTTGTATCCACTTAGTGGACTCCTGCAGGACCCCTGAGCTGGGACACGTGCCTTGGCACACTCTGGACAGCAGGAGACAATGAGCTGGCCACCAATTTCCCTAAGTGGCTCCACATTCTCTCAGCCATGTTTGGGACAAAGGAGGTGTCTCTAGTGAGACAGAAGGGAAGGCTGTGCTCCTAGTCCAACCTCCAGGAGGAAAAGAATGGAACATGCTAGGGGCTTTAGAGCTGGGAGGAGGGTGTGACTAGGTAAGAACACCTACTTTCTTTCCCAGCCCTGCCACAGCTTTCTTCCGTGTCTTTGTTCCCCTGCACTTTCTGGCGCTGCTACTCTGAATAGCTCTGAGTGGGGTGGGGGTGGGGGTGGGGGTGGGGGACGCTAGAGGGGACCCGATGCTGTATCCCGGAATCTCCTTGTAACCCAGGCCTGCTGGGGCTACTCTGAGTTAGGCTGTTAATAATCTCTGTGATTTTTCACAAAACCAACAAGGCGGGAAGCAGGAGGCCAAGCCACTTGGACCTGGCGGAAGTGGACACAGATGTGAGGAAGCTGGCTCTCCCACACCTGCTGTGCTCCTTGCAGTGGCTGCACAAAGCAGGGGCCGGATGAGGGCTTTCTGCTACAGACCCCAAAGGCTTGTAGTTGGTCTTTTCTCCCCTGGAGCTGCACCTGGTGGGGTATATGTGTGTGAACTTGGCCACAGGGTTGGCTCCACGTTCCCCAGTCTCCCACCAGAGTCTGTGTCCTGGGCCTTCCTGCAGACCCCTCGCCTGGCCCCACACGAAAGCGGTCAACCTTCTCTGGGGGTCAGAACTGCCTCCAGGACACCGCTAACTTCCCAGTCGGGCTCTGCAGGTACCCTGGGTCAGGATGGAGCAAGACAGACTCGTCCTGACAGCAAATGGGCGCCGAGGCCCCTAATATCCCCAGGGCGCCTTGCCCTCAGGTGACGCGGCCGAGTCCTCCTCGCCCCAGGACCATTTTTCGCTCTCACGCGCCGCATCTACAGAAACCCTTTGTCACCGGGATAGCTGGAGAAGGTCTACGCGGGCATCTGGCCTGAGGATGCGATTCGGCCAAGCGGATATTTTCTGACCCACGCTGGGCAGAGCAGAGCGCCCTGTGGCCACCCCTACAGCATCGGGGTTCCCGGGCTCGCACTGCCTGGCGCGTTCTAGGACCCAGTGGCGTCGCTCTGCTGCCCAGGGGCGAGCAGGGTTCTGGGCATTGTGACGTCAGGGAGGAGGGGTTTCCGGCGCTCCCGCGCACTGACGGACAGACGCGCGATAACTCTAACCCTATCCCTTCCTGGGGGGTTCGTGCAGGGCGGTTCCCGGGGGCCCAAGACTCAGAGCCAGAACACGGGGTCACGGCCGCCCGCTCCAGCCGCGAGTGCCCAAACCGGGCCGCGCGTCCCCCTATCCTGGCCAGTCTTCCCCTCACCCCACTGGACTGAACCACACCCTGGCAGTAAGGTCCCCCTCCTGGGTCGTCTTCTGGCACTCCTTCCTCCACTGCCAGCCCTGCGCCCGCCGGCCCTGCCAAAGGTCCCTGTCGAGCCCGGCGGTGCGCCTTGGGCCTCGGGGCTGCGCTCTGTGCCCGGGCCCTGCTCTGTGCTTCCCCGCCAAGCGCAGGTGCGCCCGGGCCCAGCCCGCAACCGGTCCGACTGGAGTTCTTCACCCTTTTCCTTCTTCGCCAGGCGCCGATGGTGGCGGGTCGCGCGTTGCCGGCGGCGGTGTACGGGAGGCCGTCGCGCGACCTCGGGGGCTGGTGAGAGCCGAGGCTTCAGCCAGGTGCAGGCGGACCTCAGCCGGCGGGCTGGTGGCCCCGGTTCCGGGATGGAAGCGGAAGGCTTGGACTGGCTCCTGGTCCCGCTGCAGCAGCTGGCTTCCTGGGGGGCGGCCGGGGCCATGGTCTTCGGAGGGGTGGTGCCCTACGTCCCACAGTACCGGGACATCCGCAGGACGCAGAACGCCGAGGGCTTCTCCACTCACGTGTGTCTGGTGCTGCTGGTGGCCAATATTTTACGGATCCTCTTCTGGTGAGTTGGGGGCTGGTACCTGGGTGTTCCCGGAAAGATGGCTTTTTCCTTCTGGGCGTCGGGCTGGGGCCTGGAGCGCGCGAGTGTCCGCCCTCCTGCGGACCAGCTCAGTAGAGGGTGCGCTGCCGCGATGGCCGGGCCCTCCCTTGTGTGGTCTCAGGCGAGTGACAACTTCTTATGAATTTATTTTTCTGAAAATAGTGGTATTGGAGCAGAGAATCTCAAATATGTCTACGGATCTGCCTCCCCCTCTAATGTCGGGCGGGCGGGAGGTGAGAGGCCCAGGGGGCAGGGTCCCTCTGGGAATTTACATTTGCAATGGGAGGAGGTGAGGAAGCCGGGAAGGGGTGTGGAGGCCGGGACAGCTTTTTGGAAGCGAAGGGCCGTGGGTCGGGTGCGGCATCCGGGAGGGGAGGGGCTGTCCCGGGGTTTTTCTTCCTCGTTTTCATAGGAAGTCAGACGTTCCGGATAATACTTAAGTGGAGAATACTTTTTCTGCCCCTCTCAGGCCAACTTCCTGTTGTTATTTGCATTTTGCTAAGGAAATTGAAATTAATTTTAACAGTCGTTAAAGGCAGACAATTGGAAGGGCAATTTTTTTTTTTTTTTTTTTTTGTAGAGACAGAGTCTCACTTTATGGCCCTCGGTAGAGTGCCGTGGCCTCACACAGCTCACAGCAACCTCCAACTCTTGGGCTTAAGCGATTCTCTTGCCTCAGCCTCCCGAGTAGCTGGGACTACAGGCGCCTGCCAGAACGCCCAGCTATTTTTTTTTGGTTGCAGTTCGGCGGGGGCCGGGTTTGAACCCGCCACCCTCGATATATGGGGCCGGGGCCTTACCGACTGAACCACAGGCGCCGCCCTGGAAGGGCAGATTTTCATAGGACATGAAAAGAGGTTTCATAGCTGCATTCTGGGGCCAAAAAAGCTCCAATTTCCCCTTCTTCTCAAGGCCATGCAGAGAAGGACTTCAGGCAGCTGTTGTCCAAAGCTCTGCCTTTTTATCTCTGTAAGTTGACCCCCACCAAGAGACAGTAACACACTAGTCAACACACAGAGGTGGCCATCATAAGGAACTTGGCCTGCCATACTAGTATGCCCATGTGGTGCATGTCTGGCCTGTGAAAATTAGGTCAACTTAAGGAGGTGGTCAGTGGTCAACTATGGAGGTTCTACTGTAATTAGTTTTTAAATCAACCTTATGGAGATATGATTTACATTAAGTAAAGTGTGCCATTTTAAGTGTGGATTTGGTGAGTTCTGACAGATATGTCCACTCTGGATTCATAGGCCCAGAAATTCTCTTTGCTACTTTGGGTCCTGTCCCAGCCCTGGCCTCTGCAGCTGTTGACTTACTGTCCACTGCGGATGTTGACTTACTGTCCACTGTGTGCCAGGTCTACCTTACCTGGGATTTTCAGATGGTGGGCTCATGAGAACTTGTCTCCAAGTAGCTGACTACAGCAGCTTTCTTGAGTTCAAGTCTTGTCTCTGGCCAGGCTGCAGCTGGGTAGGGGTCAGAGGTGCTCACTTTGAAGGGCCCTTCCTTCCTTCCCCTTTCCTTTTGGCTAAAGTGAGACACCCTAAAGTGGCCTTAATTAAGTATAAGGTGCATGAGGCAGGTCCTTAAGTATAATGGTGTCTAATGCTGTTCACTTCCATGCAGGAGCAGGCCAGCCAGCGGACACCCCCATGTCTGGGCACACAGGGGTTAGGCTGCGAGGAAACCCACTCAGCTTTAGGGCTGTGCAGTACCCTTCCTCTAAATTAATGGAGGAGAACTGCCCAAGGTGGGGTTAACCATATGGGAAAACTTCTATTTAGAGGTGTTTCCTCCCCAGTAGGCTTATAGTTCAGAGTTGCTAAAAGAAGTGATCTGATGTATACCCAAGTATCCGGTTTGGAGAAGTCAGAAATTAAGCCATTTCCCCATCTCTGCATTGCCTCTGGACCTCACTGGCATTTGATACAGACACAGAGTGGTGTTCCCATTCCTGATGAAGACAGTGGACTGGGAGTTCTCTCTTCGTCTTGATTTCTTTCCTAGTAAAACACTCGAAGACTTCTGTGGGGCCCTGAACTTCCTCCACTGCTCCTTTCCATAGACTTCACATCAGGAGAATGTGGAGCCACTTAGGGAAATTGGTGGCCAGCTCATTGTCTCCTGCTGTCCAGAGTGTGCCATGGCACGTGTCCCAGCTCAGGGGTCCTCCAGGAGTCTACTAAGTGGATACAACCTTGAATTCTTGGTACAGGACCTCACCTCACAGAGGGCCCCCATAGGGTGGGGTGGCAACTGCAGAGCTGGTTTGTACCCTTTGAACGCTGGGATCCAAATCCTAGGTCCCTCACAGCCTCTGTGAACACACAGAGGAACACATGGGAACACACAAGGCCCTGTGGCCACTGGGAACACACAAGGCCCTGATTCTACAGTACATACCAGGGGACTGTGGTAGTCAAGCAGGGGGGGCAGAGGGTCTCTGCAGCCCAGGGGTGTGCCTTCCCAGAGCCTCACCCACTGGGGCCCAGCAGGCAGTCTGGGCACCACCCAAAGTCTGGCCCTCTGCTGAGAATTACCAGCCACTGTTCTTTCTCCTGAACAGCCCATTTCACGCATTATTATACCATAATAAATAATAACATTACTGGTATTTATTTTTAGTATAAAAATAAAAAGTAACAAAGAGAAAGAAGAGAGGGCAGCTTTTTTTTTTTTTTTTCCACATTAGGCTTCCACTTTTTGCCTTCGCAAACTTAAAAAGGCTTAAAATTTAACAACAATAACAATGTTTAAGATAGGGACCAGAAACATAAACCTTGCAAAGAACAAACAAAAACAAATACATTCAGAAAAGAAATCAGACGATTGCTGCAACTAAGTATTAAGCAATAATAATAATAGTAATGCAAAGAAAGTAACATTCACATTGTCAAATAAAAGTATGTCTATTATAGAATGCTTTGACTCTGAGGTTCAGTATGGAGTCATCAGTTAACTACTTATTATTTTTTTTTGCCAAAGTATCAAAGAATAGACAACTAATATTTATAAATAAAGATATAAGATAATTTCAAAAAATAGATCATGCCAAATCTTAGAGACAATAGAAAAAGAAGAAATACTTCAAAATCATTCTACTTAATCTGGATACACCTGATATTAAAATTAGAAAAAATACATTATATAAAGGGGAAATTACAAACATAATTCACTTATAAATGAGGATGCAGTATCCTGTATCCTAAACAACATATTAATGAGTTGAAGTAAAAATTAATATTTAAGTAATGTACGTTAGTCAAAATCGAATTCATTTTATGTGAGAATTAGTCACTATTTTCTTTCTTTTTCTTTTTTTTCTTTTCCTTACCCTCATCCCCTCCCTCTTTCTCTGTCTGCTCACCCCTTCCCCCATGCCCCACTATATCATTGATTGTCATTAATTGTCACCATATCAAAGTTGAATACATAGGATGTATATTTCTCCATTGCTGTGATGCTTCACTAAGGATAATATGTTCCACCTCCAGCCAGGTTAGTACAAATGCTGCAAAATCTCCATTTTTTAAATAACTAAATACTATTCTATGGTATATATATACCACAGCTTGCCAATCCATTCATTGGTTGAAGGGCATTTAGGCTGTTTCCACATTAGTGATTGTAAATTGGGCTGCAATAAGCAGCCTAGTACAAGTATCTTTATAATAAAAGTTTTTTTCCCTTCTGGATAGATGCCTAGTAATGGGATTGCAGGATCAAATGTGAGGTCTAGGTTGAGTTCTTTGAGGTTTCTCCATACTTCCTTCCAGAAAGGTTGTTCTAGTTTGCAGTCCCACCAGCAGTGTAAACGTGTTCCTTTCTCTCTGCATCCACGCCAGCATCTGCAGTTTTGAGATTTTGTCATATAGGCCATTCCTGCTGGGATTAGATGATAACTCAGGGTGGTTTTAATTTGCATTTCTCTAATAATTAGGGATGATGAGCATTTTTTCATGTGTTTGCTGGCCATTCATCTGTCTTCTTTAGAGAAGGTTCTTTTCATTTCTTTCCCGGGAGAGCAGTTCTTTAAAGAGATATCCCTACTACTCTCCAAAATTGCTGACTTTTCTATAAATGAAAGTGTAACTTTTGATCTCATTCACTTTTTCACTGATGGGCTTGTGTAACACACGAATTCCTTAGTCTGACAAGAGGGTGAGGCAAGTACCAGCTTATTTCTCTCTCCAGACATTTTTTGCTTATCTGTGGTGTCAGATGCATGGACTCTTTTTTGCTTATCTGTGGTGTCAGATGCATGGACCCTTTTTTTCTTTCTTTCTTTCTTTTTTTTCCCCCCCATCAGCTTTCATGAGTGTTTATGTGGCTGAAGACAACTCCTCTTCCAATGTGCAGTAGAGGAAAAAAAAAGGTTGGACATCCTGCAAGAGCTTCTTGTCCCCCCTGCTGTGCTCCACCCTTACTAAGTTAGCAACCTCTTTCATTTAACAGGTTTTGAGGGTTTCCCATGTGTCAGAGGCTTCAGGGTTTGTGCCTCAGCAGGAGGGATATGTGGATTGTGTACGCTTGAACACGGGTACAGTTTGGGAGAGAGCAGAGGGGGCTGAGGCAGGATCCAGGTGAGATAGCTGGTGGGTCCACAGCAGGACAGCGCTGCACTTAGGAACTTCAGCACACTTCCAAGAGCCCAGTCCCTCTGGTCAGCGTCCTGCCCCATCAAGGATTGGGGATGCATAGCATGTGAGAAGTTCTATAATCCTGCAGGGCTGATTTACTGTGTAAACTGAAAAAATTTATGTAACTTTCATGCTTTTGTTTCTTATAATCCTTATTATCATTTTGCAAAAGTAGCATTCAGCATATCACACTCCATGAGATGCTGATGTGCACAATTTGGCATCTGTGGTTTCAGAAGCCAGGAAAGGGGCTGGCTCATGCCGTGCAGCTAATCTTTATGTAGAGGAGAAGGGGGTGAGGCTGCAGGGCTGGCCAGGGCCTCATCATCTCCAGGGGAGCTGCAGCTGTGGGACACTCAGCCTTTGCTGGCTCTTAAGAATGAAAACACTGTATCAGAGATAAGGTAACATTTTGCTACTGAGGGTGATAGATTCAGTGTTGCATAGGGGAGTAGATAGATAAACAGTTTCTCTTCCACTGGTGTTTTTCTGTTACTTTGGAAAGCTAAGCCAGGGCACTCTAGGCAGGGCAAGAGTGAGACTCTTGTCTCCAAAAAATAAATAAGCAAATAAATAAATAAATAAAGGAAGAAAAAATAAATAAGGAAATAAAGGAAGAAAACTTAAACCAATTAGATAAGTAAAAAAGATATCTTTAAAAAAGATTACTAATAATGTTGAATTTTGTTTCATATTTGTTTTGTTCCTAGTATATCTTTTTTTTTTTTTTTTTTGAGATAGAGTCTTACTCTGTGCCCTGCTAGAGTGCTATGGCATCATAGTTCACAGCAACCTCAAACTCTCCTCAAACTCTTGGGCTCAAGTGATCCTCCTGCTTCAACCTCTCAAGTAGGTGGGGTAATCAAGTAGGTGTCGGCCACAATGCCCAGCTCGTTTGTCTATTTTTAGTAGAGATGGGATCTTGCTCTTGCTCAGGCTGGTCTCAAACTCCTAAGCTCAGGTGATCCACCTGCCTCGACCTCCCAGAGTGCTAGAATTACAGGTGTGAGCCACCACGCCTGGCCCCTTATACTAATTTTGTGGAAAGCTGTGCTGGTTGAAATTTTGTCTTTTCCTTTATCCTAAAATTGGTTAAACCTTCACCTCTGTTCCTTCTCATTTTTTCTTAAATGGTCTCGTTCTTTACTGTGAATATTCAGTTCATCTAGATTTGATTTTTTGCTGTGTGGTATGTGAGGAAGCTCAAACCTTGATTTTTTTTTTTTTCCCCACATAGTTTCTCTATGAACATTTAAAAAACAGAAGTGGCCTTTTGCACATGATGGCACACATCACTCACCAGAGAGATCACCCCCTGCCAGAGATGCATGGGGGTGAGGTGCTGTTGAACAGCAGGGCGGCTCTTCTCTTCTCTAGCATGCCCCAGAGGCAGCGCCTCGGCCTCCTGGCCAGTAGAGAAGAACTAAAGGTGACTGGGAGCTGGCTGTGTCCTGCAGCAAGTGCAGGGTTGTGATCTGCCCTTCACAGGTGAAGAGACTGAGGCCTGGAGACAGTGGGTTGCAGGTGTTGGACCCACACAGCCTGGCCTGGCCTGGCCTGACCTGGGAAGCTCTAGGTTACAGCTGTCTCTTTGCAGCCTGGTGTCCTCTTTCCCTGGGTCTGGTATGGGAGACATTTCCTTCTCCCTCCCTGCTTCTGAGCCCTCCCCTGTGTGTTTGTGTTTCTCAGGTTTCACAGGAAGGCAGCAGGATTCTGGGTGATCCCTGGGGATACAGCTAGTCTGTCTAACCCCAGCCCAACTCTCTGTCCCCACTGGGGCTTGGGCAGCTCTCTTCTCTTCCTTCTGTGGTCTCCTTGCATTTCCATGACCCCAGGCAGCTGCCATTGAGGTTGAGCTTCCAGAAGACATGGGAGAGGCTTCTGAACCAGCCGTGTGCTAGCCCCGATGGAACTGGGCCTGGAGAATTGGTATGGCCATCCGCTGAGGAGTCAGGCCCTCTTAGCTCCTGTATCCCCACCCGCCATTATCTGTGGCTTTTTCCTTGTTGTTGCTGGAGCCTAACCTGGAATCTGCTCCCTCCAGCGGCACCTTCCCACCTGCTGGGCCACAGGGGTGAGTCTCTGTGGGCTGCTGTCCAGGGCACACTTTAGGCTGCCTGAGAGCCACCCTGGTTGGTTAGAATTCACTCTGGCAGTGAGCTATGTTCATGAACATGGACTTGTAGCATTAGAAGGAATCTGAGGGTCAGTCTTCTACATTTGTGGAACATTTTTCCTTATCATATCAGCTATGACACCAGGCTATATCCAAGTTTGTGATTTACAAATTGCTGGCAACAAGTGTCTCTGCTGAGCTTGGTAAAAATGTCTTTTGTTGTTTTAATTTCTTGTAAGATTCTGGTTAGTTCCCTCTCATGGTAGCCAGGGTGGATGGTTGGGCACCAGACCACCCCAAGAGGCAGACAGAGAGGCAGAGGCTATGGGCTTGTCACCTTTCAGTTTCTCGGCTGAGGAGGGTGGGACATTAGACGGCTCTGTAGGGTCTCAGAGAGCTCGTATGTGATGACCACTCAAGTTCTGGACATACCCTCAGGCCAAATGAACTCTGCAGGCTGGTTGTGGTGGGATTCAGTTAGGGTAGGGTTGGAGTTTTCAAAGGATGGTGGGCGCTGGCCCAGCCCTGGGGGTGGTGACCCTGCAGGCCTGGGGTTCCAGTGTCAGGGTGATTCCCCAGGTCCTGCCCTCCCAGAGGCCTGAGGCAGTGTTGGTGAGATGCTCTATACTGGCAGAGAGTCAGCAAGAAGGCCTGGGAGCTTGGGGTGGGCAAGGGTGTCAGGGAGGGAGGGGGCTGTGTCTTTGTTGCCTTTTCTTCTTTGGTGGGGTTTGAGGGTAGAAATTTGACTTCTGACCCTATTGCCTGCTCTGTGGATACCTTGGGCTGCTCTGGCCCAGCCACCCTACCTCCAGCCAGAGTGGGAAGGGCCCTGGACACCTGGGCTATAGTGGGGGAGGGGACTCAAGACCTCTTACATCTGGTAGCTGGCCTAGGGGCAGCCAGGTGTGGGGCCCCATGATCTGGCAGGGTGGCAGGAGGGGGACTCTGGCACTTGAAAGAACCCACGTGTTGTGCGGAAGGGTCTTGGGTCAGGCTGTCCCAGTGTTGCCGGTCTCTCTAGCCCAGCCCAGCCCATGGTGGTTGGAGTGTGTTGGCCATATGGTCTTAAAGCACCCCCCCCAGCACCCCTCTTCCTGGTCAGGCTGGTGCCTGATCCCCTGACATGGGCTCCCCCAGTGAGGGCTCCCCCCCATGGAGGCTCCTCACCACACACACACACACACACACACTCACACACACACATGCACAGACACACACACACACACGGGCTCCTCTGACACAGGCTTCCCCCACGTGGGCTCCCCCTGAAGTGGACTCCTGACATGGGCTCCCCCAATGTGGGATCCCCTCCACGCAGGATCCCCCCCACACGTGGGCTCCCCTGACACAGGCTTACCCCAGGTGGGTTCCCCCTGATGCTGACTCCCCCATGTCTGCTCTCATGGGCCCCCCAGACGTGGGCTTCCCCGACGTGGACTCCACTGATGCGGGCTCTGCACTACAGGTTTGGGAGGCGTTTTGAGTCCCCGCTGCTGTGGCAGAGCGTGGTCATGATCACTACCATGCTGTTGATGCTGAAGCTCTGCACCGAGGTCCGTGTGGCTAACGAGCTGAACATAAAACGCCGCTCCTTTGCAGGTTGGTGATTAATAATTTTCAGACATAAAGGCCCCACAAAATTGACAAGCAGAGTCTGTCTCAAGTTTACTGGGGAAATATAAGCCACTTTACATTATATAAATAGCTTTCATTTCACCGAATGTGCTATCTGTAACTGATAGCATTTCTGTATGTTAAATGACTTCCGACATTTGATAATGAAGCATTTCCAGCAGCGAGGCAGTGATTAGCTTTCACATCACACCCTGGCTGGAGACGTGCAGCTGCAGATCCTGAGTCAGAGCCGGGAGTGCCTCTTTTTGTGGCTCAGCCGAGTCACAGATAGTACTCGAGAGGGCAGTTTCCTGTCTTGCAGGGTGGCTTTCTTGTGGTACCCTTTCATTTCACTGTCACCTGTGGCTGAGTTCATGGATCTTTCTCATATACCCTGTTAGACGGGCGCCCAGTGTTGGGCTGCGGTGGTCCAGGTGACCCTCCATGGAGTCATGTGCAAGGTCTGCATGCTTGGTGATCTGGGCAGTGCCAAGCACATAACATGCTTGGCACGCACCTAACACATGCTTAGAATACACCTACCACAGGCTTAGCACACACTTGGCAATGCGTGACACACCTAGCACACGCTTAGCACACACTTGGTATGTGCCATTCCTTGACATTTGTCAGCTTGGAAAATAGAAACTAGTTCTTGCGGGCGGCGCCTGTGGCTGGGGTGGCGGGTTCAAACCTGGCCCCGGCCAAACTGCAACCAAAAAATAGCCGGGCGTTGTGGCGGGCACCTGTAGTCCCAGCTATTCGGGAGGCTGAGGCAAGAGAATCGCGTAAGCCCAGGAGTTGGAGGTTGCTGTGAGCTGTGTGAGGCCACGGCACTCTACCGAGGGCCATAAAGTGAGACTCTGTCTCTACAAAAAAAAAGAAAAAGAAAATAGTTCTTGCTGTTCTTGCCTTCTCTCTCTCTCTTTTTTTCTTTAGAGTTTCACTTTGTCACCCTGGATAGATGCTGTGGCATCATAGCTCACAGCAACCTCAAACTCCTGGGCTCAAGCAATCCTCTTGCTTCAGTCTCCCAAGTAGCTGGGCCTACAGGTGCCTGCTACAATGCCCATCTCATTTTTCTATTTTTAGTAGAGCTGGGGTCTCTTGCTCAGGCTGGTCTTAAACTCATTAGCTCAAGCGATCCACCCGTCTCAGCCTCCCAGAGTGTTGGGATTACAGGCATGAGCCACCATGCCCATCCTGTTTTTGCCTTCTCTTCTGCAGGTTTCTTCCGATCTGACCTTCTTTGTTTGAACATGTAGGCTGGTGGGCTTCTTGAATGCAGGAAAGTTAAAGCCTTCCTTGTGTTTTTCTTCTAATTGCTAAATCTTAGACAGCTCTCACTTTAGTGTTGTCTGAAGGGTGGAGAGAAAGCACTGATTTAATCTCAGCTGGTTTAATCTCAGCTGCTGCTTGGAGAAGCACTTTCCTCAGAGTTTGTTTAGCTTTGGGTTGCTGTACCTTTGAAATCTTGGGGGGAACTGCCCAGACACTTGTCCCAGTCGCTATGTGCTCCCCCTTTGTGAGGGCCCTTCCTCTTCCTTTTCTGTGTCTGTTTTCAGTGTGCTAAATCCGGTCTCTGGAAAGGTTACCCCAGCTCTTATGAGTGACCTTTTCAGTGTGAAAGTTGCCACCAACATCTGTTTTCTGGTGTGTTTTGTTCTCACTCCCCTATTAATTGCCAGTTCTCCTCTCCCTGAGTATCTGCTCTCTACCCTCCTGTTGAAATTTGGGCTTGAAATTATAGCAGAGATGGTGCCGATCATACTACTGATCCTGCCTAGAAAGCTGGATTTTAAAACTGGTTCAAGTCCCATGCAAGGTGAGGAGCTGTGGCTGTATGTTTCTGCTCAGGTAATGCAGCTTTCTTCTTGCAAGTCTCTGACTCTTTCCCAGGCCCCTTGGAGCCTCAGGCTTACCCTGGCTGCAGGGGAGGTTTGGAAGCTGAGAGAGTGCCACAGGCCTTGCTCAGCATTTCTATTGCCGTTGGGCTGTAGACTGGAAGCCAGGCTTTGTGCCCCTGCTTGACGCTGCTTAGGCCCCCATGTGGTACATGGACGTGGGTGCCAGAAATCACAGATTGTGAGTATCTAGGCAGTGTGGCCCACTTAGTAACAATCCTGTGATGTTGGAGTGCAGGAACGCCTTCCAGGACTGGTGTCGTGCACCGTGCTTCACTGGGACATCAGCCTGCAGGTGTGGGTGCAGGTGAGCAAGGGCAGGACTTGCTTTCCTCCAGCATCTTCACCCGAGGAGCATTTCAGATAAGAGAGTGGGATGGCGGATTCCTAATGTTCTGTGTATGTTCTTCCAAAGAAGTATCTCTGTTCTGGTTAACTAACATCTAGCTAGGACTGGAGCCTGAATGTGTAAAGTGTCCTTCCGTGGTGGGCAGAAAAACAGCCTCTAAGATGTCCACACTCTGATCCTGGGAATCTGTGACATGTTGTCTCACATGGAAAACTGATGCTGCAGATGTGCTTATGGCAGGGACCTCGAGACGGGGAGATGGTCCTTGGTTATCTATGTAGGCCTAATCTAATTACAAGCGTCCTCAAAAGTGGAAACATCAGTCAAACATGACTGCATAGAAGCAGTCATCTTCTCTGAAGATGGTGCAGGACTCTGGAAGCTGGGCTAGCTGTGGTTTCACAGCCATCAAGGAATCCTCTTGCCTCAGTCTTAGCCCCAACACCAGGGGGAACTGAGTTTTGCTAGCAGCTGAAATGATTTTAGTCCATTAGACCCATGTGGGATTTCCAGCCTCCAAGGCTGTAAATCACTGTTGACACTGCTGCTATGACCCTAGGAGCCCTTTTCTTCCAGATGTGGAATATTGGGAAACAGATGACCTGAGGCTGGAGTTCCTTGGGGAGCAAGTTGGTGGGGCTGTGGAAACTCCAGCCAGGGCTTCCCACCAGCCAGCCCTGCTCCTCTCTGTGCAATACACTCCAATGGGGTCCCCAGGACCCCAAGTAGGAAATCTAAACTGTGTAGACTGGCATGTAGTTACATTGCTCATACCTGGAGTACTCTTAACATTTGAGTCCAAGTTGGAGTCATATGTTTATGTCTGTGTAAGAGACAGGTCCAGGTGTTCCTAAGAGAGGCCTTAATGAAATGTGTAGGTTCATTTCTTCTCATCTGAAAGGCAGGGAGAGTTATGAAGAAAACCAGAAGGCTCAGGCCAAGTCCTGGTTTACCTGAGGCTGCAGGGACCCCATAGCTGCAGAAGGAGGTGGCACTGGGAGGGATATTTCACAACCTAAAAAAATAGAAGCGGCACTGTTTTCCAGCTCTCTCTTATAGGGATTTTTACATTTTGAAGGTCACCAATTCAATTTGAAAGTTAAGAGTAAAAAGGCATATAGGGTGTTAAAGAAGAAAGGGCAGGTTATTTACAAAACTAAACCTGTGGTTGGTTGTCTGGTCTTGAGCTAGCTGTGTGTGCTTGTATGGAGGTTCGGGGAAGACAGAGGGATGTGAAGTGAGCGTGAAGGAGCCCCCGCCTGGCTCTGAGTAGCCACCTGGGCATTTGGCTCTCCAGATCTTTTTTTTTTTTTCTTCAGTCTCCTATCACAAAGTTGGTATAATTTTCAAAGTTAGCATCAGACTTAAAAAATCCAACTCATTCCACAGGGACATTTTCCGGTGCCCTTGCTTGTGTGGAAGGAGGTCAGAGTTGCTGGAGGGGAGTGCCTGGCACATCCCTTGAAGGTAGGCTGGCAGGTGCCTGGTCGCCACCTCCGCTGGAGCAGGGCCTCTCCTGCAGCCACGTGCTAGCCTGGCCTGGGGAGCAAGTGCCTGCCTGTATGAAACCTTTCACTTTTTATTACATAGAGTGGTCTAGGGAAGCATAGGCTGATGGCCTATCCATCCCCTTCTTATGGTTTCTGAAGCAAATCACAGCCATAGTTCTATTTGTGAATAGTTCACAATGTATCTGTAAAGGATTAGGGCTCCAATAAGCACAAGCACAACACCCTTCATCCGCAGGAAAATGAACAGCCTCCTCACTACCCTTCTGGGCTATGTTTCCTTTGTTCCTTATTTATTTATTTACTTATTTTGAGTCAGAGTTTCACTGTGTTGCCAGGCTAGAGTGCTGTGGCATCATCATAGCTCACAGCAACCTCAAACTCCTGGGCTCAAGTGATCCTTCTGCCTCAGCCTCCTGTGTACCTGGGACCACAGGTTTCTGCCACAACACCCAACTAGTTTTCTATTTTTAAGTACAGATAGGGTCTCACTCTTGCTTAGGCTGGTCTCAAACTCCTGAGCTCACGTGATCCACCCGCCTCGGCCTCCCAGAGTCCTTGGATTACAGGGTGAGCTATTGCACCCAACAAAATTAAGTCTTTTTAAATCTCTAAGTTCTGCCTTCAGTCTCCTCTACTCGGGTTGTCTACTGAGTGGCTTGTGTGTGTCGTGCACCTGCCTCCCCACCCAGCTTCTGAGCACCCTGTGGCAGCTCTTTCTGTCCTTGGTTCTTCCTGTAGAGCAGTGTTTTTCAACCCTTTTGATCTCTGGCACAATTAAATTATGCTCGTTTTAAAAAAAAGTAAAAAGGAGAATATACTTACCATGCTTTGAACTTCTTTCAAAAATAATTTATCTTTAAAATTTTTCATGGACACCTAAGATCCTCTCACAGCACACCAGTTGACAATCCCTGCTGTAGAAGAGCATTTTAATAAGATGATTGGACCCAGAGGCCTGATGAGGTCCAGGTCTGGCTCCTTTTGTCTTTCACAGGACATCCTTACCAGCTGGCTGCCCTTGGGCAAGGGTTCCAGAACTGTTAGTGGTGATCACCTCTGTGATGACCCTATGGTGTCATTTACAAAGCAAAGTATCCCTGTCTATTTACCAGTTTGAGGAGCTGATTCCCTCAAGCATCGGGCCATGAATGGCCACGTGTGGTTTTGTATTATTCTGAAGGCATTGGAATGTGTTTGCTATGTTTTTCTTGATAGTCATGTTACACTTGGTGAAGCCCCTCTCAGGCCAGGGGGGTCTGTAGTGCTGGGAACCCTCTGGCCTAGCATGGGGGCCTCTCAGTCCCCTTCTTTGATTTTGGCCTCTCCTGCCCTGGATCTAGAATCGATCATTTCTCTAAAGACCTCTGCTGCAGGCCCCTGAAGAGAGGTTTACATCGGGAGGCCCCCTTGCTGCACGGAGAGGATGTTGGCTGTAGGACTGGGGTGGGGGTGGGGAGGCACAGTTAAAATTTTGAGGCCCAGGCAAAATCCCAGGAGCCTTCATGCTTGGAGTAGCACACCAGGCCGACAGGTTGGAGCCCAAGCCCCCAGGCAAAACTGAGTGGGAAGAGCACCCACCCAGGGAGTAGTTCATCTCACTAAGTGTTCTCAGTTCCACCCAATGAAAAAGCCACAGAAACATTTGCCAACCCAGTTCTCATCTGAGGCAGACCATGGTCTCCAAATACCACGTCCCAGGTACCTTTGCCGTTCCCTCCTGCTGGCCTTTGGGGGACCTTAACTCACCTCTGTCTCTTCTTCTAGTCTCTGTGGCTGCTCCAGTAGTTGCCCTGAAACTTAGGACTTGGAAGGACAATATTTATTTTGTCATGAGAATTTGGCAAGGACAGCTGGTCTCTGCTGGACCCAGCAGCAGCTGCAGCTGGGATCTTGGTGCTCTCTCGCTTGCTAGCTGTGTCTGCCTCCCTCTCTGCCTTGTCTCTCATTCACTCTCTCTCTCCCTCTCTCTCTTTCTTTCTCCCTGTCTCTTTCTCTCCCTCTCTCTTTCCCTTTCTACTTCTGTCTTTCTCTCCCCTTCTTCCCTCTTACTCTTTCACAAGGCTGGTGCTGCCCAATAGCAGGGCCCTCATCCTGGTTCTCGCGTGAACACATACACATGGCCTCTCACGGAGCCTGGGCTTCCTCAGAACATGGTGGCTGGGTCTCAGCATGAGCTTCCTAAGAGAGGAGCAGGTGGACTCTGTCTTTTCTATGACCTAGTCTGTGAACTGGAATGGTCACATGCTATAAGCAAAGAGGGAATCTGTTGACACCACCTCCTGATGGGAATGTCAAGGTTCTGAGAAAAGGGGAACATTGCTGACACTCTGCATGCCTGGTCCCAGTGGTGTGCAGTGCAGATTTGTAGATAGGGGCTTGTTGAAAACATCCCTGCCTGGCCTCTGGGCTTCAGGACTCTGTCCCCTATAGTCTGCCCGCTCTTCCCCCAACTGTGAGTAGGCAGCCTAAGGCTGTGCCCAGGAAGAGTCTGGGGTAGGATCTGCCTCTGTGGCGGGCACCACACTTTGTCTCCAGTCTTCAGGTTGCTGCTTCCTACCACCATCTAGCACCCCACAGAATTGCTCTCTTCTACTCCTGGGCTTCTGCTTTGGCCACACCTTGACCAGAACGTCCTCCCAAATGCTTCATCCTCTGCTTGTCAGTGTCAATGTACTCAGGAAACAGCTTGTGTGTGGCTGAAGTACACCTGTCCTCCCATGCTGTTCCTTCTTTCCCCTCAGAAGAGGTGCTAGTGGATCCAGAAATTGGTCCAGAGAGCAAAGCCAGAGCAGGGAGGAGTGGCTCAACCTAGCAGTTGAGGTTCTGGGGTTGGGGGGTAGGGGTGGAAGGCTGCCTGCACCACAGATTTGGTGGAAATGTCCCAACTCCTACCTAAGCAGCCTCTCAGGAGCATCTGCCCTGCTAGTGGAACAACACAGATTCCAGGGGGCAGAGGTCTTTCTAGTATTTGCTTTTTAGTTGTTTACTTTCAAAATTTTCAAGGTGGAGTCCTTTTTGCCTGAGGCAGGCAACAGGCAACCTTTGATCTCCCCTCTGCATCTGCCTGTCCTGTGCTGAGGCACCTGGAGGATGTTCTGTCCTCAGGGCCTGCAGACTGCTGTCCACCTGTTGGGAGGTTGGGTCAGAATGGAATCTGTTATTCTGGGCAGTCTGGCTGGGGCAAGGGTGCTCAGTGGAGGGTGTGCTGGGTCCTGGGAATAGAAGGGAACTATTCCCAACTGCTGGGCTTGACCCTCACTTGGCATCTCTGTCTGTTGTCTTGGCCTTGTGCTTGTCAGATGCAAGCATGGTCCTCTCATAGCACACGTTTGTGGGGTGTGCCCTGAAAACAGCTTCATCAAGCAGCTCTCTGAAGAGTTCTGAGCATGGGCCAAAGTGCATTACAGGGAAAGGCTGTGTACAGATGCATGTGTAGGGAGAGGAGGAGGGTAGTGTCACGTTGCTTTCTGTCAACATAGTGCACAGTGGGCTTTATCCCCCTTGACTTGAGCAATTAAATAAGAATGTGGTAACTTTAATTTTTGACTTAATTTCTTCCTTCTCCTCATTCACTTTTATGATATTGGAAGAGTTTTGGAGACAAATAGCTCACAAAGTGAATTTTCTTTTCTTTCTTTTTTTTTTCAAAGTGAATTTTCTAATGCTTAGAAACCAAATCTTGTGGTATTTCTGTTCCAATTTTTGTTTTTTTTTTTAAGAAATGCAAAAAGGGCTGGGAAATCCAGCTGTTTACTCTGTTAAAACCAGTATGTTTCTGTCTTTTTCCCTCCCTGTTTCTTTCTCTCTTTTTGGAAACATAGCTGCAGATAGTAAGGATGAAGAAACCAAAGTGCCCCCTGGGCGGTCCTACCTGGGTATGTACCGAGCTGCATGAGGCTGTCCACGCCACTCACACTTTTCTGCAGCTGTGCTGCTCTGTCGTCACTGTTGTCTGTGCACCCTTGTGACCATGCATGTGGGTCCTTTTATTAATACTAAGTGTGGCGGTGTCCCCAGCAAACTAACCAACCCCAGCTCTGCTATTTTCAAGTGAGAAGTTCTTAGAAGTCTGTCATTGTGTGTATATGTGTGTGTGAGAGAGTGAAGGAGAGAGAGAGAGGAGGGAGATAGGAAGGAGGGAAGGAAGGAGCAACTTTCAGATTATAAATTTTGGACTTCCTTTGTTAAATTTATTCCAAAGTATTTTATTTTTTTTGATGCTGTCATAAATAGAATTGTTGTCTTAATTTCATTTTGATTGTTCATTGCTACTTTGTAGAAATAAAATTGTTCCATATCGATCTTGTATTGTGCAAGTTTGCTGAACGCATTTGTTAGTTCTAATAGCTGTTTAGTTGATGCCTTAGGATTTTTTTATACATTATTCTGTCATCTGCAAGTAGAGATAGTTTTACTTCTTCCTTTCCAAATTGATTTCTTTTTTTTTTTAATTACCTAATTACCCTGGTTAGAAGTAGAGAGAATGGATGTGCTTGTCTTTTTCCTGATTTTCGTGAGAAAGTGTTAAGTCTTTCACCATTAAGTATGATGTTAGTTATGGATTTTTTATAGTTGCCTTTTATTAGGTTAATGGAGTTCCCTTCTATTCCGAATAGGTCGAGTGTTTTTATCATGAAGGAATATTAGAATTTACCAAATACTTTTCTGTGTCTGTTGAGATGATCATGTTTTGATTTTTGTATGTTGAACCAACCTTGCAGTCTTATAATTGAATCCTATTTATTCACAATGGTATATCGCACTTTTTATCTGTTGCTGCATTCTGTTTGTTAGTGTTATGTTGAGGATTTTTTGTGTCAATATTCAAAGAGATAATGATTTGTAGTTTTCTTGTGATTACTTTGTCTTGTGTTAGTATTAGGATAATAGTGGCCTTATAAAATAAGTTGGGAAGTATTCCCTCCTTTTCTAATTTTTTTGGGGGAAGGGGAAAGATTGATATTAATTCTTCTTTAAATATTTCATAGAATTATTCTATGAACTATCTGGGCCTGGGATTTTCTTTGGAGAAGTTTTAAAATGACTAATTCTAGGGTTGGTGCCCATATCTCAGTGGTTAGGGCACCGGTCACATACACTAGGGCTGGAGAGTTCAAACCCAGCCCAAGCCTGCTATACGACAATGACAACTACAACAACAACAACAAAACAGCTGGACATTGTGGTGGGCGCCTGTAGTTCCAGCTACTTGGGAGACTAAGGCAGGAGAATTGTTTAAGCCCAAGAGTTTGAGATTGCTGTGAGCTGTGACACCATGGCAGTCTACCAAGGGGCAACATAGTGAGACTCTGTCTCAAAAAAAAAAAAAAAATTACTAATTCTCATTCGGTCTCTAGTTATAAATCTACTAAGATTTTCTGTTTCCTGAGTTAGTTTTGGTTGGTTGTCTGTTTTGGAATCTGTTTATTTCACCTAATTTCACTTATCTAATTTATTGCCATACAGTTTTTGTTGCTATTTAATCCCTTTTGTTTCTGTGAGATCATTGGTAACAGTCCTCTTTTCTTCCCAACATCAGGCATTTTGAGTCCCCTCTGCACCTTTATTGCTAAACTCTAGAAAAGACTTGTCAATTTTATTGTTCTTACTAAAGAACCAACTTTTGGTTTTGTTGATTTTCTTTATTTTTCTTCTCTAGCTTATTTAATTTCACTCTAATATTTCTTTCCTCCTGCCTGCTTTGGGTTTAGTTTGGTCTTTTCCTAGCTTCTTAAAAGTGTAAGGCTAAGTTACTGATTTGAGATTTTTTTTCCCCTTCCTTTTTAACATAGGCACTGATAGCCATAACTTCTCTCTGCATCTTATACTTTTGGTATGTTGTATTTTTGTTTTTATCCAGTTGAAAGTATATTCTAATTTTCTTTGAGATTTCTTTGAAATACTCATTGCTAAGTGTTTATGTATGAGTGTGTTAACTACTACGTATTTGCAAATATCTCAAATTTCTTTCTGTTATTGATTTCTAATTTACTCCCATTGTGTTGTGGAACATACTTTGTATGATTCTAGTACTTTTAAATTGCAGCTTGTCTTATGGCCTTGCATTTTGGTCAGTCCAGGAGAATATTCCATGTGCATATGAAAAGAACGTGTAATTTTGCTGCTGAGCAGAGGTAGAGGGCTGCCTGTCAGGTCTAGGTGGTTTGTGGTGTTCTGTTCCCTTATTGTCCTTCTGCCTAGTTGTTACATCCATTAGTAAAATCTCCAACTATTTTTGAATTATCTTTTTCTCTTTTCACTTGTTAGTTTTGACTTAATGTATTTTGAGGCACTGTTGTTAGGTGCATATGTATTTATAGTTGTATCTTCCTGACATATTGACCCCTTTATCATTATGATATGTTTCTATTTATTTCTAGTAATATGTGTTGTTTTTAACTCTATTTTTTTTTTTTTTTTTTGAGACAGGGTCTTGCTGTTTGGCCCAGGCTGGGGTAAACTGGCATTGTCATAGCTCACAGCAACCTCAAACTCCTGGGCTCAAGCAATCCTCCTGCCTCAGCCTCCCAAGTAGCTGGGACTACAGGCATGTAATCAAGTATTAGCCTGGCTAATTTTTTAGTTTTTTGTAGGTCTAGTTTTTTTTTAGTTTGGGGGGTCTTGCTATGTTGCTTAGGCTGATCTCAAACTCCTGTGGTCAAGCAATCCTTTTACCTTGGCTGCCCAAAGTGCTAGGATTATAGGCATGAGCCACTATGCTTGGCCAAGGTCTACTTTTTCTGATATTAGTATCAGATTTCTTATAGTTGCTATTCGAATAGTATATCTTTTTCTATTCTTTTACTTTTAACTTTTTTGCATCTTCGAATCTAAAGTGACTTCTGTAGAGAGCATGTAGTAGGTAGTTAAAAAATTCATTTTGGCACTTCTTCCCTTTGATTTGTTTCATTCCCATTAATGTTATGATATGTTTGTATTTATATCTGTACTTTACTTTTTGTTTTTTAGTTTTGTGTCTTTTCACCCCAATTGTTGCTCCTTTCATATTAAATGAATATTTTCTAGTATAACATTTTAATTTCTTTAATAATTTTTTACCTATTTTTAAAAATTATTTTCTTAGTAGTTACCCTAAGGCTTACAATATGCATCTTAACAGACTTTAATTTAATTTTATACTAACTCAATTCCTTTTTATGGTATGATTACTATACATATTATGTCGACATATGTTACAAATCTAATATATTTTTCTAATTGTTCCTTTGTATAAATTTTATGTCTTTCAAAGAAGTTGAGAGAAGCAAGGAGAACAAACATTTATTTACAGAGTTATTATTTTAACTTTCTTATTTGCTATTTCTGGTTCTCTTCAGATTCTTTGAATTTGCATTATCATCTGCTGTCATTTCCTTACTCCGACATAGTTTTGATCCCACCCAACTCATTTGTATTGTTATTGTCAAATATATTACATTACTATATATTAAAGGCCCCCAACAATACAATACATATTGTTTTATACAGTTACTTTTTAACTCAATTAAGAGAGAAAAAGAGAAGAAATGTTCGCTTATGTTTGCTTTAATAATAATACACATAATTACCTTTACCTCTACACTCTTTTTCATGTGGATTTGAATTATGTCTAATGTCATGTACTTTCAGCATGAAGAATTCATTTAAGTGTTTTCTGTAAGGTAGGTTTGCTAGCAACACATTCTCCCAATTCTTGTTTATCTGAGAATATCATTATTTCCCCTATCCTGCCATTAAAAAAAAAGTTTGCTAGATGTAAGAATCTTGGTTGACAGTTTTTTTTCTTTTCAGCACTTTGAATATGTTATTCCACTGCCTTCTGGACTCCATTGTTACTGATGAGAAGTCAGCTGTTAATCTTATTGGGGTTTCCTTGTAAGTGATATATTATTTTTCTCTTGCTGCTTTCAAGATTTTTGTCTTTTTTTTTTTGGCATTGAACATTTAGACTGTGATATGTCAAGGTATGGATCTCTATTTTTCATCCTTGGAGTTTGTCAAGCTTCTTGGGTATATAGATAAATATTTTCATCATATTTGGGAAGTTTTCTGTCACAATTTCATTGAATAGTTTTCTTACCCCTTTAGTGCACTTGTCATGCATATGCTCCTGTACCTAATGTTGTTCCATGTTTCTCTGAGGCTCTGCTCATTTTTCTTAGTTCTATTTTTTCTTTGTTCTTCAGGTTGCATAATCTTTCTTGATCTTTCTTTAAGTTCACTGATTCTCCTGCCAACTGAAATCGATTATTGAACCCTTGTACTGGGCTTTCTTTTTTAATTTTTATTTCAGTTGTACTTTGCAAATCCAGAATTTCCTTTTGGCTGCCTTTAATAATTTCTCTCTCTTTATTGATATTCTTTATTTGGTGAGATGTTATATTTTTAATTCTTTATGCATGTTTTCTTTGGTTTCTTTGAACACATTTATAATAGCTATTTTGAAGTCTTTTTTCTACTAAGAACAATATCTGTGCCTCTTCAAAAGCAGTTTGTTTCCTGTTATTTTCCTCATCATATATGGACTATGTTTTCCTGTTTCTTTGTATATCCAATTTTTATTTGTTGCAAACTGACATTTTAGGTAAAATATAGTAGCAATTATAAATACTGATCTTCCACTTGGGGGGAAGGTGGCTTATTTTTTGCTTTTTTTTTTTTTTTTGGCTCATAATTTATCTGGACTAGTGTCATCTCTGAGCCTCTTCTTCCCCAGGCATGGTGATGACCCTGCTTGCTTTGGCTCTTCCTGATCCCTGGGGCAGGATCTGGTAATGCTCTGGGGTGTATTGGAGGGTAGTGTCTAGCCAGGCTGGGGTGAGGGCAAGTCTGATGGTTGTTGTCCCCCTGGAAGGTTGTCCTTCAATCTGCTTATGGAGCTGTATCTTCCTCTTCATTGCTCACCATAGAGGTCTCTGTTGTGTTTGTCAGCATCCTTAAGCTCCAACTTCCCCATGCCCTGTTCTCACAGTTACCCCCTTATGGAGGCTATGGAGCTCTCTGTTCTTGTACCCCCCCCCACCCCCCTGATTGACACCTCTGAGCCCCTCCTCTGGAGCTGTTGGCAGGGATAGCAGTCAGCCTCATGGGCAACTCCCCTCTAAGTTGCCCCCACCCTGGTGTGGCAACTTCAGCCTGTGAGTAGCTGAGTCAGGGACTGCAGAGCCTGGGCTGGACACCCTAGCCCATGCTGTGAGTGGAATCTGGGGGTGGGTTGGGGAGGGAAGCTGAGCAGGCAGTGAGAAATGTTGGCACCTGCTGCTCCTGGAGAAGCCACGCCCTGTTGGCACTGTGTGTGGGCCCTGTTGGGCTCACATGTGCCATAGGCTCACTGTTTTTACTGCCATTTGGCAGATTTTTTTTGGTAAATGTTTCCCTGTTTGTTGTATATCCTTATGACATATTCCAGACACTATTTATTTATATTTTAGAGACAGGGTCTTGCTCTGTCATCCAGGCTGGAAGGCAGTAATGCTGAAGGCAATTCACTGCAGCTTTGAACTCTTGGCCTAAATGATCCTCTGCCTCAGCCTTCTGATGTGCCAGAACTACAGGTACATGGCCAGCATACCCAGCTAATTTAAATATTTTTTAAAGATGGGGTCTAGGTTGGTCCCAAACTCTGGTCTCAAGTGATCCTCCTGCCTCGACCTCCCAAAGCGTTGGGATTACAGGCCTAAGTCACCATGCCCCTCTAATTTAAACATTTTTTAGAGATGGGGTCCATGTTGGTCTCAAACTCTAGCCTCAAGTGCTCCTCCTGCCTCTGCCTCCCAAAGCACTAGGATTATAAGCCAGAGCCATCATGCTTGGTCTCAGAGACTTTTAATGGGCTACTTGTGTACAGTTCACCAATTACTGTGGTTTTACTGGAAAGGGACCTGTTGAGACCCTTACACCACCCATGCCCTGGAAGTACCTGTCCCCTGTGCTGTTTCTGACCCACCAGAATGGCTGTGGTGGCTGTGGTGACTGTGGTAATGAGGGAGGGCCATACTTCATGGGCTCTGTTCTGATGCTAGGAGAGGGGCTTGGAGCCCTTCGTAGCTTGGCTTGGGAGTAAGCAGCACAGACTTTTGATTTTAAAGTGATTTGGGGAAAACTGTTTATCCAGGTGCCCTGTGGGCCAGGCCTTTCCAGGCTATTCTGTGTGTACGGGGATGGGGCTGTGTCGTCACTCCAACACAGTCCTGACCAGTGGCTGTGCTCTGCTAGCAGAAGGGTGGTGCCCAGAGCAGGCCCAGCAGACCCCAGCTCTCTCCTCCCCTAGCCCACTGTAAGTTGCCCCATGAAGCAGAAGCTCCTGGAGAGAGAAAGGCATGGAAACGCCAACAAGGATGAGGAGGAAGATAAGGGGAGGTAGCCACCAGCAGAGCCTACCAGGGCCCCTCCCTGGGCTCTGTGGAGCTTGCATGGTGGCTGTGGAATGTGTTGTCTTGCAGCTGTTGTTGGGCAGTTCTGCAACAGGGGCTTGTCTGCTGGCACAGCCTTGGATTTGGACTAGGGTGCTGGTTTTGTCCCTCTGGTGGGCAGGTGTTTTGAGTTTCCAGGGTTCTCTTTGGAAGCTGGGGTGGCACTTTTGAGTGAAGGGCTTGTTTCCTTTCAAGGTTGGGCGGGAGATTGTTCTACCTTATGCGAACATCTTGGGTCTGGACTTCTGTGGCCTCTGGCTATGGGCAAGGATGCAGAGGAGGCAGGATCTGTGGGGCCAGGGTGTGGGTGGGGAAGCAAATTCAGGCCTGGAAAGCCAAGAAAGGGGGGTTCTGCTTGTTCTGCAGCAGACCCTGTGTCTGTTCCTGTCAGGATCCTTTAATCTCTTGGATAAAGAAAACAGCTGATGCGGGGTGGCTGAGGGCCTCCTACCCGACATTCTGCAGTGGCTGGCTGACTGTGCCCCCTGGCTGCAGCTTGTGGCTCCCATTCCCCCCTAGAGGGGCCCTCTGTGCCCAGGTCCTATTGAGCACCCTATTTGTGGGACTGGGGCTGGGCTGGGGCCAGGTGGGAGCTACAGTGGCTGGTGGGGCACAGAGTAGCCGACAAGTCCGGCCTCGGGTTGACCAGTGTTTTGAAGGGAGGGGGAGGATTTTTGGTTTGTTTTTCATAGAGTTGATATTTACTTTTAAAAATACTGATTTCCCTGCTTTCCAAAGGGAAATAAAAAAGAAATGAAATTTTTAAACCGTCAGAAAGTTAATAGTGGGATTTGCAATTCCCCAGAACAGGACATTCTCCTTCAGAAGCATACCCCTGGGAGGCTGGTTGTGACATACCACCGCCCGCCAGTCCTGGGTCCTAGATGTCTCCCCACTGTCCCCCATGTCAGGAGCAGGTTCCAGGTCTGCTCTCAAGTTTTGTGATCCTGACACTCTAGACCTGTCATTCTGTGGGTGTCCCCAGGGGACCTGTGTTTTTCTCAGTGCCTCCTAGGGACAGGGTCAGCACCGTTAATTCTTTGTGGCCAATGTGTATTTCTGGGCACAGTGCATTTGTATCACTGTGAGCTCTCCATGCCTCCTGCCTCACGTGGGGAGCAGACCTATTCCTCGCTTCTCATCATCTGGATGGCTGGCTGGAGACGGGTGGAAAGTTCTCTGAGGTCTGAGTTCTTGTGGGAACCTGAGCCCACAGAGACCCACATGGCTGGTGTGTCCCACAGCCTCTGTGGGTTTAAGTCTCTTTCTTCAGAGTGGGTGGTGGTTTTTTTTTTTTTTTTATTGTTGGGGATTCATTGAGGGTTCAATAAGCCAGTTACACTGATTGCAATTGTTAGGTAAAGTCCCTCTTGTGGGTGGTGGTTTTATGGGAGTCCAGCCAGGCCTGCTGAAGGCTAGGCACATTAGGAAGATAGTAGATGTTAAGAAAACATAGCTGGCTGGCTGAGCACTCAGTATGTGCATATGCTGCTTTGAGGCTTCCACATGACACTGCTAATTCAGTTCTCACCTCTGTCTCCCTGGAGGGTGTTCTGTAGGGAAAGAAACCAAAGCATAGGGAGTTTCAGTCCCTTGGCATAAGGCCGCAGACAGGCAGGAGAGGTCCCTGTGAGCTTAGTCCAGGGCGTACCCCTCTGCCTCTCCGTTGGGTGGGCTCCTCCCAAAGGCCTGGCTGTGTCCCCCACTCTGCCCAAGTGTCATTCCCAACCCCTCTTTTCTGCTCCCAGGGTTGACCCTCTGTAAAAAGCGATAAAGCCAGCTCTTGGGAGAGACTGTTGTGCTTCCAGTGATGTCTGCAGGAAGTATCTCTGGGAAGAGCCTTAGGGTACGTCCTCTCCCTGCCTATATGGGTCCTGCCTCCTTCAGGTCAATCTCAGACTTGGCTGTTTCCATTCTCATGGAGATTGGTGTCTTTGTGTCTTTAAGGACATGCTGCACACCCTATGAAGTGACGTCCTGAGGGTCAGTGAGCCTTGAACCTGTCCTCTGTGGTGAGCAGAGGTGCACCTGGCAGCCTCTGACCCCCCACTGCAGTTCCTGTGTGGGAATGTGCACGTGTGTGTGCATGTGTACATGTGAGAGTGAGTGTGTGCCCATGAGTGCATGTGTACATGTGTGCACGTGTGCTTGCTTACTGGGAAAAGTGCCATCCTTTGGACTTTTTGAGAAAATAACCCTTATTGATTTATTAACTTAAAACACTTTTATTTGATTCCACCTTTTCTTAGGTATGTAACATTCACTAAAATTGTGCAACTATTTTCTTTTCTTTTTTTTTTTATCTAAATGAGCAAGTCTTTATTCACACCATAATGAACGTTTCTTAATGTCATGACAATAACAAAAGACACACACCGTATGCAAGTCAAAAATTGAAAAATTTTGGCATTTTCATTTGGCTGATGTAAAGTTAATAAACGTGGAAAGAGCTCACATTTTCAGGAAAATGAGTCTTCCTATTCAAGCACATGCAATCATCTTAACCACTTTCTGAGACCCCTCGGTTGAGAACACATACCCACAGCTGAACTTTGATATAAAATGGATATTGGATTTGATCTAAAGATGTGTTAGCTCAGAGGTGGATATTATAGGAATTATTTCTCTCATTATGTACTTTTCTATAACATATAGAACATTATGTTCTAAAAGGTGTACATAAAAAATAAAATGCTGCTATACCTAAAAAAAAAAAAAAGTGGGGCTAAAGTGATGAAATTTTACTTCATTTCTAATATGTGGAAGATGAATGCTTTTTTATACCTAAAAAAAAACCCCTACTCTGATTAAAAAAAATCATTCACTATAGAAAAACAATACTTTAAATCAATTATTTCTTTTGCTGCAATAAGGTCCAGCAAAGCCTTACCACCTCAAGCAAAGCCATTATTGCCTATTTATGCTCAAGAAGTGGTCTGGCTATTGAAGACATGCTGGTTCCTTCTAAGCCTCTCCTCAGGATCCACACATTAGACACTCATCTCTATTCTCTAAAGAGCACACCATGGCTGCTGTCTTCCTCTCCTTTTCTTCTTCCTCTTTTGATAACTTTTCCTTATCTTTCAGCTTCTCCTTATTTAAAGTGAACTGGATCTGATTAGCTGCTGGTCTTGTCCTTAAATAATATATCCCAGTCTTCAAACCCTGCGTCCAGCTGTAGAAGTGCATACTAGTCAGTTTGCCATAGTTAGGCTCAGCAATATGGATGTTCAAAGACTTGCTTTGATCAATGAAAGCACCTCTCTCAGCTGCTATCGTGAAGACAATTTTCTGAGAGATTTCCCATACAGTTTTATAAAGCTGCTTCAGGTCATCAGGAATTTCAGGTATGTTCTGGATAGAGCCATTGCATGCAATAATCTGGTTTTTCATCTTTTCATTATATAAGCCCCGCTCAGTAAGATCTTTCAGTAAGTGAGGATTTACAATCTGAAATTCTCCTGACAAGACTCTGCGAGTATAGATGTTGCTGGTATAAGGTTCAATGGACTCATTATTCCCCAGGATCTGAGTGGTTGAAGCAGTAGGCATTGGGGCAATAAGTAAACTGTTTCTTATACCATACCTGTATCCAACCGTCACTCTTTTCTAAGGGCCTGTATTATCACTGTGCTAGGCCCCTTCAGGAAACAATGATGTGAAAGTGGTCAGAACAAGATATATATCACCCACAATTCTCTATTATCTTTGCAATCTTCTCTTTGAGAAGTTTCCAGTCCCATAGGTCTGTGGGAGTAATGTTCCACATATCATACTGAAGAATTCCTTTGCTTACTGGAGAGCCCTCATAGGTTTCATAGGGGCCATGCTCATTGGCCAGGTCACAGCTGGCTTCCAGGGCTCCATAATAAATAGTTTCAAAGATTTGCTTATTCAATAATTGTGCCTCTGCACTCTCAAAAGGATATCTCATCAGGATAAAAGCATCTGCCAGACCTTGTACCCCAATCCCAATGAGGCGATGGCATTTATTTGATAAGCATGCCTCTGGAACAGGGTAGTAGTTTATATCAATAATTTTATTCAAGTTTCGGACAATGACTTTAGTGACTTCAGCCAACTTCTTAAAGTCATATGTGTGCTCTGATGTGACATACATATTCAGGGCCAGGGAAGCCAGGTTACAGACAGCAACCTTTCATATAGCTTCTCCAATTCCTCTCCCTAAACCTCATCCAGACCAGGACACTCATTTGGACACATTAAAGACCAGTCCTGATTAGTCTCCACTCGTTTCATGAAGAGATCTGGAATCCAAAGGGCAAAGAAAAGGTCCCTGGCAAGCTGTTCTTCCTTTCCTGTGTTCTTCTTTAAATCAAGAAACTCAAAGATGTCTTCATGCCAAGGCTCCAAGTAGATAGCAAAGGCCCCAGGACGCTTGTTTCCATCTTGATCCACATATCGAGCTGTGTTGTTATATACTCTCAGCATTGGTACAAGGCCATTGTAATTGCCATTAGTCCCAGCAATGTAGCTGCCAGTAGCCCGAATACAACTCACAGCAACACCAATTCCCCCAGCAGACTTGGAAATCAATGCACACTGCTTTAGAGTATCATAAATGCCTTCAATGCTGTCATCTTTCATACTCAGAAGGAAACAGCTAGAAAGTTGTGGGCGGTTGGTGCCAGCATTAAAGAGAGTGGGAGAAGCATGAGTAAACCATCTCTCAGAAAGGTTATATGTTTCAATTGCAGCATCAATGTCTTCTTTGTGAATCCCTACAGAGACCCTCATCAACATATGCTGTGGTCTTTCAGCCACTATTTATCTTCAACAAATAGGAACATTCTAGTGTCTTAAAGCCAAAGTAATTATAAGAGAAATCTCGATCATAGATAATAGAAGAATTCAGGCGATCTTTATTGGCCAAAACAATATCCAGTGTTGACTTGGCCACCATGGGAGAGTGTTTGCCATTATGCGGGTTTATGTAATTATACAGGTCTTCCATCACATCACTGAATACTTTCTTTGTTTCTTTGTGCAAGTTAGAGACAGCAATCCTTGCTGCCAAGATGGCATAGTCAGGGTGCTTAGTAGTTAAGGTTGCAGCTGTTTCAACAGCCAAAGTATCTAGTTCTACTGTGGTGACCCCACTATATAAGCCTTGGATTACTTTCATGGTAATCTGAGCAGGATCAACAAAGTCCATATTGAGTCCATAACAAAGCTTTTGGATTCGAGATGTAATTTTGTCCAACATGACTCGCTCCTGGCGGCTATCTCGCTTGATCACATGCATCGCAGCTATTAGCTGAGGAACTGAGGGATTCGAGACCGGGCTGCAGCTCTGAGGCACTGGCGGGATCGAGAAGGTGGCTGAGAGCAAAAGACTGGGCTCCAGGGGCTGCTCAGGCGCAGAGAGTTGGGGCCAAATGGCACTTCCCCACCAGAGCACAGAAGCACCACAATCCAAATCCCCTTCCCGCGCCCGCCACCCATGACACCCATGACGCGCAGAGGAACGTTCTGACGTTAAATCGACGCTGCCTGCGGGATGGGCTGAGCAAGACTAGTAGAAAGCCGGTATCTCCTGGTAGCCGCCATGTTGAGTTTGGGCAAGGTCCCAACTATTTTATTTCTTTTTTTTTTTTTTTTTTTTTTGTAGAGACAGAGTCTCACTTTATGGCCCTCGGTAGAGTGCCGTGGCCTCACACAGCTCACAGCAACCTCCAACTCCTGGGCTTAAGCGATTCTCTTGCCTCAGCCTCCCGAGTAGCTGGGACTACAGGCGCCCTCCACAACGCCCGGCTATTTTTTGGCCGGGGCCGGGTTTGAACCCTTCACCCTCGGTATATGGGGCCGGCCCCAACTATTTTATTTCTAAGATTCACTCAGGAAATTTGTTTCCAAGTTTCCCATGCAGATGAAGGTGTGGCCAGGTCAGTGTTGGCACAACTTGTTTGATGCCTCTGCCCTCTGCTCTGGTGTCCAACTAATGGCCACTGAGTGATTGTCACACAGGGCGACATCTGGGCTACAGAAGGGGGATTTTTTTCTCCCTTGTGTTTCCATTACAGTCCAGGGGTAAATGCTCAGGAAAGGAGGACCTTTGTCACCTTCATCACTTGCATCACCTGCAGCTGCCTCCTGGACGCTGCTGACAGTGCCCGGTCGGGGTGGGGGGACATGCAGATCGGCCCCATCGCCTGTACCCGATCATCAGAGTGTTGGACCCAGAGGGATGATAATTTGAGGACCTTGATGCCTCATCTGTTGAGAGTTTGGACGTGAGAACGTGGTTGAAATTTTATAAATCTGAACAATAGGAATGACGTTTGCTCTTAAAGTTCATTGCAGTGATTGATGATAAAATAATAAATCTCAGAGTCCCTTAAAAGTGATTGTTTGGATAGTTTCTTAAACATTAAATCCTGGGAACCTAGGGTATGTTTTGCACAGTCCTGCCCGTGTATCTCTCATGATGGGTTTCTCCTGGGCTCTGGTGCCCGTGTAGGGTGGGGGCTGTGCTCCAGCGAGCAGCAGAAGGGCTGGGGTCTGTTTGTATACTGTGGCTCTTATTTTCTAAAAGAGTGCTTTAAAATGTATCTTATGAGGCTGTGTCCTCTGGTACATTTATTTTTGTGATATGTAAACACTGATTCATTTGGTTTCCACTTCTCACTGGTGGTCCTTCTATGGATGTGGCAGTTAGGTCCTGTGCAGGTGACCACCGTGCCAGCTGTTCCTCTTTAGAGTGGGTGGCTTCACTCTGGAGCACCCAGGTGTGTCCCAGCTGCCCTGCTTGAGGCCATGTGGGCTTTATTTTGTGAGGGGTGGGAGTGTCTGGGTGGCTTTGGGCCCCATTCCCCAGTCCTCTTCAGAGTCAGAGCTGTAAGCTGGCTTTGTGATTGGCTTTGTCATCAGTGTTCAAGGGCCAGGAGAGAGATGCAACTTTGCTCTGCACTCCCAGGGCTCCTCTCAGCCCTTATTTGTGCAGTTTCTGACAGTTTGGGGACAATTCGTTTGGCTAGAATGGCTTTGTACAACATGGCTGCGATACAGTGGTCAGAATGTGTAAGGACAGAGCAGGGGCCCGAGACCGCCTGAAGGAAGAAGGTTCCTGCAGGTCAGAGGGCTGGGCTCCCTACCCTGTGGCGTGTGCCCTCCCTGCACCCAAAAGCGTATTAAAGTCTAGCACTCTTCCAGATATCCTGTGCTCACTCGTTGCCTTGCTGCATGTGGGGAAGCCATGAGCACAGCTGTCACACATGTGGTTTCCCGACAGCACAACATGGACTTCTACCAGGTCATCTGTGGGCTGTAAACAGCTGGACACACCTAAGTCTGTCTTTCTGGGTAACAAAGCAGCAGCCTTGCTTTGTCAGCTGCTTACCAGGAGGGGTGGGCTTTCTAGCTGTGGGCTGGGGTGCTGCTGGGGGCTGCCTTTGCTTCTCCTCTGACCTCTCAGTGCCTAGCCCTCCCTACAGACCCAGGAGACCAGCGCTGGCTTGGCCCTGCCCTTTGCTGCCACTCAGTGCCAGCCCCACAGCCAACTGGCCTTCTTGGACCCACTCAGTGCAGACTACAGCCCAGATTTGCCTTGGAATGTGAACCAACTCCTACGTGTGCCAGATCTGAAGAACTTGGTACAAGGAGTACGCAGAGCACCTTAGGTCTCTTTCCCACTGGTTCCTGCTGAAATGGTCATGTTTTAGATGTACTGGGTTCAATGAAATACATGATTAACATGGATTTCAGTTTCATTTTGCATTTGGAAGTGGCTGACTGGCAAATAGAAACTCAGGCATGTGGCTCTGATGCCCATTCCTGGCGCCTCAGTCCTCTCCTTATCCCTGGTGTGGTCAGGACTGCGGCTTAGCTCCTGTCAGGCCTTCGGGCGAATGTCCTGTCCTCATCCCCAGGTCTGCATGTCACTTGTACCTGTGGTGACTCTCAGGTCAGACCCAGCTCTCAGGGCAGGATGTCACCCGTGCCTAGGACTGGATTTTTGACTTAAGCGTATTCACAGAATTGTTTTCCCTCCTTTTGTAATTAAAAAAAATTTTTTTTATTTTTACTTTTTTCTATTGTGGCAAAATACTCATATTAATACAAGTTGCCATCCTAACAACTTGTAAGTGGGGAACTGGTTCAGGAGTGTCAGACACATGCAGTATGCGCTATCACCTCCCCACCACCGGGACTTCTCCATCTTTCCAGATTGAAGTGTATCTCCCTCAAACTCCGACTCCTTGGCCCTTCCTCGGCCCCCACTCCAAACGCCCTCCTTCCATCTCTGTGACTGATGACTGGGAGCTCACCTGTGTGGGATCACACAGTACTATTTCACTCAGCACAACGTCAGGGTTCCCTGTGTTCCAACAGGTGTCAGAGTTTCCTTCTTTTTTTTTTTTTTTTTGCAGTTTTTGTCCGGGGCTGGGTTTGAACCTGCCACCTCTGGCATATGGGGCTGGTGTCCTACTCCTTTGAGCCACAGGTGCCGCCTGAGTTTCCTTCTTTTTAAGACTCAGTCTTCCGTCTGTGGGCTGAACCATGTCTTGTTGTCCATTCTTCAGGTGGTGGACACTTAGGTGTTCCCACCTCTGACTCTTGTGAATGAGGCTGCTGTGAACACATGTGTGCAAACATCTGTCCAAGCTCCTGCTTTCATTTCCTGTGGGTCTGCACCTAGAGCTGGAGCTGCTGGATTGTATGGTAATTCTTTTTTTAAAAATTTTTTGACTGTTTTCTGCAGAAGCTGCACCATTTTACATTCCCACCAGCAGTATGAGGACGGCAGCTTCTTCATGTCTGCGCCAGCACGTGTGTTCTGTTTTTCTTGATAGTAGCTCTCATGAAGGGTGTGACTCAGTATTTCACTGTGGTTTTAGTTTGCACTTCTCTGATAAGTGGTGGTGAGCATCTTTGCATGTGTTTGTTGGCCTTCTTTGGAGAAAAACCTATTTACATCTTTGCACATTTTAAAATCAGGATTTTTTGTTGTTGAGCAGTAGGAGCTCTTTGTATATATTCTGGATGTCATTTCTTAGCAGATTTGCAAATATTTTCTCTCATTCCGTGTTGCTTTTCACATTGGTGATTTTTGTCCTTTGAAACACAGAAGGTTTAAATTTTGATGAGGTCCAGTTTGTTTTTTCTTTTGTTACTTGTGCTTTTGGTGTTAGAGCTGAGAAATCATAGACAGGTCCAGGGTCATGAAGTTCTTCCGCATGCTTTCTAGTAAGGGTTTTATGGTTTTAGCTCTTACATGTATTTTTTTGATACATTTTAGGTTAAATTTTGCATATTGTATAAGGTAAGTGTTTCCACTCTTATTCTTTTTCTTAAAAACTATTTCATGAGGATTTTCTGTTATTCATTTACTAATGACTCTTTCAGAGAACCTAAAATACTACATAGAAAGGTCACCTGCAGATTCACCTCAGACTGGTTTTCCCAAGCCCCTTCAGCCTGCACCTGGTGTCCTGCGTCCGTGGCCCACCTGTACACAGTTGTGCCTGCTCAGGCTACCTCTTTCAGTATAGCTGGGGTTTCCTCATGAAGCACAGGTGCTGAGGTCCAGCTGTGCTGGAGGAGGTGACACCCACTCTGGTGTGACCTCAGGCAGTTGTCACATGGGAGCAGGAAGCTGGGCAGAAGTCTGGAGACCAGGAGGGTGGGGTGCGCCATGTAGCTTAGATGCCCCTACAACAGCCTCGAGCTCCCTCACCTGCCCTGCAGCCCATTCTGGGCCTGCTCTGGGGCCACCCTGGACCCCTCTGGAGGAAGAACTCAGGCTTGTGCCCCATGCAGGCCCCTGACAATTTCTCCTGTTTGCTAATTACTGTGATTCTTTTCAAATTTGGTTTCTGTGGAACACATCATCAAGCACAGGTGCTGTGCCTGCAGCCACGTGGGTGGTGATGGTATGTGTGGGTTTGGCAGGGGGCAGTCACATCACAAGCCGAGATTGACTTATATTTTGTCATGACAGCCCTGGAGGCTGGGCTGTGGCTCCTCTCTACCACAGGGGACACCTAGATAGCTCGATGTTTCTGGGGGGCTGATTCTAACCCTGGACTCAGACTCCTAAGTCTGTGGTGTGGTCTTTGTGCTACCCTGCTTCTCAGAGATATCAAGATTAATTTTAAGGATTTTAGCCTCTTTTTTTTTTTTTCTTTAAGAGGCAGGGTCTTGCCTTGCTGCCCAGGCTGCAGTATAGTGGTGCAGGCATAGCTCAGCACAGCCTCAGATGCCTAGGCTCAAGCCAGCCTCCCACCTCAGCCCTGAGTAGCAGGACTGCAGGACCACGCCCCTGGCCACTGCACCTGGCTGGACTGCAGCACCTTTTATGTTGACTTAATGTTGGGATAGGCCCTCCTCAGCAGCACCTGACCAGCCACAGTCTCCTCGTCTGACCTTGGTCTCAGACTCTCAGTGCCTCCTTACCTGCACACCACACCTGACCTGCACACCTGAACACCCGCATACCTATGCGCCTCACCTGCACACCACGCCTCATCTGCACACCCGCACACCTGACTTGCATACTTGCACATTGCACACCTGTGCACGTGACCTGCACACATGTACAGTCGCATACCTACTCACCTTATCTGTATACCACACTTCACCTGCACACTTGCACAACGCACACCTATGTACCTGACCTACACTCCTGTAAATCGGCATACCTGTGCGCCTCATCTGCATACCACACCTCACCCACACACCTATGTACCTCACCTGCACACCTAGCTGAGGCTGCTCTTTTCCTCTGTCCTAGACTTTGACCCTCACTACTTCTGGCACTGGAGCAGTTTCACAGACTACGTGCAGTGTGTCCTGGCCTTCACGGGTGTAGCAGGCTATGTTACCTACCTCTCCATCGACTCAGCTCTGTTTGTGGAGACCCTGGGCTTCCTGGCTGTGCTGACTGAGGCCATGCTGGGTGTGCCGCAGCTTTACCGCAACCACCGTCACCGGTCCACAGAGGGCATGAGGTAGGGACACTGTCTATGTGCCTATAAGTTTGGTAAACATCTGATTCCTTGTGTTTCTCATGATTTGTGCAACTGCCAAGCAAAGAGCTAATTAGGCTTAAGCACATTGGCCCTGGGCCCTCCTGTCCGGGCAGATGTATGTGAGGGCCAAGGGGCAGCTGAGACCCTGTTGTGAGCACATCACTGACTCAGGATTGGCCAGCTGGGTTGGACAGAGGTGCCTGCAGGGCCATGAAGACAGAGGCCAACCTGAGCAGGAGGCTGCTGGAGGTAGAGGGAGTGAGAGGGAGGGCCGGCAGGCCAGGTGGGGCACAGAGTAGGTGTGGCTCCAGATGGGGGCAGCACAGGGCAGGAAGGCTATTGGGACCTGCCCTGGCCATGATCCTCTGACTGTCCTCCACAGCCCCAGTTGGCCTCCACCCTAAAGGTGCAGTGGCCACAGGTGAAGCTGGAGTTTGGAATTGCAGACTGCAGCATGCTCCCATCCTGCACAGCCTAGGTGCCTGCAGCGTGGCAGCTGCTACTGGGAACAAACAGACACTTCCCATGGACTCACTCCAGAGCCTCGGTGGGACATGTATCACACACACCCCTTTACTGTGCATCTTCCAAGGGATTTTGGCATATATGGAGTTACGCATCCACCGCTGTGCCTAATTTTAGAATGTTTTCCTGCCCTGGAAAGAGGCCTTGCTTCAGTTGTGGTCGCTGCACGTGCTGCCCCAGTATCTCTGACCCACTTTCTGTCTGTGGCTCTGCCTTTTCTGGATATTTAATGTACACGGGACCAGACAATATGTAGCCTTTGTGACACTTCTCTCTGGGGGCATGGTGCATGGCAGGGAGTGGTGTGTGTCGTGGCCTGATCAGGGCAGGGAGGGCAAGCAGGCGAAGGCTGTGAAGAAGTGGGCAGGTACGGTTGGGGTGTGGTGGTGTGTGGGGTCCGCTCTGGGCTGAGAAAATGATGCCTGGGCCCTGGGAAGCAATAGTCCCCTCCCACAAACACACAAGGTTCTCTGCACCCTGGCGGTGGGCTTCTGAGTTGCCAGCATCTCTTGATAGGAACTCTGGACTCTATGAGTTTCCTCCATTCAAGGAGGGAGGGATGTCCTTGTGGCTAGGACTTACCCCCACAGAGTTAGGAAACCACTGGTTCATTGAACTGTGATGCAGATCTTTGGAGGCTTGGCCTTTGTTCATTCAGATGGTGCTAGGGTAAAGGAGGTGGGGGTGGGGAGGAACTGTCTGGGATTGTGTCTGAGGGGACAGCACACTAGAAACAGTGGCAGCCGGAAGCTGAGCTCTGAGGGTAGCACCACAAGGACACACACAGGGCAGATTGGTTCTGTGGCAAGGTGGTGACATCACAGTGCCTCCAAGGTACAGAAGGAGGTGAGGTTACCTCCTGATGAACAGAGATCACTGGGGGCATTTTCTTCCTCTGTGCCTGGGGCTGCACAACTGACTTTTGATTCCTATGCAACAGTGGGGGCTATTGACAGCTATCCAATTAAAGGGCAAAGACAAGTTGTGGCGCCTGAGCAATGTCTCTGAGCACAGAGCCCAGCAGTGACCCTGGGTCTGTGTTGTGGTGGCGGACAGCAAGCCTGTGTTGTCGGGAGCCTGGTGATGCAGACAGAGATGAGGTGGTCTTGAGATCATAGCTTCACCTGCATGTCCTGCTGGCTGTGTCCACCCAGGGCTGCGTCCTGCCCTCTGCCTTCTCTTTCTGTGGGTGTATGCAGGTGTGATCTCCATGAGGTGGGGTTCTGGTGGACTGACCATCCTATCCCACCTGCCTCCAGCCAGGCTGGCTCCCTGCAGTTCTGTGTTGGTGGTCTTGGCAGGAAAGGGGAAAGAAGGAGACACGAAGGCTGACCAGCTCCTCCCAGACAGCTCTGGCCTTGCCTGTGGTTGGAGCCTCCCCTCTCTCAACTCACCACTTCTGAGGTTGTTGTGCTCAACCCAGAGAGGCCTAGACATCTCCCCAACCTCATGGACCATGCTGGACATTCTGAGCTGCAAACCATTTGGCTTTACCTGATTTAAAACAGGGGCTGAGCAGTGTCTCGCGATACAAAATCAATACCTACAAATCAGTAACTTTCGTATGTGCCAACAACAGTTAAGCTGAGAATATAATCAAAGACTCTCTTCCTTTTACATTAGTTCCAAAGAAGATGAAATACCTGGGAATATATCTAACAAAGGATGTGAAAGATCTCTTTGTTAGAGAACCATGAAACCCTGAGAAAGGAAATAGCAGATGTTCAACAAATGGAAGAGCATACCATGCTCATGGCTGGGAATAATCAACATTGTTAAAATGTCCATACTACCGAAAGCAATCTACAGATTTAAAGCAATCTTCATCAGAGCACCAATGTCATACTCCAAAGAACTTGAAAAAATCGTACTTTGTTTCATATGGAATCAAAAAAACCCAAATAACTAATACAATTCTTAAAAATAAAAATAAATCTGGAGATACCATGTTACCAGACTTCAGGTTATACTACAAATCTATAGTGATCAAAATAATGGTACTGGCACAAAAATAGGAACATAGATTTATGGAATAGAATTGAGAATCTAGAGATGAACCCAAACACATGTTGCCATTTGATCTTTGATAAGCCTAACAAAAACATGCATTGGGGAAAAAGAATCCCTATTTAACAAATGGTTCTGGGAGAACTGGTTAGCTACGTGTAGAAGACTGACACTTGTTACCACTGACAAAAATTAATTCTTGTTGGCTAAAGGATTTAAATTTAAGATATGAAACAATAATTTTAGAAAAGTGTGCAGGGAAAATGCTTGAAAATATTGGCCTGGGAAAATATTTTATGCAGAAGACTCCCCTGGCAATTGTAGCAACACCAAAAATAAATAAATGGGATTTGATCAAGCTAAAAGGCTTTTGCACAGCTAAGGGTACTACAACCAATGCAAATAGATAACCTTCAGAATGGGAGAAGATTTTTACATGTTATGAATCTGCCAAATGTCTGATAACTAGAATCTACAGAGAACTCAAATTAATCAGTAAGAAAAGAGCAAACAACCCCATTTCTTTTTTCTTTTTTTGTAGAGACAGAGTCTCACTTAATCATCACAGCAACCTCCAACTCCTGGGCTTAGGCAATTCTCTTGCCTCAGCCTCCCGAGTAGCTGGGACTACAGGTGCCCGCCACAACACCGGGCCATTTTTTTGTTGCAGTTTGGCAGGGGCTGGGTTTGAACCCGCCACCCTTAGTATATGGGGCTGGCACCCTACCAACCATGCCACAGGTGCCACTCAACAACCCCATTTCTATGTGAGCAAGAGACTTGAACAGAAACTTCTCTGAAGATGACAAGCGGCCAACAAATAAATGAAAAAATGCTATCGTCTTTAATCGTCATATAAATGCAAATCAAAACCACTTTGAGATATCACCCAACTCCAGTAAGATTAGCCCATATCACAAAGTCCCAGAACTGCAGATGCTGGTGTGGATGTGGAGAGAAGGGAACACTTCTGCACTGATGGTGGGATTGCAAACTAATACAACCTTTATGGAAAGAAATATGGAGAAGGCTGGGTTGAGTGTGATGGCTCATGCCTGTAATCCCAGCAGTTTGGGAGGCTGAGGGAGGCGGATTGCTTGAGCTTAGGAGTTCGAGACCAACCTGACCAAGAGCGAGACCCCATCTCTAAAAAATAGCCAGGCCTTGTGGCAAGTCTCATCTACTTAGGAGGCTGAGGCAAGAGTTTGAGGTTGCCGTGAGCTATGACACCATGGCATTCTACCAAGGGCAACAAAGTGAGACTGTCAAAAAAAAAAAAAAAAGAGTTGGAGAATTCTCAAAAAACTAAAAGTTGACCTTCCATTTGATTCTGTAATCCCATTACTAGATATCTACCCAGAAGAACAAAAATCATTTTATCACAAGACATTTGCACCAGAACGTTTATTGTAGTCCAATTCATAATTGCCAAGTTGTGAAAGCAACTCAAATGCCCATAAACTCATAAATGGATTACAAACTGTGGCATATGTTTACCATGGAATACTATTAAGCCATAAAAAGATGAAGATTTTATATCTTTTATGTTTACCTGGATGGAGTTGGAATACATTCTTCTTAGTAATGTATCTCAAGAATCAGAGGAAAAAGTATCCAATACACTCAATACATTAATATGAAACCAATATATAATCACACATTCGTATGAATGATAAAACAAATATAGTCTAGCATGGTGGGAGGAGAGAGGGCATTTGGTGGGATCTCACCAAAAGGGCACATTGTGAGGATTTTTAGCCCTCACCCCCAGGGTGAGGGGCTCTCCTACAACTTGAACTTTACCTGAGAAGTGAGAACAATGTAACCTAGAGATTTGTTCCCTCATTAATTTGAAATTAAAAAAAAAAAAAGGGAGCTAGTGGCCTTCTTTCTAGGTTTGCAATACTTGATTTGACAGTGTTTCATTGAAGCATTTGAAAGATGTTTGCTGTTGATTGGTGTGGTTCCTGTGAGGAGGGACATTGTTTATCAGAGCAGCTGAGTCCATGTCTCCTGACATCACTGTGAGGGTGTGTGGCCCCTGCACACCCCCAGACATGCCCAGCATGTGGGGAGCTGCAGCAAGATAGACACCTGGACAAGGCACAGAGCCATCCTCCTCTGTTTTTTTTTTTTTTTTTTTGTAGAGACAGAGTCTCACTGTACCACCCTCGGTAGAGTGCCGTGGCGTTACACGGCTCACAGCAACCTCTAACTCTTGGGCTTACGCGATTCTTTTGCCTCAGCCTCCCGAGTAGCTGGGACTACAGGCACCCGCCACAACGCCCAGCTATTTTTTTGTTGCAGTTTGGCCGGGGCTGGGTTTGAACCCGCCACCCTCGGCATATGGGGCCGGCGCCCTACTCACTGAGCCACAGGCGCCGCCATCCTCCTCTGTTTTATAGACACCTGGACAGGGCATGAAGCCATGCTTCTCTGTTTTATAGACACCTGGACAGAGCATGAAGCCATGCTTCTCTGTTTTATAGACACCTGGACAGAGCATGAAGCCATGCTTCTCTGTTTCATAGACACCCAGATGGGGCACGAAGCCACACTTCTCTGCTTTACACTTGCCCTTGGTCGCTTTACAGAATTTGCCTGTGCCTCATATGGGTTACTTTTATAATTTGGTTTTCCACTAATGTTTTAGAATAAGAAGAAGTTGAAGTTAAGTTACATCTTAAAGGTGCCTTAAATTATAGCTTAGTTCCTTTGTCATGAGAAGAAAAAGCTCTGAAATTTGGCAGAGAACGAGCAGGGAAGTCTCAGTTCTCCTGTGCTTTGTGCTCCTGCCCGGTGAGCCCAGCTTCAGGGAGGAATTGTGAGCTAGAACCACACAAGAACCAGGAAGAAAAGCAGGATGTGTCCTAACATTTACAGTTTCCGAATGTCAGCCTTTCCTTGTGATAGGAGCCTTCAATAATACGTAGCAACCCCGGTTCCTGCCCACAAAGTGCAGATCGTGGTAGGGCACATTTCTGAGTGGATTTAGAAGGCATTTATGGGGCAACAGGAGGAGATGGCTGGCAGCAGGACTTCCAGTCAAAGCCTTCATCTCACCCTGTGCTCCTGGATTTGTGGATGGCTGAGATTTTGAACATGGCTTCTCTGCTCCTGTTTAACACTGGAATTTGTACAAAAGGTACCTCTTTGTTCATTTGTCCTTGGGCTCTGTAAGGAAGAAGGGAGCAGAGCTGAGGGCCCAGCCCAGGGGCACAGGAGGCTTGGACTCTAAGGCGAGGGGACAGGAAGGGTGGAACCCTGAGGTGAGGGGACAGGAAGACTGGGACCCTGAGGGGAAGGGACAGGAAGACTGGGACCCTGAGAAGAAAGTACGGGAGGACTGGGACCCTGAGGGGAAGGGACAGGAAGACTGGGACCCTGAGGTGAGGAGATGGGAAGACTGTGACCCTGAGGTGAGGGGACAGGAAGGCTGGGACCCTGAGGTGAGGGGACGGGAAGGCTGGGACCCTGAGGTGAGGGGACGGGAAGACTGTGACCCTGAGGTGAGGGGACGGGAAGGCTGGGACCCTGAGGTGAGGGGACGGGAAGGCTGGGACCCTGAGGTGAGGGGACGGGAAGACTGTGACCCTGAGGTGAGGGGACGGGAAGGCTGGGACCCTGAGGTGAGGGGATGGGAAGGCTGGGACCCTGAGGTGAGGGGACGGGAAGGCTGGGACCCTGAGGTGAGGGGACGGGAAGGCTGGGACCCTGAGGTGAGGGGACGGGAAGGCTGGGACCCTGAGGTGAGGGGACGGGAAGACTGTGACCCTGAGGTGAGGGGACGGGAAGGCTGGGACCCTGAGGTGAGGGGACGGGAAGACTGTGACCCTGAGGTGAGGGGACGGGAAGGCTGGGACCCTGAGGTGAGGGGACGGGAAGGCTGTGACCCTGAGGTGAGGGGATGGGAAGGCTTGGGACCCTGAGGTGAGGGGACGGGAAGGCTGTGACCCTGAGGTGAGGGGACGGGAAGGCTGGGACCCTGAGGTGAGGGGACGGGAAGGCTGGGACCCTGAGGTGAGGGGATGGGAAGACTGTGACCCTGAGGTGAGGGGACGGGAAGGCTTGGGACCCTGAGGTGAGGGGACGGGAAGGCTGGGACCCTGAGGTGAGGGGATGGGAAGGCTGGGACCCTGAAGTGAGGAGACGGGAAGGTTGGGACCTTGAGGTGAGGGGACGGGGAGACTGCGACCCTGAGGTGAGGAGACAGGAAGACTGCGACCCTGAGGTGAGGAGACAGGAAGGTTGGGACCCTGAGGTGATGGGATGGGAAGACTGGGACCCTGAGGTGAGGAGACGGGAAGGTTGGGACCCTGAAGTGAGGAGACAGGAAGGTTGGGACCTTGAGGTGAGGGGACGGGGAGACTGCAACCCTAAGGTGAGGAGACAGGAAGACTGCGACCCTGAGGTGAGGAGATAGGAAGGTTGGGACCCTGAGGTGATGGGATGGGAAGACTGGGACCCTGAGGTGAGGAGACGGGAAGGTTGGGACCCTGAGGTGAGGGGACGGGAAGGCTGGGACCTTGAGGTGAGGGGATGGGAAGACTGGACCCTAAGGGGAGGGGATGGGAAGACTGGGACCCTGAGGGGAGGGGATGGGAAGACTGCAACCCTGAGGTGAGGAGATGGGAAGACCGGGACCCTGAGGTGAGGAGACGGGAAGGCTGGGACCCTGAGGGGAAGGGACGGGAAGACTGTGACCCTGACGTGAGGGGATGGGAAGACTGTGACCCTGAGGTGAGGGGATGGGAAGGTTGGGACCCTGAGGTGAGGGGACGGGAAGGCTGGGACCCTGAGATGAGGGGACGGGAAGGCTGGAACCCTGAGATGAGGGGATGGGAAGACTACGACCCTGAGGTGAGAGGATGGGAAGGTTGGGACCCTGAGGTGAGGGGACAGGTAAGCTGGAACCCCGAGGAGAGGAAACAGGAAGGCTGGGACCATGAGGTGAGGGGATGGGAAGGCTGGGTCCCTGGGGTGAAGGGACTGGAAAACTGGAACCTGGAGGTGAGGGGACAGAAAGCCAGGACCCTGTGATGAGGGACAGGGAAGGCTTGTTTTCTGCTTTTATTTGTCCATGTACCTCTGAATTTTCATTTTGCTGCACAGGACTGAATTCAGTTGCAAGAAAGGGACAAACTGGACACTGGGCAGCCTGTGGTCAGGGCAGGATGCATGCCTCTTTGGAAGTTCTTAGTAGCTGCCCCCTTTCTCCTTGTCTGCCATACCTATTACTGTCGACAGTTCTGTTTGTAGGACTAGTCAAGGAACACTAACAAAAGTCCTATTAGGGGAGGGAATGCAGATCCATACTCCTAATCCACCTTTTTCTGGGATGTATAAGGTGGAGTAAGCACGTCACCCTTATACCCAAGAAAAACCTGGACGGAACACATGGAGCAGGTCTGTGGTGCTTTGAAAAGTCAACACTACCAGGGCGGTTTGGGGAGGAATCAAGAACTTGAATGTGACTTATCTGAGGGCGAGTTGCCTGCTTTGGTCGTTTTTTCCCATCATATGTGCCAGCCTGCGTTCCGGGACTGTGCACTGGGCAGGAGGAGCTGTAGGGGGCCTCTATCTGGACCTGGGAGGGCTTCAGGACAGAGAGGGAGGGACATGCCCTGTGTGTGTTGCTGATGTTTTCATATTGCCCTTCCTCCCTAGCGCCCAGCCAAGCCCTCATCCTGCGTCTGTCTCTTTAGGTGGCTGGCATTGGCAGGAGAGGCTGGGCAGGCAGGCCCCCAAACTCTGCAGAGGTCATTCCTCCAAGCAGAGGAGGACGGTCTGGAGTGTATAGGGAAACTTTTCCCTCTGTCCCTGTGCTGTTTGGCCCTGGAGACAGATCCAGCTGAGGGACATGCACAACAGAACAGAGACCAACACCTTCCCACTCCCACCCCAACTTTAACCCAAGCAGGGGAGGCCCCTTAGGCTATAAAGTTTGGAGAGAGTAAAGAAAGCAACATCTTCAGAAAAAGACCCTTGCACCTGGGGGCTCCCGCCCACCCCGGTTTGTCAGTGACCAGGCTTAGTGGGTAGGGGCCATGCTCCTAGTGTCTTCTGCTGCCCGGCAGCCCCTTGGGCTCTGCAGCAGTTGCTTCATTAGCAGCTGTGAAAGGTTCCAGCAATGGAAATGGGTCTTCTCCAGACGCACATCCTGCAGGTGGTGCTGGTCCTGGCAGGGCCCCAAACTCAGCGGGTACAGAGGGCAGTGGGTGGTGGTTATCCCTCCTTCACTCACTGAGCTTTCTATGCTGTGGGACTGATGGAGACTACAGGGGAAGTTTGTGCCAGTGACCAGCAGTGGAGACCCAGGGGGTTCCTGGGCCTGGAAGGTGCCTGGGGCAACAGCTCCAGTCTGCTGAGTGCCTGGACTTGCACGTGGTCCCGCAGCCTGTGGTTTGTGTCCTCAGCCCTGGGTGAGGCCTCCAGGAACTCTGGGGGAGACCCACCCTCCTGGGCCAGCTCCACTGGCAACACAGTGGATACACCCTGCCTAGTTCTTAGGCCTCACACCTGCACTCTGGAGGCTAGAGCCCCCAGGACCCCTGGCCGGGGGAGCATTGTCTCTCTCCCTCTGAAGCCATAGAGAGGTCTTGGGTGGGGCAAGTTTGGGTCAGAGTATGGCCCCTGACCCCTAGAGTGTCCCCCAACCCCCTGCTGGGATGTCCCCCTGACCTCCTGGTTTGTGTCTCCTCAGCATAAAGATGGTGCTCATGTGGACCAGCGGTGATGCCTTCAAGACGGCCTACTTCCTGCTGAATGGTGCGCCCCTGCAGTTCTCAGTCTGTGGCCTGCTGCAGGTGCTGGTGGACCTGGCCATCCTGGGGCAAGCCTATGCCTTCACTCGCCACCCCCAGAAGCCGGTGCCCCATGCCACGCACCCCACCAGTACCAAGGCCCTCTGAGGCAGTGGGGGAGGGGCAGGGGCTGTGACCGCCAGCTCCAGACACTGGCCAGACCCCTCCTCCCTGAGAGGGGGGACAGTGTTTAGGTGTCAGATTCTGGAACAGGCTGGTGGGGGGAGGGCTGGGTCAATATTTGTGCTCCCCACTGTCAGGGCAGCCAGAGCAAGTTTGACACCCCAGGGCCAGGTTTCAGGTGTCTATAAGGTGATGGAAAAGCAAGTGTCTTTTCCTACTTCCTCTCAAAAACTCCTGCCCTGAATGCAAGATTTGTTCATGAGCACATGAGAAGGCAGGCAGCAGCCCTGCTCCCATCTCAGGCCCTCCTCCTGGGTCTGCTTCAGCCCACAGGATGTTCTCCCTGGTGGGGCTGAGAGGCCTGCGCCCCTAGGTGAGCAGACCCACCTGCCAACATTCCAGGGAAGCAGGAAGGGATCCCAGTGTTTTGAGGACCCCGCAAATCCTGTGAGCAGAGCCTTGAGACTCACTGTGACCCTCACCAGATGCTGTGGTTGCACAGGGGCAGAGCTGGGGTCTTCTCTGCTCCTGGTACCTGTGGAAAGGGGGCTGTGAGGACACAGTGCCAGTGCTCTCAAGGGCCTCACAGGGGACGCCTCCTGGGACATAGCCCTGGCTCAGCAGGGCCCGGTAACCATGCTGCTATTCCGGCCTCTTCCCAGGAGGTGCTGGCACAGACATCCCCAGGTGAGCAGGCGGGCCCCGTGTCTCAGCCTGGCTGGGCATTGGCCAGCAAGCTCAGAGGGATGAGAGCTGGGTTCTTTTTCTCTTCATGTCCTAGGGTTGGCCCTCGAGACTCCACTGAGGAGGTTCCCTTGAGTCTGGGCATTGTATGCACCAGCTGGACACAGCTTTAATATCCATCTTCCAGGGTAGAGAGACCACTTTGGGTCAGGAGAGGGGGTGTTCTCTGACATGGCCAGTGCTCCTCACATGCAGGGTCCTACCTCTGACCTCCTACATAGGAGCAGCCTGCCATGTCCTCTGTCCTCAGTCCCTGGTGTGTGGGCCTGTGGAGTTCTGGGTCTACAGCAGAGCTGCCTGTCTGCCCTTGGCACCCCGTACCTGCCTACCCTGTTCCAGTTTAACAGGAGGTCACGCCGTGCTGAGCAGTACTGCACTGGCTCCAGCTGGCCCCCGGGTCTCAGAGTTCTAGATGCTTCTTTGCAACTCCCATGGCACAGGCTCATTCTGCCCCTGCAGGCGGAGGGGCTGCTTTCCAGGTGGGTGTCCACGCTGTCAGCACCAGACAGTGAGTGTTAATTTGCTGTGCCAGTGGGAAAAGGCCCAAAGCTATTTCCTCTTCCTGAGTGTTCTTCAGAAAAACTCTTGAATGTTTGAGTGAGGCTCTTGCTCAGCTCTTTGTCCTATAAGATGCTCTCAAAATTTTTATTTTTTTAAAACGAAAGGAGATGTCTGTTAGTGTTAATTGCCTCTAAATTAAAATGCCGCTGATTGCAGGCATAATGACTGGGCGAATGTCCTGTGTGTGTCTCCTTGGAATCAATAAACCTTTTGTGGATCCAGCATGGTGTGAGTGGGGTCAGAGTGGGGTCCGAGGCAGAGTGAAGAACCAGGTCCAGGAGGGGACCATGTGGCCCAGGCTATACCCCAGGCCCTCCCACAGCTCAGTCCCTGAGGTGGCTCCAAGTTTCTACCCACAGCAGGTGGGGCTGCCACCCATCACTGGTACCCTGGCCCCGGCAGGTTCACAATCCCACCCTCTTGCTTCTGGCTGACCATAGGATACTTATGGGAAGGGTCTCATTAAAGGCCAAGAGTCATGTTTCTGTATTTGCCATCACCAGGTCAGGTAGGTCTGTGCAGTGCTGGGAAGGAGCCATGAAAGAGTGAGCCCAACCCAAAAGTACCTGGAAGTCACTTTTCCCCAAACCCAAAATCTGTATTTCTAGTTCTTCCTCTCTGTGAGGCCAGTGATTTGGAAGTGAGAAGGTAGTGACCTGGCCTCAGCCAGGGCACAACTGGAGCAGATTAGAACCTCCACGTGGTCTTGCAGCATCCCTGTCCCCAGCATCCTGTGGGCCAAGGAGACATGGCGGCAGTTATAGTTTCCCCAGTGTAAGGGCCAGGAATTGGCTCTGTTCTGGCAGTAGATAGTGGGGGTTTTAGGCCACCAACATGGACACTGGAGCACGTTCAGTTATAGAGCTCCCCGTCGATTTGGTCTCCAGATGCTCAGGTGGGGCAGGCAGGTGAGGGGCAGGTGGAAAGGAAGGAGGCAGCTGAAGGGTGGGGGAAGTAGATGGAGCAGTGGGGGGGTTGGATAGGGGTAAGCACAGGGGTACAAGGTGAGCAAGGTGCTTGGTGATTAAGGCCAGAGGATTTCTGGAGGGTCTCTGGCTCCATTTTCCCTCCTCAAAATGCTGACAGATGGTGTGAGGATAGCTAGAGCTTGATGGCAGTGACTGGGGTTGTGCATCTTCAGGGTGCAGCCAGTTTGGGGGCTCACTCTGGACCAGCTGTGGCTTTAACAGTGAGTTAATGAAGGCACAGAGAGGTGGCCCTTCCCCAAAGAAACAGCAGACCTGGGGTGGGTGGTCCGCATGTCCCCTGGTACCCCGGAAGCTCTGGTGGTCCCTGGCCTGAAGGGCTCCTGGGACCAGAGACCCTGGGAGGGACAACTTGGGTTTATTCCTGGGCATATTCACCCACTGCTCAAGAGGAATCTTTTCCCTGGAGCTCACCGGCAGAGCCAGGGCCAGCCATAGGGCTGGGGGACATGCTGTCCTTGGGCACGGGTGTGTCAGCTGTGTGCAAAGCGGCTGCTCATTCTTGTATAGGATGGTGTGATGCTTGTGCAGACCACAGCCAGAATGGCAGAGGGCCTTCACCACCTTCCCACAGCAAAGGGCTTCAGGGGCAGGGTAGTGAACAAAAGAGGAGTTAAGACATGAAGTACAGGCAAGGGCAGGTTTATTGGAAGCAAACCACACCAAGAAGCACACCCTGGGATTAGGGTCTGTCCTTTTATGCTAATCCCTGTTGTTAATAATATGCTGAGCTAGAGGTGGAATATTTTTCTGGGAAAGGGGTAGAGAATTACTAGAGCCGGAAACCCTCCCCTTTATTCACTATCCAGGATTGCCATATCATTTGTAAACTGTGACAGCACTAGTGGGAGTGATTTTTACTATGCTAATGAGGCTAGTTTATTTAGGGATACTGTTGCCTCATGTATGCATGCCTCAATTAAAGGTGTCCTCCCTTTACCCTTAGGTAAAATTATTATGACTTAAGTAAAATAAATTGCAGGTTCCTACTTGGTCATATTCATCTTAGCTGAGCACATGCACATGCTTGTGACTTCTTCCGATTCCTACCCCACCTGCCTGCCAGATATGACTCCTGTTTCTCCATAGCTATCTTTGTGTGAGGGCAGCCCATGGTGTGTGAGGTCCCAGGTCTCACCGCCTGGGCATCAGCTGACCTGGGCAGGGGTCAGGGCTGAGCCCAAGCTTCTCTCAGATGCTGTCTGGCTGCCACCTCTGCCTTGGAGGAAGGTATTAGAGCTCACACTGAGCACTCACTGCCTGTGTCCCTTACAGATCCCTTCTGGCCTGGGATGTGGGGTCTGGCAGGAGAGGAAGTGATGCAGCAAATGGGAACAGGTCTTCACACCGGCAGCTCTGCTGGGGCAGAGCGTACCTCAGGAAGGGGCAGGCCAGGTGCCACATTTGACCTGGTCCACTGTGGACAGCTCAGTTTTCCCATGTGAAACCAGGGGGTTCTTTCTGCCCTAGCAAGCTGATGTAAGAATCCATGAAAGAGTGGAGCCCCAGGGAAGCAGACACCTGGGAGAGAGACCTCCCCTGTGCTCTGCTCAGTCTGATTCTGGAGGAACACTTCTTAGTCATCACTGGCTAGGCCATGTTATTTGAAAGATTCCTTGCATCTCAGAGCCTGACAAACTTGTGGTGGAGCCCAGGTGCTCCTGTGTGTGCCAACACCGGGCAAGAGGAGAAAAAGGAGGTGGGAAGTGAGGGTGTGTTGAGGTGGCCTGCCCTGCCAGCCCAGGTGCGTGTGGAAGTCAGGGGACACGTATATAGCTGGACTTACTGCTCAGGCACAGATGTGGGAAAGGGGCTTGCAGCTATGGAGTATGCTTTGCACAACCAGGCTAAGTGCAGGGACATTATTGCAGTCAGGTGCCTTATCCTGGATTTTCCTGCCATATATACCAGCTGACTTCCCCATGATCACAGGAAACCCCCTTTCTGGCCCTAGGACCCTGGCAGACCCTGCAGAGCACAGGCAATGCCCTGAGAGGAACTTAACCAACAGCTGTGCAGGACAGGCTGGTGCATTTATTCCATTCCAGTGGAAACCGGAAATGTCTGCCTCTGCGTCCCACCTCCTCTTCTCCTGGCCCCTGCCCTGCTCCAGGTCCCTGTACAAGTTCCATGTAACTGAACAGGGGGACTCTCTGGGAGGTGCAGGTTCTCTTTTGCAGGGGTCTGTGGCTGAGCTGTTCTAGGTATTCATTGATCCCTGTAATTCTAGGAGGCCAAGATGGGTGGATTGCTGTAGCTCACCAGTTCGAGACCAGTTTGAGCCAGAGCCAGACCTCGTCTCTAAAAATAGCCAGTGCCTGTAGTCCCAGCTACTTGGGAGCCTGAGGCAAGAGAATGGCTTAAGTCCAAGAGTTTGAGGTTGCTGTGAGCTGTGGCTACAGCACTCTACTGATGGTAACAAAGTGAGACTCTTTCTCAAAACGAAAGAAAAAAAGAAATGAAAAATATGGAGCACCTGGGTTTGGAGAGCTCTGTCCCTGGAGCTGCGGTTTGAGGATCCATCTCCTGGGACCCCTTCCTGCCGCAGCCGCCCATGGCTGGAGAACTGAGGGGCTCTTTATTCCGTGGGAGTCTTAGGATGTTCGGGGGTGGCCATCCAGAAGGGGTGAGACATGGCCCCACAGAGGCAGGAGAAGAGTTAAAATGCCACACACAAACCTCCAGCTCATCATCGGGGGTGATTGTGTCAGGAAGCCCTTGTCACGTTCTCAGGGTCAGAGCACTCAGCAAAACGGAGTGAAGGGCTGTGAACAGCGTCAAGCCTCTGTCCCCTCACCTTCTGGGCGGCTGGGCAGAGGCTAGAAGGGCTGTGTGTCTTCCAATTCTCTCTCAGGGCTGCTCCGGCTGCAGGTTGAGGTGGCAGGGTGAGGCCTGGGGCACGCGTGGAGGTCGCATTGGTTACAGGCTCGGAATTCATAGGACTTAAATGTATATATAGCTAGCGGTAGAAAACTTAAAATCGGAAGGAAATGGAGGAGGACAAAGGCTGGTGACTTCCCAGGGATCGCTCCGCGCTTGCGGGCCAGGCGCCCCCTTGCGTAGCGCGCGGGGAGGGTGACGGCGCCAGGTCGGTGCCCTCGGGGCCCTGAGAGCTGTCCTCCGTGACCGTGGCTGAGTGCGTGCTGTCCTCGCGCAGGGCTGGCTCAGGGCTAGAGGCGCGCTGCTGCTGCTCCTTGAGCTCGGAGTAGGAGCGAGAAAAGGTGTGGAAAATGGAGGTGACAGGGAAAGCCATGAGCAGGATGCCGCTGAGGATGCTGCTGAGCGCCACCACCTGCCCGGGCAGGCTTCGCGGGACCATGTCGCCGTAGCCCACGGTGGTCATGGAGATGACGGCCCACCAGTAGCTGGCAGGCACGCTGGAGAAGTCGCGGCGCGCGCCCAGCTCGCGCTCAGCCAGGTGCACGAGCGGCGCGAAGAGTGCCATAGCCACGCAGAGAAAGAGCAGCAGCAGCCCGAGCTCGCGCGCGCAGCGGCGCACTGTCAAGCCGAGTGAGCGCAGTCCCAGCGAGTGGCGCGCCAGGCGCATCACGTAGAGCACGCGCAGTGCACGCAGCAGCCGCAGCACCAGACCCGCGCGCTCCAGTAGCTTGGTGCCTCCCGGGCCGCCCGCTGCCAGGCCCACGAGGAGCGACACGTAGAAGGGCAGGATAGCCACGATGTCGATGATGTTGAGCGGCGTCCTCAGAAAGGCGCACTTGCTCTCGGCCTGCAGGGACCGCAGCAGGAACTCAAAGGAGAACCAGGCCACGCACACCGTCTCCAGAACGAAGAGACTGCGGCACTTGTGGGAGCACTCGCCCTGGAGGGAGAGGGGATGCAGAGTTGGGGGGCCAGGCGGGGGGAAGGAGGAGATGGGACGAGGCGGGCGCCCCTCCTCCCCAGGACTGGGAGAAGTCACAGGAGACTGGCCTTCCTCCCACCCCCACCCTGGGAAGGGTGCAACTGCCAGAGAAGGACCAATTCCTGTTGAAAAAAATTGGAGGTCCACCTATTCCACGAGTGGCGATGAGTTTGGCTGACCTGGGAAACTGATGAAAATCACTAAAAAACCCTAAAGCCTCTGGAATTGGACTTCTGAGCAGACAGCAGATGAAGAAACATCTATTCAAGAAAATCTGAAAATTCAGTAAGAAAGGTTAGTCTGTAGTATTTGATCCAGCTCCCTTCTCAGCGCGGATGCCACTCCAGATGAGCTGCACCCAAGAAGCTTCTCTCCCTCAGCTCCTGGGGGATCCAGGGAGAGTCCAGTGGAGGGATGGGGCCCAGCAACCCCCAGATATGGGGTTGATCATATCTCAACCCAGTCCCCACTCCTGGACCAGAGGTGGGTACAGCCACCCAGCAAGATGTCATCTCCAGGATGGTATGGTACACCAATAGGACAAGGCCTGCCTTCCCTTGCCTGGGCACACAAGACGGTGGTGATTCCAGGCCAGGAGGGGCAAGGCATTGGGGTCATTGGATGCTGCTTCCATCAACTACTTAGCTCCGAAACTGGACACTCACAAGCTCTGGCCACCACATAACACAGTTGAAGCCAGTCTGGCAACCCCTCAACAGACTTAGCAGAGCCACCGTCTGACCCAGCAGGTCCTCTCCCAGGTCCTGCCCCAGGGAAAGTAAAGCATGTATAGGCATTTCATAGCAGAGGCTTCCATGGCAGCCTCCAAGCCCAGGTGTCTGTCAGTGGAGGAGCAGATAAACAAGTGTGGCCCACACAGTGACATGTCATGGTCCTGAAGAGGATCGAGCAGGGACAAGCCACATCACAAACTAACCCTGAAGACTCCTGACGCTAAAGAGGCCAACCTGGAGTGCCACGTATCTATGATAGACAATGTACGGAGGTCGGCAGAGGCAGAAGCAAGTCAGCGGCTGCCTGTGGCATAGGCTTCCTTTGGGAAAAGACAATGTGCTAAATGGACAGTGGTAAATTGTACATTTTAAGTGTGTGAAATGTATGGTATTGAATCATATCTCAATAAAACTATTAAATTCTTAAATCTCTGGGCAGCTTCTCCAGTGTATGGCTCGAATGAGTGTGTGTGGGTGTCAGCCAAGGCCCTGTGGTGGTGGGGATCTGGCAGGACAGGAGGCACAGCACCCTGGCTGGGGTGGGCTAGCCGAGTGGACCCACTGATTGGGCTCCTGGTTGGCGGTGCAGGAACTGAGGGGAATCTGTAATTACAGAGGGGAGGGCACAGCCAAGCTGCCAACCCCCCAGAGCCCTGGGCCCACCTCACACCGTGGAGGACCCAGGGCAAGTGTCAGGACCTTGTATTCCCCAACCGAGGCCCGACCTGCACTGGTTAGGTCCCTGTTGAGCATCTGAAGACAGAGACCCCATGTCTGTGGTTGGGGGCTCCTTGGCAGAGGTGGATAAAGCCTAAAGACAGCACCACAACATCCTGCCACCCAGCCAGATGTCATCTCCAGGATGGTCTGATGTTTCAGACAACAGGTCCAGCTCAGTGACCAGTTTTTTCAATCCACAAACTCCTGTTGTGGGCTGTAGGGCCAGCATGGACCCTGGTACATGGCAGTGCAGAGGTCAGTGGTCCCCATAGGGTCACCCTAGGCCTGTCTGTGCCCTGGGCTAGGCACTCATAGCCAGCAGCTCCCAAGCCTATCTATCCAGAGAGCTGGCTGCTCCCCCACAAGTGTGTCTGTCAGCCCACTAGCATTGCATTCATGAGGCCTGGACCCCAAACCTGGACCATTCATTACTGGTCATATGCTGCTGCCCAGGATGTGAGCTGGGCATTGGGCAAACCACCCACACCTTTCAGGATGTGGGAGCCTGGGGAGCCTGTGCTGGAAGCCCCTAAGTGGGACCCCCTGCAGCCCCTCATTTCTCCTACCCACAGAGACCACAGAGCTGCACATAAGTGGGGGCCTTGGGCTGGTGGGGCACATGCCAGCCTGGTGTAGTTGCTTTGGGAATTGAACATGGTATAGGAAGGGGCTGTCTGGACTCAGGGTCTCAGAGATGCCCTCATGGCTGTGCCCCCTGGCTCTTAGTGAGCCCAGCCTTTGGAGTTTAGCTCTCATGGGCCCCAGTGTCCCCACCCACATCCTGGCTCCTTGGGCCCTGGTTGGGCCACTGAGCTTCTCCCCACCCTGACTTGTGGCCACAGGGTCTTACCAGCAAGGGCTGCCTGAGCCAGGGCCAACTTCATCCTCCCCAACCCAAAAGGGGCCCCTGCGACACCCCACCTGCCCTCCCTGTGGTGGTGGGTGGTGGTCTTTGCACCAATAAACCCACCCGCTCCTGCGGGCCCAGCTCTGGCCCTGCCTCTGCATCTGAGCCTCAGCCCCCCATGGCACCCTGGACAAGGCTCCTCTTCTCCAGTGGGAGTAGACAGGATGGACGAGGTTTCCTTAGTAATGGAGGCTGCCCGTTCAGCAGCAACTGTGCTGGCTTTGTGTTGTGCCCCCAGGAGGCTCAGGGGATGCCAGGTGCAGCCACACTCCCCTGCTCTGTCCTCGGTTCAGAGTGTCACAAATGCAGGGCCGTGAGCCCGCCATGGTGCTGATGAGCCATTAACCACATGCCATCACTTTGGGCAGAGCAAACCCTGGTGCAAGGTGGCTGAGCTGCGTGGACCTGGGAGGGCTCCTCACTGGGACTCTGGCCTGGACCACAGGTGACCATAGAAGACCTGCTGAATGCTGTGAAGGCAAAACCCTTCAGAAAAGACTTATCTTTGTTAATTTATTTATCAGCACCTTTGTGTGCAGATTGTGTCTTTAGCCCCCACAAGTATCTGAAAAAAATATTAACTCATTTCACTATGAGTTTATAACAGTTTGATTTCAAACTGAACCAAGATTTATTCCTTAGGAAAGGGCTCTTGTAGTTAAATGCAGGTAGAAAAGCAGGAAAGGAATATTGTTTAGAAACCACACAACAGTCATTTTCCCAGAAACAGCACACTCATTTCAGATCATCTGTGCACTTTCCTGTCAGAACTCTGCCAGTCAGCCTGCGTGGTCCTGTGTAAAGAAACAAACACCATTTCTCTATGTGCCTTGCCCTGGGCTTGCTGAAATGAGCCTGCTTGTGGTTTCCGCTGAGTGCAACATTCTGCACCAAGCAGCAGGAATGGAGTGCACACTGAGGCTAATCTTAAGCCCCTTGGCCATTTGGCCATTTGTTCTCAGGCAGCAAATGGTGCTGGCTCCCCTTGTCCTGATTCTTCTCTCCTATTAGCTTTCTGAAGCTTTGAGAGAGGTTGTGTGTACGTCTATGCATGTTACTAAGCCAGCTTTAGGGTTGCAGCATATAGGTTGGTTTGAATTGTCTAGACCAGGCGTCCTCAAACTTTTTAAACAGGGGGCCAATTCACTGTCCCTCAGATGGTTGGAGGGCTGGACTATAGTTAAAAAAAAACACCAAAAAACTATGAACAAATTCCTATGTACACTGCACATGTGTTATTTTGGAGTAAAAAACAAAACGGGAACAAATACAATTCACACCGCTTCATGTGGCCTGTGGGCCACAGTTTGAGGACGCCTGGTCTAGACTATCACTACTGGCTGCTATTGGTGATATTTAGCAAAGTTTTCTTACCAAACCTTCTTTTACAATTTTTGCCTATGAGGACTGAACTCTGACCTTTCTTCTTTTGCCTAAATTCCTTTCTAAGAGGCCCGATGAGTCATGCCTACAAATGATAAAATCTCACTAAATGGGTTTTATCAACCTGCTATAATGTGGCTGACTTGCCAGTCTGACTTGGGAATAGTGTCACAGGACAGAGAAACCTGGCCTTAACTCAAGCATCCTCACAGATGCCTTGAAACTCAGGAATTCCTTTCTATGGGCCCACATCTTTAGACAAAACTTAAAAATTGCCAACTGAAGAATCCTTAAAACCCATCTACCACCTGTAAGCCCTCACTTTGAGATTTCCCACCTTTTGGGGCTGAACCAGTGTCCACCTTCCACATATTGGTTTGTGGTGAATTTTATCAAGACTCCTGAGGGCATGTATGCCTGGACCATGGTCACACATATTCAGTTTTTCACATTTCTTTACAGATTTTGGGTTTTCCTTAGACACCAATAATAAACACAGCTTAAGAGAATGTTCTGAACATGCCATGCCAATTTCTCTCTGGGCAGAAGGGTCTGCACCTTTAACGTGGGTGCCTTCCTTTTCACTCCCCTATTGACAACCCATGACAGGGCAGATACCAGTGTGATCATCTGAACTCTGCTCATGGGCTGAGTGGCTTGTGCTGTTCACCTGAGTGCTTCTTTCATGACTATCCTCCGTGCATTCTTGGACAGTGACAACCCTCTCTGTTCACTTCTGGTTCATGCTATCAGCCCCTTTCCCACTTCGATGCTTTATTTCCTGATTAATTTGCTGAAATTTTCTATATATTAATGATATTAATCCTTTGTCATATAGATTGCAATTTTATGCTTAGATTACAGTTTTTCAATTGTTTAAATATGGGGAGGGATTTCATTAGTTTTTTACTTTAATGTTGTCAACTATTTCTTTTCCTTTATGGTTTCTGGCTTTCTTAAACCTAGAGAGCTTTCTCCCATACCCAGCTACATTTCCTTTTACTAACTGTAGGGTTTAGCTTTTTCAATAGTCCAAAATAGCTGGACCTTATTTACACAGCGCCCAGCACCACCTGTGGAGGTGGCCACCCTTCTTTGCTGGTGCACCATCACTGCTTGCAACATGCCCTCACTTGGTCCAGCTCCATGCTTGTTCACCTTTGCATTCTGAGGCCAAACACTGTCGTTACCAAGAACATGTACTTAGTTCTGCTGATAGTGTGTTCTAATGTCTGGAATGGTGTAGATTATTACAATGCCCCCAGGGAACCCATCTTCCCAAGTCCATACCAACCTTGGGCTTTGGCCTCAGGGACATCAGCATGCATAACCCAAGCACATCCATGAGGCTGGGTGCTGGGCCACTGCAAGCCCTCTTACCACTGTGTGGAGATGCCTGGGCTTTCCTCCTGCAAGAGGAGGGTGGAGACCCAGAGGCTCAACAACTCAGCTGATGTCTCAAGGACAGAGGACATTGACCTGGCCCAATGCCAGCCCTTTATTCCATCATTCTCACACCCTCAGCAGTCACTGTGTCCCTGTGCCCACTGAACCTCCCCTACTCAGATTCCCCCTGAACAATTCATACTTATTACTACAATTACAAGATAGTCTTCCCTTAGATTTTCCAAATCTGATAGCATATGGAAAGTGACTACTTTTTGTACATTTATTTTTCAGTACCTTATTTGTAACAAATTTTTTTTTTTTGGCCAGGGCTGGGTTTGAACCCGCCACCTCTGGCATATGGGACTGGCGCCCTACTTGATCCACAGGTGCCACCCTATTTGTAACAAATTTTTGTTTAATCTCCCAATAATGAAGAAAACTAGGTAACCTATAAAGCTCAGGTGCATTCCCTAGCCCTGACCCTCCTGAGCCCCTCAGGGATCTGGACATCAGTACTGTTGGTAAAATAACAGCAGAAGCTCCTGGTTTGGGGGGTACCTAAGTGGGTGATCACAATAATTAATGTCCTCTTACTTAAAACATACCTTTGCTTTATACTTTAATATTTCAAGCTTAAATGAAGCCAAAGCCACCTGAACTCTAATTTCTTAGGTCTCTTCCTCCCAGCGGGGTGGTGCCTGACGAGTTTAGGCCTGGATGCGTTTAGTTCCCTTTGCTGTGCAGCTGGTACATCAGAATGGCTCAGTCCTGTTTTGGGAAATGCTGGGAGGCAGTAGGGTTACACATTTGGAGAAATCCTTATATACCACTTACTTCCAACAAACTCTTAATATTCTCATAGCTACTCTTATGCCAATAGCTACAGAGAATGGTGTGAGGATGGATTGCTGCCTGGCACAAGGTGTGGGCACTGGTGGTTAAAGGCCAGGCATTCAGGCAGCCAACAGCACCTCCCCTCGCCTAACAGCCTAAACTATGGCCTCCTTTCTGGGCCCCCATGGGATGGGGGGGACACAGATGGAGGGGCAGGTGGTGGGGCTCACACTCTGCCTCCAGGAAGCCACAAGTAAGGGTCCAACTCCACATCTTAGTGGTGGATGGGCTGAGGCCAGGCACTGTGGTCTCCTCCATGGCAAAGGCCCAGGGCATAGCCCTTCCCCTGGAGGCCATTAGGGTCAGGGCACCTGGGGATGAAGGAGGCCCCCGGAACCTGGCACTGAGCAGAGCTCTCAACCCTATTTGTCCCTGACCTGCCAATTGCTTAGGGGGTACCACACATGGCTGCTGCTTGCCTTTGGTGGGGTCTACTGCTGTCTGGCTTTCTTTCTAGCAGGACACTCTTGAGGAGCTTTCCCAGTATTTCTGAAGACCAACATCACCTGGGTTATTTAGAGAAACTTCTGGAGAAAGATGAAGTGAGGGGCTTGGGCAGGGGCTGCCCTACCTGCACTGTGCACACAGGGTCCCCATCGTGGAGCCACACTGTGCTTGGTGCCCTCATTTGCAAAAGAGCAGAAGGAGCTGCCACTTTGTTGGCTGTATGCCAAATACTGTCCAAAGAAAATTAACCTTGGATGAGAAAACTGAACGTGGATGAGGAAATACACATTTTAATGCCCTGTGGTTGTCAGTCTGAGAACTTAACCAATACCCCGTGTTGCCCTTACAGGGACAGGGAGGAGACCCAGGCGCTGAATAGGTTATGGAAGAAAGAACCTTGTAGCTTCTATTCCAGGCACTTGAGTATTTTTTTTCTTTTTTCAAACCAAAACAAAAATCTAAAACAGCAATCTATCTTTTCCCTGAAGAATTTGCAGGGAGCAGAGGAGAACACCCTGTGCTTTATGTCTACCTGCCTACCAGACTGACCATGTCCACTGGTGCAGAGGAGACATCTCTGCTTGTCCAGGCCCCCAGAAGCTGGGTCTGGTGTAGTGGCCCAACTAGCACAGCCATCAGGATGTAGCCCAGGCCCTGTTCAAAACCCCAAGGGCATTCCTTTGCCAGCTGGTTCTGAACACGAGAGCCTGGCTCCAGGGAGGGGAGGACCTGCTCCCACCACAGCCTTGTCCTGCCCTGAGGGACCTGAAGGACAGATTGTGACAAACATAATATGTATTTTGCTGGTACTGGTAAGTGAGACTTATCATACAGGGGCCAGCCTGTGGGACTGTGATGAGACCACAGGCCCACAGGGCATTGGGCAGCGAGACCACACCAGAGCTCCCGTGATAAGGCTGTCTAGCCACCGGGCACAGCAAGATCTACTCCAGCCTTGCTCTGGGGACCCTGTGAGGAGGTCTGGCTGACATCTGCGTGCAGCTGAATGGAGCAGACCACCGGCCTGCACGGAGCTGGAAGGCTGACCCAGACCCTGACCCTCCTGTGCCTGGCAGGACAGCAGCCTTCTGTGGCCTCAGATTCACATAACTGTCCAGGCTTTGGGGTGGGAGCTCATCCCGTGGGCTCTGTTGGGTCCTCAGCAAGTGGCCTGCAGATGGGGATGCCCACTTTATCACAGAGCTGGAGCCTCAGGATGAATCCCCCTCCCCCCACACCCTCTTCCATTCTCTGGAGTAACCTGGCAAACATAGCTCGAAACAGCAAAGCTCTCACTCCTGTGAGCTCCTGAAACTCTACATGTGTGATAGGTACATATGAGCAGCAGCAGTAACTTTGCACAGCCTCTGCTGCTGCTGCAAAAATGTTCTTGGTGAATCAATAGTTGAAATCCAGTTACAAAATCTATAACTACTTAGACTAGTCTTAATTTAATCATGTGAGTTCAAAGGGAAAACTCAACTCATGCAGCCAAATACTAGGCTAAATTTGAAAGAGTGATGTATTTTGAAAAACAGAATTCTAGCTCACAAAGCTACACTGAGGACAGTGCCAGCAACACACTAGCAGCCTGGCGGGGAGGGGGGTCACAGCTGTTTGCTGTGAGTCACCTAAAATAGGCTGTAGTGCAGTGTCCACTGGCTGGGAGTCAACAGCTGTGCTCATGAAGTTGCAGCAATATGCCACACTGTCACGCCATCACCTGTCTCAGGGCAGACACACCCTTCTTGGGAGACGCACACTCCCTTCCAGTCAAGGTCAGAGCTTGTGTTCCCTGAGTGCTTCCACTGCAGTAGCCAGCACATGGGCACACCGTGTTGGCACCACGGGCAGCAGGGAGGCACCATCTCTGCCTTAGGCTTCCTCACCCTACACTAGTGAAGGCCAGACACACAGGAGGCATTTCAAGTGCACACATTGGGTAGGGGGTGTGCTTGTCTGTCCCCTCTGTGTGGTTCCTGCAGTGCAGCAGGGCTGGTGGCCTGCGGCTCTGGTGGTGCAGGATCCTGTCCACGCTCAGCCTCAGGTTCCCATCTTTGTACAGGTGACAGCATCTTTTCCAACTCTGACCTCTGACCCCAGCTCTGGTATTAAAACCCAACACCAACCAAGTTGGTAGTGGTTGGGATGTCTACAGATTCTCATCTCTGTAAGTATTTCTCAAGAAAGAAGGGAGAGTAAGGGGTGTTTTGATTTAGGATTTACTTTTGGGGCATCAGAGAATTCAGGATAAGTTTTTGTGGCCAAAGATGTTTATGGCTTTGGTTTCTAACCCTTATCTCCTCAGACAAGATAACATAGTTAAGCAAATTACCCACAGGCCTGGCCAGAGGATGTAGTTTGGGTAACTGAACTTTCCCTTCTGAGGAAGACCCTGCAGGTGAGTAACTGTCACATGGGACAAAGGCGCTGAGGACTGAGCCTTGCTCAGATGGCAGCCGAGTCCTAGCCCTGCAGAGGCTGCTCAAGGCAGCCCAGGAGAAGCTGCAGGGGTGCAGGGTGGGGTTGGCAGCTCCCCTGGGCACCCCCGACAGCCCTGCTCTGATGTCCAGACCAAAGAATGTGCCTCATGCTGCTGAGATGCTGCTGCTTGGGCCCTGTGAGCTGCTGCAGCAGATGCTGGATATTCTGCCCAAAGATGGGCTAGCATCAGGGTGCCCTAGTCCTCCAGGTAACCTGTCCTTCCTTGCCTTTTTGTCACAGTTAGGCACATACACACAACAGGGCTTTGCCTGGAAAGTGTCCACAACATCTCCAAAATGAAATCATAGTCTTTCCTGGAAATACTGCAATGATTTCCCCAAGGACTAGCTCTGATTTCACGAACACAGAGTGACCACTGTAAGTTTCCCTGGCCTCAAACAGGAGGTGGGAATTCAAGGTTATGAACCAAACACAAAAAGTATGAGAAGAATGTGTCCCACAGATCGGTATTTTAGTCAACAGGGCTGTAGGAGCTGAAAGCTTGCAAAGTACAAAACAATGTAATTTTAACATGCAGAAGGGTGGGCGTATGAACACACGTCCTTCCATCACTGAGCAGACACATGTCCCTCCTCCTCTGGGTGACTCCCAGGGGTCCTCGGCAGGTGCCAGGTTGGCACCACTGGGGCTGACAGGGCAAGCGTGTTCCCCTGCAGATGGGCTGAGTCTTTACTGTGGTGGCTGGGCATGCCCCAGACATCCACATCAGAACCCTGAGCCCATGAGCATGTCACCTCTCATGGCAAGAGATACCCTGCAGAGGAGGACAAGCCTTGGACAGGAGGTCATTCTGAATGCCTTGGGCGACCCAATGTCATCACAGCATTCTCAAAAGAGGGAGGCCTGCGGTCAGAGTGAGGGAAGGAGATGATGGATACTTGGGCTGGAGTGATGGAGGGAGCAATCCACAGCAGGCAGGGCCCGGCTAAAACGTTAGGAAAGGCACCTTCCCTCTGCTCCCCAGAAGGAGCCAGCCCTCTGACACCTTGACTTTCCACCCAGTAGTCCCACTTTGGACTCTGCCCTTCAGTGCTACCTGTGCCAGGTTCTGGTAGTCTGGCCCAGTGACAGCAAAGACAAATATCTGGGATGATACTCCCAGCCAATGTCATTGATGAAGAGCACGTTTCATAGCTCCTGTGTGACTAAGCCTCCCTGGGGACCAGGCCCAACCATTATTATAATCATCACTTTAGCACTGGGTTTGGTGCTCTGGCAGAGGCCCAAAGCTGATGCAGGATCTGGGGGAAGCCACAGGAGGGGCTCAGAGGTCCATCTGCACCAAGGATGGGCCCCTACAAAGCAGGTGACAGTGTGCCAGGTAAAATGAGACAGTCACAGATGACAGAGCCCTGTGACTCTACTCAGTGAGGACCTGGGGCATACAAAACCAGAGGCAGTAGACAGGGGTGCCTGGGCCACGGAGCCGGTGTCTAATGGGGACACAGCTTTGAGAGTTCTGGAGATGATGGTGCTGATGCTGCACAACTATGCTACGTATTTAACACTGCCAAGAAGTGTCCTTAAAAATAGTGAAAATGGTAAGTGTTATGCATATTTTTTTAAAAAGGAGCTAATGAAGTGCAAAACTCCTTCCTTGTGGCAGGCAGTGACCACAGTGCTCATTCCTGGGTACCTGCCTTGTGCAGTAAAATGCCCCCACCAAGTCCTTGCCACAGCGGCCTCACAGGGCACCATCACCTGGTCCATCTGACAGCCAGCACAAAAGTGCAGCTAGGGGCACACAGGAGGCAGGTAGATGCCAGAGACGACACCAGCTTTCCCCTCATTCTCACATACCCGGGAAACCCTAACAGCTGTCCTGGCAGCCTCTAGTCTGGGAACCTCAGAGCCTTTCAGGGAACCCAGGTTGGGAAGCAGAGGCCTCACACAGCACCCAGATGGCTGGAGCAGGATGGAGATGAGGGGCTCCTTGTCCTTACCCCACCAGAGTTGGTCTGCTTCCTGGTATGACCTGTTTTTGGCAAAGTGCCATCAGAATCTGCAGGATAACATCTTCAAATACAGTAATATTCTCTTCTCCACTAACCCTGCCAACTCAGATGACAAAAGCCCCAGTCATGGGCCTAGGACACAGTGTCATCCTTGTACATTTCTAGAACGTTCTGTGGCCCAGTGTGTGCAAATGCTGATATGCTTCCTTTCATCTTTCCCCACCTCCTCATGGTGACACTGGTTAACTAATCTACAAATGACAAATCTGCACACATCCATGTACAGCGTCTCAGACAGTGAAAACAGTCTGGAAGCCAGCCTGGGTGCTGCGGTCGGAAGCCTGGCCCTGGTGGAGGGCATGCCTGTGGTCTGGACGACTGAAGGTGGGGTGGAGGATCCCCAGGTCCTTCCAGTACTGAGTATTCAACTCCATATCGTCAGACTTCGGGGCCCTGACTGGTGAGCTGTTCCCAGTGGAGAAGGCCGCTGAGCAGAGACTGCATGCAATTTGGAGGCTCTGTGGTCTTAACCCACAGCGGCCAGCCCTGATGTGTGGGCCTCAGTTAGGGCCCACTGTGGCCCCTTAACCAGATGGTCAAGACCACTGGCACCTGTGGTTTCAACCACAACTGCGGAAAGGCATGTGCACATGTTGGTCACCATTTGCTAGGAAGCCCTCAGCCCAACTGTCCCCACTCCACCAGCCCTAGCAGCCCTCAGCCCAGTCCTAGGCCCTGGCCCTGACCACAGCCCTTGGCACCAGCAGCCGCCAAACCTGTGCCAGCGCCCCGCCCGGGCCCGCTCTCACCCGTTCCTCCTCAGCACGGATGTCTGGCATGGTGCTCAGGCAGAGGCCCACGGCTGTGACTGCCACGAAGGCCACAGAGATGCAGGCAAAGAGCTTGCCGGCCAGCCCTGAGTGCGGGTTGTCCACCACGTCGTGCAGGCACCGCCGGCCCCTCTCCAGCCGCCTGCCCGGGCCCAGGACGCGGCTCCCCAGGGCGCAGGCCGGGCTCCCTGGAGCCACGCGCCCTTCCGGCACCGCACGCGCCTCAGCCGCCTCTTCCTCGCGGCGGCGCAGGCGGCGCAGGCAGCAGCGCTCCAGACGTGCCTCGTCGATGCCCCAGTAGGCCAGCTCGTCGCGGAAGGCCAGCGCGCATGGGCCGCGCAGCAGCCGCAGCTTGCCAGCGCGCAGCAGCGCCGCGATGGCGCGGAAAGCGCACGGGCTGCGGTCGAAGAAGAACTCATCACGGCTCACGTCGTAGTCATCGCACACACTAAGCAGCTCGTCGTGGCCGCGGCAGGCCCGCAGGCGCTCGAGGCGCGCGAGGGGACAGCGCTGGAGCGCGGCCCAGGCTAGGCGCACCCTGCAGCCGCCCACGTTGATGATGACATGCCGGGCGCGCACCGCGCTGCACCGGCCTCTGCTGAGGGGCTCTGAGCCCTGACGCTCGGGGTGCCCGGGCATCAGGGCCATGGTCAGCGTGCCCAGAGTTCCCCCGTAGAGGTCGTGATGGCGACCTGGGTCAGGCGACCGGGCCTGTGGAAGGAAAGGAGTGCGTTAGGGCGGGATAGCACAGAGCCCAAGAACCAGGAGCGCTCCCTTCTCCTGCCACCTCTGCCTCCCAAACAGCTGACCCTGGGAGCTCGCCAGCAGACCCCTCTGAGTGGCAACCTGGCCTTGACCCATCGCCCAGAGAGCAGGGAAACTTTGCACAGTGTGGGCGGTGGTCTCGTGATTAGGGTTTGGGTTAGGGTTAGAAGGAACGTTACTGAGCTCCCTGCAGATGCCGCCGCAGTTCGCAGCTGGTGTATTTAGAAGAATATAAAAACCACTTGCTCTTTAACAGAAGCCAAGGGGAGGAGTGAGCGGTGGGGGGGAGCCTGGCAGAAATGATGGGACGACTTCAGAAACGTGGTCAAATGCAGTGTGGACGTTGTTTTGGATCAAATTAGAAAGAACCAATTTACTCATTTAAGAGTAAATGAGAAAACCTTACAACTGTATTTGATTTAAAGGAATTTTTAAAGGTACGATAACGATTTTGTGGTATCTGGAAAACGGGAAGTAGTTTCAGTCTCCTGGAGGCTGCAGGGACGTGCTCACAGATGGAAGAACGCAGGATGCGGTGGTGTGGACACAGCATTTCCGATGGCCACGGCTGTTGGAGTTGGGTGATGGGTGCACCTGGGTCCATTATACTTTTCTCGTTGCGTTTTTGCATGCTTAACATTTTGATAATAAAAGAGGTTTGTTTTGCTTTTAAAAAAGCTTCCAGATAATTTTGCTGCACAGCTAGGGTTGAGAACTGCTGTTTGTAGAGAAATCCTGACAGTGCTTGATTCTTCAGTCAGCCTTGATTTCTCTAAAGCAGTTTCTTTATCTGGTGTCCATGAAAATGCTTCAAAGGGTCCAGAAACCTTTCATATACATGGATAGTTTGCTGCCATGCAAACTTGCCCCAGCCTCCCAGAACACTATCTTAGAGAGAGTATATCAGTAGCATCAGCAGAGGCTTCTGATCCCTGTTTTCACATTGTTGAAGGGTAATTCCATCCCTCCTCCAAATTTACTGCTCAAGGTAGTTTGCTTTTTGCCTGCTGGAAGCAGAAGGCACTCTGTGTGCTATGGCAGCCCCAATGTGGGGATGGAAACTCAAAGTGACTAGGAGACTTTTTAGGATGGGTTCCACAGTCAGGGAGGACATCTTTGACATCTGTGGGAAGAGACGTGGTCCCAGTTGAGTGATCTCAAAGTGTGTATGATAGGCCAATGTCAAAGTCATCACAACTGCCAGGAAAGTACACTCCTGGCCCTAGTCCACATTGTGAGGGACAGGGAAACTGTAGAATCAGGAGCTCTGAAAGTCCATGCTTGCCTTAAAGCATTGAAAGAATGGTAAAATATGTCAGAGCCATTTTTTTTTTGGACTCTGGCAACTAATCAAAAGCTTGCACTAAGCATAAGAACACTTAGGAGCAAGCAGCTGGCTCTGGCGGCAGCAGTGGGCTGTGTAGTGCCTGACAGTGCCCTGCTCTCCAGCTTGGCAGCAGCCTGGGCTCCTGTACCGCATTTGCACCACAGGATAGTGACCTCATCCACTAGGATTGTGATTATTTTAACATTCTGGTGGCTACATGCAGGCTGACTTGAAGAGCTTGACTTTGTTTTCTGTAACTTGGAACTCTCCCAGTGCTAAGGCAGCCACCTGGGGAATGTTCATCAAAAACATCTATAGGAAAATGTTTCAGGGATTACTGACCAAGGCAGTGGATTATATAATACTCAGGACAAACAATAGCCTAACTAAAAACCCTGTGTGAGAAGGCAATTTGGGGAATAAAAGCTTAGAATAATTCCAACAAATGTCATGCCTATGCCAAGGTCATGCACATGTTCAGGAAAGACCTTTGAAGTCCCCAGGGTCTCTCCTCTGGCTGACCGTCAGACCGTGTAAACAAGGGGTGAGGATAAGACAAAGTACAAACCACTGGCTGAGTGTTGAGGTGGGCCCAAAATACACATAGCACCCATTTGCAAACACTAGTTTTGGTTTTTGTTTCAGGAATTTAAGAATCTATGTCCATTTACTTGTTGACTGCTTATGATAATGGAACATCAGTGGCCACATAAGACACAAGATACAGATTTTATGAGATTAGTTCAGAAAAGTTATCAAACAAACAATAGTACCTATAACAAATGGGGGGTGTGGTGGTGGTGAGAATCTGATTTGTAAGGAACAAAAAAAGATAAAATAAGAAAAGAAATAGCAAAGTAGAAGTCATTCCTTATCAATAATCATCTTAAATGTAAATGGACTAAATTTTTTTTTTTGGCCGCGGCTGGGTTTGAACCCGCCACCTCCGGCATATGGGACAGGCGCCCTACCCGCTGAGCCACAGGCGCCGCCCTAAATGGACTAAATTTAACAATTAAAAGACAGAAATTGAAAAAAAGGACAGAGATTGGCATAATTGATTAAAATAAAACCAAAACCATGATCCAAATATATGCTGGATCATGCCACAGAAGACTCTCTTTAGACTTAAAGACAAATATAGTGAAAGTAAAAGAGTCAGAGTGGTTACTTTAATAATCTGTCAAACAGATTTTTCAGACAAAAATTATTGTGAAAGACAAAGGATTGATTCATAGATAGCTGTCTGCCAACAAATTAAATAATTTAGATGACAGGGGAAAATTCCTTGAGACCCAAACTACCAAAACTTATTCAAGGAGAAAAGAAAATCTGAACAGGCCTGTAACAAAGAAAGAGATTGAATTAGTCAACAAAAAAATTCGAAAAATGAAAATGCCAGTACAAGATGGCTTGACTGACAAATTCTACCAAATGTTTAAAAAAGAATACCAATTCTACTCAAACTTATCCAAAAAAATAGAAGATGAAGGAATACTTCCTAATTCATTCTTTGAGGAGACAAAGATTTTGCAGGAAAAGAAAACCACAAACCAATATCTCTTATCAATAAAGGTGCAAAAATCCTCAACACAGCACTAGCAAATTAAATCCGCCATCACATCAAGAGACTTGTACATGGTGACCACATAGATGGTCATATACCATAGAGATTTATCACAGGAATGCAAGAGTCTTACAACACAAAAAATTTAATCATCCTAATATGCATATTTATAGAATGAAAGGGAAAAACTGTGGTCATCTCAACAGACACAGAAAAAGGATTTGACACAAATCAACACCCTTTCATGATAAAAACACTCAATAACTAGGACCAAAAGGACTGTCCTGGACATGACAGAGGCCGGCTGTGGAAAATCCACCACTAACTTCAACCAATGGCTGCAGTCCCCAAATGCCGGGTGGAGACTGGTATCAGAATTTTCCAGATTCTGTAATGGAACTTCGACTTTTTAATCATTAAAGGTTAACATTAGTAGTTTCTTGTCCAAATAGATTTTTGTAAACAATTGATTCATCATTTTCACAACTTTCAATGAACACTAGGCGGCTTTGGGTGAGGTCAGCGGTGCAGATGTGCCCCACAGGAAGGGCCCCCGCCCATGCCCAGACTCGGACACCCGCACCTCCTGCCAGACACTCGGGTCAGCTCCCGAGTCCATCCCCTGATCCCCCAGGCCAGGGTGAGCTCTTCAGACCTGCAGCCTCCCACTGGTCCCATGTGCTCCCTCTCTCCTGGCGTGATGCGCTGTGGCCTTCGAAGGAAGAACCAGCCACTGTGAGCGGGACGTCAGAGAAGCTTGGGTCTCCTCCTGGCAGTTGCGGAGAATAGGGCCCTGAAGGAAGGCCATCGCCAGGCTGACAGTGCGCAGGTGTGGGCATGGGGCTTTAGGTGATTTTTACATTCTTCTTTCTGTTCTCTTTAGCATTCTCTCTGCCCAATATAGGTAATTTTAGTAAATAGAAACAGGAATAAAACTATTCTACTTTTGGAGGGAAAATCACATCCTATGCTTTTTACATAAGGAGACTGAAGTCCCAGGAAAGGGCAGTGTGACTGATCCACTTTGGTACATGTTAAGTCCTTCTTGACATTTAATGACCTGAATCTGATGCTCTGTAAGCCAAGTTGACATTAACTGGCAGGAAAGGAGTTGCAGAAAACCTCTTTGGTCTCTAAACCAAGGACACTTTCACAACCCACATGTTTGCTTGTTCTCCGTAATCAGAGGCAGATAGTATCTGTGGTATCTTGCTTTGAAAACAAAATACTTAACATTCTAGATGATGGTATTTTCCAATCACCAAAATGTATTCCTTTTTCCTTTTTAAAACCATGTTATTATATGGCTTAAAAGATGTATTGACTTCTGCAGCAGAAGGGTTTAATAAGACCATAAGAAATGCTATACAGGGGCGGTGCCTGTGGCTCAGTGAGTAGGGCGCCGGACCCATATACCGAGGGTGGCAGGTTCAAACCCGGCCCCGGCCAAACTGCAACAAAAAAATAGCCGGGCGTTGTGGCAGGCACGTGTGGTCCCAGCTACTCGGGAGGCTGAGGCAGGAGAATCGCCTGGGCCCTGGAGTTGGAGGTTGCTGTGAGCTGTGTGATGCCATGGCACTCTACCAAGGGTGATAAGGTGAGACTCTGTCTCTACAAAAAAAAAAAAAAAAAAGAAATGCTATACAGTCCTCTCTGCAAATGCATTTGATAAAGGCCAGAGAGTCTCAAAGCTTTATAAATTATTTACCAACATTGAAAGGGAAGGACATTCCTTTTTATGAAGTATGCAGACACTAGTATACAGGAGAATCTCTATAAGTTGACCACCCAAGGGACTGTAACAAACTGGTCAACATATGGAGAGAGTCAACATAGAGTACTGTACTGATACACACATGTGGTGCATGTCTAGTCTATGCACATTAGGTCAACTTAAGGAGGTGGTCAGTGTAGAGAGATTCTACTTCATTTAAACCAAACATAATTAGTACAAAGAAAAAAACTAAAGTCCAATCTGACTCATATATACCAATGCAAAAATTCTAAGCAAAATATTATTAAACAGAAGCCAATGCCTGTTTAAGAACAAAATTAATATAACAAAGTGGAACTTATTCCAGGAATGTGCAGGGGATTGAACAGTAGGAAATCCATTAACATCATACATCATAACAAGTCTAAGATGGTTATCTCCATAGGTGCCAAGAAAGCCTCTGAGACACACTCAGGGAACTAATGCATTTTATTAACACAATCAACTGTTGTGTTAAGTTCCAAAGCACTCTTTTATTTAGTGGAGAAACACTAGAGGCATTTCCACTAAAATTAGGAAGAGAAAAAGGATACCCACTGTCTCTAACACCACTTAACTTTACACAAGAGGCATTAACTCAGGTACACAGAATGGGTAAGGAAGAGGTAAAACCTGTCTTTGGAGATAAGATCGGAGAATCAATGACAAAATTTCTCTACTGAAAAAAAGAATTTGTAAAGTATAAGGCTACAAAAATCAATAGCCTTCCTATATACAAATAATAGAGGACATGATGATGGAAAAATTTTACTTACAATAGCAATAAAAAAATCCAGGTATATATTTCACAAGGAATGTTACAATTTTTATGAGAAAAAAATTTAAAGCACTTTGGAAACATAAAAGCATACTTGAACAAGTGGCAGGCAGTCCCCTGCTCTTGGACAGGATAACCCAACATTATCAAGATGTTTTCTTTCTAAAGTTGATTTATCACTTCAATCCCAATAGTAATAGAAAAAGCTATTTTATGGAGTTAGATATGTTGATACTATTAAATGTGCATAAATAGAAAGGGACCTTATGAAAACTACGAGGAGAAAAACTAATATAGAGAGAACTCTTAAAAATCAATGGGCAAAAGATCCAAACCCCACAGAGAAATGGGGAAAAATGTGATCAAGCAATTCACAAAAAAGATAAAAATGCCCTGCAAACACATGGGGCCAAGTTCATACACACTGAGGGAAGTGCAGACTAAAAACAGCACTGAGATACTGATTCTCACCCATGAAGCTGCGTGGGCCTGGCTGTGGGGAAAGGGCCCCCACCCAGGTACACGCAACACAGCCCTGGGAGGGCCTAGCGACAGCCAGCCCGACACCTGTATGTAACCTTACTAACATTTGCTCTTTGCAATTGCCAGACACTGGAAGCAACTGGAAATGTCCCTGCTGGGGAAGCAGCCGCCTGCATAGTGCGCTCTGCAGAGGCACCCACGGTGGGGTCTCCACACCCGCCCAGACCCATCATGGGATGTGCCATTGTATGAGACAGCTAAGACCACAGAATGCGGTGTGTGTGCTCCTCCTGAGACAGAATGATGCCACTTACATGATCTCCAGAGGAGGCAAATTCCTGGAAACAGAAAGTAGATTAGAAGTCACTGGGCCAGAGGGGAGTGGGAATCGCTGACCAGAAGCAGCCGAGTGGCCTGGACTTGACCCTGCTGCACAGCTCCTGGGACAGGGACTTGCTGGGGATTCACGGAGGACCCAGGCCTTGCAGTGGCCTCTCCCTGCAGACTTCCATATCCTGTGGCCAGGGCCTCAGCCTCGCTTGGATAGGCCTCTCCAAGGGTTCCAGGGTCAGGGCCCACATGCTCTACTGACAGCTGGCTGGTGGCTGCCACTCAGACTCTTGTGTGGGGTCAGGCCACTCCCCACTGTTATCTGTCCTGTGCAGATGCGGCCGGTCCCCTCACTGGCCGTGGGGGTGGGGGGGGGTCCCATCTCCCAGTGGCCCCTCTGTCATTGGGTGTGCCTCTCTGGGTTTTCCTTTCTTATTTTTGTTTCTTTCATCTCTTGCCACTATTCACAGATGTCTGAGTTTTCTCATTCAACACATGAGCATCAACTGAGTGCCTATCAGACCGGACCTGGGGTCCTGGCTCTTGGCATCTCTAGGGTTACCCTGCTGGTTGGGGCCACCAGGCCGTTTGCTAACCAGGAAGGGCTCACCCTGAAGGCCATACATGGAGCTCCATGGAGCATGTGGTGGGAAGGAGGCGCCTTCCAGACTTTTCTCTGTCTGGGGACATGAGTCTCCTGAAGGTCCCAGTGGATTTCTGGAATGACAGGACGTGAGGAGACATGTGTACCTGCTGCCAAACCCTTAGCTTCCTCCTTTCTCAGCAGGAGTGGGGAGGAGGCCCCTTCATATAGCTCTAGTGACCTGCGGCCGCTGTGACCTTCATGCTGCAAAGTGAGACCTTCAGAGGTGCTGTTTCCTGTCTGCCGTTGGAAGTCTCCTGTATGTGTCCCTTTTCCTTTGCCAAAGCCTGTTACAAACAAAAATGGGGCAAGACTAGCAGCATAGGTGATGTGGTGCTCCTCCAAAGCTGCCTGGCTGCCACTGGAAGGAGTAGACTGGGCAGATGCTCTCCCCACCCCTCTGCAGGAGGGGTGAGATGTACCATGGGATGTCCTATAATGTTTTCTTCCCTGGGGTGTCAGCCCCTTGGTGGCCCAGGGATACCAACAGGCAGAGGGTCTGTGGAAAGTGCCAGGAGTGGGGTCACAGCCACCCAGCAAGGGGATGGCTACAGGGACGGCCTTGAGACCTGGGCTTCTATGGGCTCAACCCTGAGAGGGGGATGCAGCATTCAGGGCCCACTTTGGGGTGGCTGAGGGAGGTCAGAGAGAACAGGATAGTGTCTGCTGACCATTGGGCAGGTGGGCGCCATGTGGGAAGTACATATGTGAGAACTGTGTGAGGCAGCTGTGACAGGTGTGTACGTGACAGCCAGTGTGATAGCTGTGACAGCCATGATGGCTGTGGCGCTCAGCCCACATAAGCAGACCTGAGGAGCTGATGCAGCTTCCCTGCTTCCCTGCTGTCTTCAGGCATCTAGTCTGCTCTGTAACAAAATTAGCTAATTGTGGATTTATGAACTGGTGTGTTTTGGTCCTGGATTTCTTTCTCTGTAGGGCCAGACCATGCTAGGTTTGCTGTAAGCTCCTCATTCACACTGCGCACGGCCTTCTTAACAGCTGTGAGAGTGCTCTGTCTCCCATTCAGTCAGACCACAGACCTGTCTCTACAGGAGCAATTTAACACCCACGAGAAGGAGCAAATACACATTATTTATGCCATTTTCACGTGTTAATTCAATTTGAAATCCACTTCTGGAAAGAAAACAGGGAGTTGGAATAACCCATTGTTATTCTGTCCCCATACTGTCTCCATTCAGCAAACTAACAAACTTTAAGACACACAGGGCAGGGACAACAGCTGTGGCATGACCTGGAGAGTGGCCCAGAGCCAGGCAGAAGTAGGGTCTGCTGGGCCTCACGTTGCCACAGCACATATGATATGACTCCACATAGATTCTGCCTAATTTCCATGAAGGGAGAGCCTGTATAGGGACTACTGGTCAGGAGCTACTGCCAAGTGTGAGAGAGGGCACCAGAAAGATGGGGAGGGGACCCCATAGAGGGTGAAGTCCTTCCTCTGCCCTGGTCAGCCATCAGAAGGACACTCTGGTGTTTCTTATTTGTTCCTTCACTAGTTTGCCTTAATGGGTCAAGGAGTTCATCTGCTGAAAATTAATGTTTTCATTGTGAAAAAATGAAAAATTGGACAGTACCATAAAATATAAGGAAAAAATACCTTAATGCCATTTCCAGAGATGACCACCATGAATTGTGGAGAAGATCATCAACTCTTGTTTCCCTGCATACTCCCATATGACTGTCGTGATGCTATAGCCAGGCTTGCTCAGCAGTCACTGGACACCTGTTTTACAGGTGCCATCAAACTCAGGGAAATAGGCACCACCAGAGCCATAGGCCTGAGGGGAGGTAGCTGGGGCAGTGGTGACCAGCAGCTCCCATGGGAGCTCCACAGTTAGATGGAACCATGAGAAAGGTTCAGCAAGTTCTGCAGTTTTCTCATTGAGATGACTGGTCTCATTTTTGCCCTCCCCAAGACCATTTCTGGCATGACTTACAAAGCTGGCATGACTTACATCCTCAAGACCACTTCACATGCTCCAGGCTCTTAAAGGCCACCCATCAGCATTTGATGGAGATAATCATGACGTCTCACCCTGAGGCTGGCTCTTAATGTGCTTAGACATTTCCCTGTTGGCCGACATTATCTTAATATTAACTGAAAGTTTGATTCTATTTTATGAATCCTGCAGAGAACATATTTTTGCATATTAAATTCATTTCTTTGAGAAATCTCCGTTAACCCAATATAAACACTTAGATTTTAAATATATGACAAACATATATTTTCAATGTAAAAAAATTAAACACACAGAAACATTCAGACTAAAAGTGGAAGGCCCCCTTTTCAAAATCAGATCCATTCTCCACATGTACCTACTCTTAAGGGGATTTACTTGTGCCAGTTGTCCATTAAAACTTTATGTGATCTATGTACATATACATTTCTAAAATTAAATTTTCTGAGATAATTATAGATTCACATTCAGCTGTAAGAAGTAATACAAAGGCATTCCTTAATCCCTTCACCTAGCTCCCCCTAGGTAATAAGCTGCAAAATTGGTGCCCCACCTCCCCCAGTCTGGCACCCCCAGGCCCACACCACTGTGCCCTCCTGCCTCCCTGACAGCAGCTGCCAGCCTGCTGTCCATCCCTGCAGCTGTGTCAAGATTGCTGTGGCTCTACCACCGGGATTTGATGGTAAAATGTCTCACAGGAAGTTCTCGGCTCCAAGATATGAGTCTCTGGGCTTCTTGCCGTGGAAGTGCACCAGCAGGCATTATGGGAAGGTGAAGAGCTTCCCCAAGGATGACCTGTCTAGGCCGTCCACCTCTTCCTGGGATATATCCACATCTTCCTGGGATATAAAGCTGGCATGACTTACATCACGTGGGAAGTCAATAGGCCTGGATTCAAGGTAATCAAGAAGGAAGTTGTAGAAGCTGTAACCATTATGGAGATACTGCCCAGGGTGGATGTAGGCATCATGGGCTGTGTGGAAACTCCTCGAGGCCTCTGGACTTTGAAGACCATGTTTGCTGAGCATATCAGTGATGAGCACAAAATGTGCTTCTATAAGAACCGGCTTGAATCCAACAAGAAGGCTGTCACCAAGCACCGTTAGAGATGGCAGAGTGAGGATGGCCAAGAAGCAGCTGGAGAAGGACTCATCAGCAGGAAGAAGTACTGCCAAGTCATCCACATCGCTGCCCACTTCCAGATGTACCTGCTCCCTCTACGCCAGAAGTAGGCCCACCTGATGAAATCCAGGTGAATGAGGCACTGTGGCTGAGACCTGGACTAGGCCCAGGAGAGGCGGGAGCAGCAGGTACCTGTGAACCAAGTAGGTTTGGGCAGGATGAGATGATTGACGTAATCAGGGTGACCAAGGGCAAAGGCTGCAAAGGTGTGACCAGTTGCTGGCATGCCAAGAAACTGCCTTGCAAGACCCACCAAGGGCTGCGTAAGTTTGCCTGTATTGGGGCATGGCATCCTGCCCATGTGGCTTTCTCCATGGCATGGTCTGGACAGAAAGGGTACCATCACCACACAGAGAGCAACAAGAAAATCTATAACTCTGGCCAAGTCTACCTTATCAAGGTATCTGATAAGAACAATGATGGCAAACTGATCAAGAACAATGCTTCTACTGATTACGACCTGTCCACCAAGAACACTAAAGCTCTGGGTGGCTTCGTCCATTATGGTGAAGTGACAATGCTTTTGTCATGCTGAAAGGCTGTGTGGTGGGAACAATGAAGTGAGTGCTCACCTTTCACAAGGTTTTGTTGGTACAAGCGAAATGGCAGGCTCTGGAGAAAACCGACCTTAAATTCATCAACACCACCTCCAAGTGTGGCCATGGCTGCTTCCAGGATATGGAGGAGAAGAAAGCATTCAGGGGACCACTTAAGAAAGGCCAAGAAAGAAGGAGCTTAATGTCAGGAACAGATTATATAGCTGGTAGGATCTCAATAGAAGTTGTTTTCCATTGTGTGTGGAGACAATGGCTAGTCAAATGAAACAGTAGGGGTGGAGAAGGAACAAATGAATCTGTAGTTGGTTGTGATCAATTAGTTGTAAACATCACTGCATGGGGACCAGCCTGTCAATATTTTGCATTTTAGCCATTCTGGTCCATGAGCAGTGATATATCATCATGGCTGGAATCTGCATTTCCTTGAAGGGGAATGATGCTGGACACTGTGTGTGTGAGTTTGCCTCTACAGTGCCATGTCTCCACATAATTTGCCTATTTTTAACTGGATTTTGTTTGTTTATTTTTTACTGTTGACTTTGAGAGTTCTGTATATATCGTAGACTTTGGTCCTCTACTGAATTATGTGGCTTGCAAACCATTCTCCCATTCTGAAGTTTTACCTTTCATGCTCTTAAAAGGGTTTTTTTTCAGAGCAGTTTTTAATTTTGATGAGGTCCAGTTTATCAAATTTACCTTTTATGGATCATGCTTTTGGTATCAAGTCTATTTAAAGCTTCACCTAACACTAGATCACAATGATTTTTCTCCTATATTTTTCTAGGGCTCTTGTGGTTTCATGTTTACATTTCAGTGTGATCCACTTTGAGTTGATTTTTGTGGAAGGTAAGAGGTTTAGGGTGAAGTTTGCTCCCAACACCCCCACAGATCACCAATTGCTCCAACTTCCTTTGTTCAAAAAGTTCTGTTGCTTCTATTGAACTGTTTTTGCAACTTTGTCAAAAATCTTCTGGGCAAGGGACAGAGCAAGTTGGTGGACAAGAAGGATCATGTAGCTGAGCTATCCTAGAATGACTGGAGAAAAAAGAGAACCCAGCCATACCTGGCATGGGGACCTTACTCAGAGTCATAGGTCAGGGAGCACAATGAGGAAGTGGTGAGCTGGATACAGCATATGATCCATAGCAGTGGAAATCTGATGAATTAGGCAAGTGATTGTGAATGCCTGGAATCAGCTGGCCAACCCCATGGAGGGAATGGAAGGAAGCCTTTCTGGAGTTTTCAGTAGTTGTGGCAAGCTGCCCATTGAGTGGAAAGCTTGGAAGAGTGGGTGAACTCCAACAATAGACAGCAACCAGATTGGAAACCTGGTTGGAGTGGACTTGCGAATAGGTTTGGTGGCTGGAGTGGTAGCCATACTGAGAAGGTCTTGGTGGCCAGGGGGCCACCAATGTGGGAAGGTCGTGAGAAGGTCTTATCAGGTGCCTAAAGCATGGCCATCTTAATTCCGCCTGCCAGGATCACAACTCCACTCTTTGGACAGTCTGAGGGACTCCTACACCCCATGCAAACTGGAGTCAGGGGGCACGGTGAGACCTGCCCCTTCAAAGATTCTTGTGAGCTTTAAGATCCCAACTTTGCAGGTTTTGAATGCTGAGGAAACAATCAGGTGATCACCAAAGGCAACTGAGTTTGGAATAAGGACCACAGAGGTTGCTGGCCATGGTTTCTGTCTCCTAAAAATACTACAGCACCATCTGGTGTACTGGTGACACATGGCAACATGTTGTAATCAAGAGCAAGGACTTCTGTTTGCAACAAAGGAGGCAGTGAGAAGGAAAAAGGAGGACAAGGAGGTGAACAAGAAGGAACACATGAGGAGGAACCAACAGAGAAGTTCAGGCAATATGCAAAACCAAAACAGAGGAAGTCCTCTAAGGGACCATAAGGCAGCTATTGCAGAAGACTCAACCTATAAATAGTTCATGTACTTTACAGAAAGGGAATTTAAAACATGGATGCTAAAGACAATAAAAGGAATGGAAGATAAAATGAAAAGACAGAATCAAAAGTTGGACAAGAGATATGTAGAATATAGAAAGGATATAGCAGAGCTTAAGGAAATGAAAGCGACAATCAAGGAATGTAAAGCTGTAGTAGAAAGTATCAAAAATAGATTAGACCATGTTGAAGAAAGAACCTCAGAGCTAGAGGATAAAGTTTTTTAGTTAAACCAGGTAAAGAGGCAGAAAAGAAGAGAGAGAAAGCAGAACAGGCACTTAGAGAACTATGAGACTCCATAAAGCATTCAAATATACAAATAATAAAGATTCCTGAAGGGGAAGATTGTCCCAAAGGAATGGAAGCCCTACTGGAGACCATCACAAAAGAAAACTTCCCAAGTTTTACTAAAGATCCTAACATACTCCTTTCAGATGGATATCAAACCCTGAGTCATCTCAACTCAAACAGAGTCTCTCCAAGACACATTGTAATGAACATGTCCGAAGTCAAGATGAAAGAAAAAGTTCTTTCCTTCCTTCCTTCCTTCCTTCCTTTCTTGTTTTTTTGAGACAGAGTCTCACTTTATTGCCCTTGGTAGAGTGCTGTGGTGTCATAGCTCACAGCAACCTCCAACTCCTGGGCTTAGGCAATTCTCTTGCCTCAGCCTCCCGAGTAGCTGGGACTACAGGTGCCTGCCACAACACCTAGCTATTTTTTGTTGCAATTTGGCTGGGACTGGGTTTGAACCTGCCATCCTCAGTATATGGGGCTGGTGCCCTACCCACTGAGCCACAGACGCCACCCAAAAGAAAAAGTTCTGAAAGCAGCCAGGAGTAAGCCCCAAGTGACCTACAGAGGCAGAGCCATTAGGATGGCAGCAGCTGTTTCAACTGAATCCTTTGAGGCTGGAACAGCATGGTCATCCACCTTAAACAAAGGTCATCCATTCTTAAACAAAACAATTTTCAGCCCAGAATTCTGCATCCTGCTAAACTAAGCTTCAAAATTGATGGAGAAATCAAATATTTTGTGAATATACAAACACTGAGGAAATTCACCACAACGAGATCAGCTCTATAGGAAATCCTTAGACCTAGTCTCAACACTGACCACCACAATGGACCACCATCAAAGTAAACACCCAGAAACTAAAGGTCAAATCATAGCTTCCACAATGGCCCAAGGGATAAAACTACACAATCAACTTACACAAAAAAAGATAAATAGAACTCCACCACACTTATCAATTCTCTCAATAAATGTCAGTGGACTGAACTCACCAATAAAGAGTCACAGGCTGGGTGATTGGATAAAAAGCATAAGCCATCCATATCCTGTCTCTAGGAGTCACACCTAGCCTTGAAGGACAAATCAAGACTCAGAGTTAAGGAATGGAAAACAGTATTTCAAGCAAATGGGAATCAGAAGAAAGGAGAGGTTGCAATCTTATTTTCAGATACAAGCAGACTTAAAGCAACTAAAGTTAAGAAAGACAAAGATGGACACTTTATACTAGTCAAAGGAACAATTCAACAAGCAGACATTTCCATTTTAAATGTTTATGCAACCAGCTTAAATGTTCCCATATTTATGAAACAGACCTTGATGGGTCTGAGCAATATGATATTCCATAACACCGCAATAGTCAGGGACTTTAACACTCCTCTGACAGAACTGGACAGATCCTCAACAGAAACTAAACAAAGATGCAAAGGACTTAAATGTGACCCTAGAACAAATGGGATCAATAGACATATACAGAACACACGATCCCAAAGCTAAGGAATATACATTTTTCTCATCAGCCCATGGTACCTACTCCAAAATTGACCACATCCTAGGATACAAATCAAACTTCAGCAAAATTAAAAGAATAGAAATTACACCTTGTATCTTCTCAGACCACAAGGCAATAAAGGTCGAACTCAACTCCAACAAAAATGTTCATCCCCACACAAAGACTTGAAAATTAAACAACCTTATGCTGAATGATAGTTGGGTTCAGGAAGAGATAAAAGAGGAAATCATTAAATTCCTCAAACATAACAACAATGAAGGCACGAGCTACCAAAACCTGTGGGATACTGCAAAAGCAGTCTTAAGAGGGAAATTTATTGCATAGATGCCTTCATTTAAAAAACAGAAAGAGAGCACATGAACAAACTCATGAACCAGCTCATGGAATTGGAAAAAGAAGAACAATCTAATCCCAAACCCAGAAGTAGAAAAGAAATAACCGAAATTAAATCAGAGATTAATGAAATTGAAAACAAAAGAATCAGTCAGAAAATTAATAAAACAAAAAGTTGGTTTTTCAAAAAAATAAATAAAATCAATAAACGTTTGGCCAGATTAACTAGAAACAGAAAAGTAAAATCTCCAATAACCTCAATAAGAAACAATAGAAGGGAAATAACAACAGATGCTACAGAGATACAAGAGATTATCTCTCAGTACTATAAGAAACTCTATGCCCAGAAATTTGACAATATGGAGGAAATGGATCAGTACTTGGAATCACACCCTCTCCCCAGACTTAATCAAGAAGAAATAGATCTCTTGAACAGACTGATTTCAAGAACGGATATCAAAGAAACAATAAAAAAAATCTATCAACAAAGAAAAAGCCCTGGTCCAGATGGCTTTACATCAGAATTCTACCAAACCTTCAAAGAAAAGCTTATTACCCATACTGCAGAATTTATTCCAAAAAATTGAGAAGGAAGGAATATTCCCTAACATATTCTATGAAGCAAACATCACCCTGATATCAAAACCAGAAAAAGACCCAACCCAAAAGGAGAACCACAGATCAATTTCACTAATGAATATAGATGCAAAAATTCTCAATGAAATCCTAGCCAACAGATTACTGCTACACGTTAAAAAAAATCCTTCCTCATAATCAAGTAGGTTTCATCCCAGGGATACAAGGCTGGTTTAACATACACAAGTCCATAAATGTAATTCACCATATCAACAGAAGCAAAAACAAATGATATGATCTTCTCAATAGATGCAGAAAAAGCATTCAACAAAATTCAGCATCCTTTTCTAATTAGAACGTTTAAGAATACAGGCATAGGTGGCACATTTCTAGAACTGATTAAAGCCATCTACAACAAACCCACAGCTAATGTTACACTGAATAGAGTAAAACTGAAAGCTTTTCCCACTTAGAACTGGAACCAGACAAGGTTGTCCTCTATCGCCACTACTATTCAACACAGTGCTAAAAGTTCTAGCTAATACAATCAGGCAAGAGAAGGAAATAAAGGGCATACAAATAGGGGCAAAGGAGGTCAAACTCTCCTTCTTTGCTGATGATATGATCTTATACTTAGAGAACCCCAAAGACTCAACCACAAGACTACTGGAAGTGATCAAAAAATACAGTAACGTCTCAGGATATAGAATCAATGTCCACAAATCAGAAGCCTTTGTACATGCCGATAACAACCAAGATGAGAAGATAATCAAGGACACAATTCCCTTCATGGTGCTTCAAAGGCAATGAAATCCCTAGGAATGTACCTAACAAAAGAGGTGAAGGACCTCTGTAAAGAAAATTACAGCTGGGTGTGGTGGCTCATGCCTGTAATCCTAGCACTATGGGAGGCCAAGGTGGGTGGATTGCCTGAGCTCACCAGTTCCAGACCAGCCTGAACCAGAGTGAGACTTTATCTCTAAAAATAGTCAGCGGGAGGTGGGGGGGGGGGCAAGATGGCTGACTGAACACAGCTTCTGAAAGCAGCTCCTGTCCGAAAGGAATGATAACGTCCAGAAACAGCCCAATTAAGCTGAAGACTGGGAGCCCAGCCGAGAGTGAAATGAAGGTCACCTCTGCTAAGGCAAGCTGCGACTCTAAGAAACCAAGCTTCAGGTACAAAATTCATCTGATAGGAAAAGAGTCTGTCCCTTACCCCAAGAAAGCTGTGGGTTTTATTTATTTATTTATTTTTTGCTTTTCTGTATCCTTTCTTTTTTCTCTTCGTTTGCTCCTGTGGGTTTTCTACAGACAAGCGGTGAACTGTGGACCTCTTGTCTCACCCCACGGGTGAGTGCTGTGGGAAGTGGGACTACTTTCTCAGAAGGACCCTGCTGTGATTCTGAACAATTTCTTGCTAGGCAGAAAAACTGAATTAAATTCTTCCCTGCCATTCTGAACTTCCAGCACACCCTTCCCCATTTACCTGATGAACCAGAAGCCTAATTCTGCTGAGACTGAGGGAGGAAGTTCTTGAAGAGTGCCCCCCCACCCCCCCACCCCCTGTCTGTCAGACCAAGCGCCCCCTCAGCAAGAGACTCTGGGGACCCCCACCAAGCCCCTTTCCACCAGGGACTCCGACGGCAACTGTGCACCCCATGCCCTGTGCCCACCTGGCCTCTGTGTGCCCACCCTGGCCAGGGACTCCACCAGCAACTGCGCTGGCCTGTGCCCCACGCCCACCAGGCCTCTGCATGCCTGCCCTGGCCAGGGAGACAGCTGGCAACCGGGCAGCCCCATGCCCCGCACCCGCCAGGCCTCTGCATGCCGGCCCCGGCCAGCGACGCCACAGGCAACTGTGCAGCCCCATACTCTGCGCCCGCTGGGCCTCTGCTCACCCTCCCCGGCCAGGGACTTCGCTGGCAACTGCGCGGCCTGTGCCCCATGACTGCCGGGCCTCTGCATGCCTGCCCCGGCCAGGGACTCCGCCAGCAACTGCGAGTTGCTGGGACCTAATCAAATTAAAAGGCTTCTGCACAGCCAAGAACATAGTAAGTATAGCAAGCAGACAGCCCTCAGAATGGGAGAAAATATTTGCAGGTTATACCTCTCACAAAGGTTTAATAACCAGAATCCACAGGAAACTCAAATGTATTAGCAAGAAAAGAACAAGTGATCCCATTTCAGGGTGGGCAAAAGACTTGAAGAGAAACTTCTCTAAAGAAGACAGGCACATGGCCTACAGACACATGAAAAAATACTCATCATCCTTAATCATCAGAGAAATGCAAATCAAAACTACTTTGAGATATCACCCAACTCCAGTAAGATTAGCCCACATAACAAAGTCCCCAAACCAGAGTTGTTGGTGTGGATGTAGAGAAAAGGGCACACTTCTACATTGCTGGTGGGAATGCACACTAATTCGTTCCTTTTGGAAGGATGTTTTGAGAATACTTAGAGATCTAAAAATAGACCTGCCGTTTGAGCCTATAATTCCTTTATGAGGTATATATCCAGAAGACCAAAAATCACAATATAACAAAGACATCTGTACCAGAATGTTTATTGCATCCCAATTCATAATTGCTAAGGCATGGAAGAAGCCCAAGTGCCCATCGACCCACGAATGGATTAACAAATTGTGGTACATGTATACCATGGAATATTATGCAGCCTTAAAGAAGCATGGAGACTTTATCACTTTCATGTTTACATGGATGGAGCTGGAACATATTCTTCTTAGCAAAGTATCTAAAGAATGGAAGAAAAAGTATTCAATGTACTCAGCCCTACTATGAAGCTAATTTAGAGCTTTCATATGAAGGCTATAACCCAACTATAGCACAAAAATATGGGGAAAGAGCCAAGGGAGGGTAGGGTAGGGGGGAGGTTGGGATGGAGGGAGGGTAAATTGGTGGGGTCATACCTACGGTGCATCTTAGAATGGGTATAGGTGCAGAATACCAATGCAGAATATAAATGCAGAATACCAATGTCTACATACAATAACTAAGAAAATGCCATGAAGGCTATATTAAACAGTTTGATGAAAATATTTCAGATTGTATATGAAACCAGCACATTGTACCCCTTGATTGCACTAATGTACACAGCTATGATTTAATAAAAAAAAAAAATACAAATAGTCAAGTGTTGTAGTGGGCATCTGTAGTCCCAGCTACTCAGGAGGCTGAGGCAAGAGAATCGCTTGAGCCCAAGAGTTTGAGGTTGCTGTGAGCTATGACTCCACAACACTCTACGGAAGGTGACAAAGTAGTGAGACTGTCTCAAAAAAAAAAAAAGAAAGAAAAAGAAAAAAGAAAATTAAAAAAACTTAAGGAAAGACATGGCAGAAGATATCAACAAATGGAAGAACATATCATGCTCATGGCTGTGAAGAATCAACCTTGTTAAAATGTCTATATTTCCCATGGGCGGCGCCTGTGACTCAGTGAGTAGGGCGCTGGTCCCACATGCCCAGGGTGGCGGGTTCAAGCCCAGCCCTGGCCAAACTGCAACAACAACAACAAAAAAAAAGTCTATATTTCCCAAAGCAATCTACAGATTCAATACAATCTCCATTAAAATACTAACATCATACTTTCAAGATATGGAAAAAATAATTCTATGGAACCAGAAAAGGCTCCACATAGCCAAGGCAATTCTTAGTAATAAAAACAAAGCTGGGGGCATCAGCTTACCAGACTACAAGGCCATAGTGATCAAAACAGCATGGTATTGGCACAAAAAAAGAGATATAGACACCTGGAACCGAATAGAAAACCATGAAATGAAACTAACATCTTACAGTCCCCTAATTTTTGATAAACCAAACAAGAACATACACTGGGGGAAAGAACTCCTATTCAACAAATGGTGGGGGGAGAATTGGATAACCACATGCAAAAGATTGAACCTGGACCTGCATGGTTCTCCTCTCACTAAAATTGATTCAAGATGGATAAAGGACTTAAATTTAAGGCATGAAGCAATAAAAATCCTTGAAGAAACTGTGGGTAAACACTTAAAGTTATTAGACTGGGGAAAGACTTTATAAGGAAGACTTCAGTGGCAATTGCAACAACAACAAAAATAAACAAATGGGACTTAAACTGAATAGCTTCTGTACAGCTGAGGAGATAACAATTAAAGCAAATAGACAACCTTCAGAATGAGAAAAGATATTTGCATATTATCAATTAGACAAAATCTTGATAACTAGGATCTACAGAGAACTCAAATTAATCAACATAAAAAAGCCAACAATCCCTTATATCAATGGGCAAGAGAGATGAATAGAACCTTCTCTAAAGAAGACAGAGGAATGGCTAACAAACATATGGAAACATGCTCATCATCCCTAATTATCAGAGAAATAGAAATCAAAACCACCCTAAGATATCTCCTAACCCCAGTGAGAATGGCCCACATCACAAACATCTCAAAGCTGCAGATGCTAGCATGGATGTGGAGAGAAGGGAACACTTTTACACTACTGGCAGGATTGCAGAGTAATACAACCTTTTTGGAAGGAAGTATGGAGAAACCTCAAAGAACTCAAACTAGACCTCTCCTTTGATCCTGGAATCCCATTAGTGGGCATCTACCCAGGAGGAAAAAAAAAAGTCACTTTATCTTAGGACATTTTCACTAGACTGTTTATCGTAGCTCAATTTATTTATGCCAAACTGTAAAAAAAAACCTAAATGCCCACCCACCCAGGAATAGATTAACAAGCTGTGGTATGAAATACTACTCAGCCACTAAAATGATGGAGACTTTACATCTTTTGTATTAACCTGGATGGAGTTAAAACACATTCTTCCTAGTAAAGCATCACAAGAATGGAGAAGCAAGAATCCAATGTAGTCAATTCTAATATGAGGACAATTGAGGACCTAGTATATGGTGAGGGGTGGGAGAATGGAGGAGTGGAGAGAGGGAAGGAGGGAGGCAGGCAGGGGGGTCATGGTGTGTGACACACCTCTTGGAGGTGGGACACAATTATAAAAGGGACTTTACCTAACAAATGCAATCAGTGTAACCTGGTTCTCTGTACCCTCAATGAATCCTCAACAACAACAACAACAAAAAATATCTGGACATATTTGTGTGTGTCTCCCACTGGGCTCTCTGTCCTACTCCACTGGTCTGTCTGTCTCTCCTCCAGCACCACATTGTCTGGAAACTGTAGCTACACAGCAAGCATTGATACTGGGTAGCGTGATTCCTCCACTATACCCTCCTTTTTAAAGACTGTTTTAGCTATTTTAGAGCTTGTGCCTGCCCATATAAATTTTAGAATAAGCTACCTATGTCTATAAAAAAGTTGTGATTTTGATAAAAATTGTTTCAAACCTATAGATCAATTAGAGTCTTCTGATCCTTAAATGTGGTTTCTTTTATATATATATATTTATTTATTTTTACATATACATGTTTGTTAGGTTTCCATTTTTTGCCTTCACAAAATTAAAGAGGCTTAAAATTTAATAACAATAACAATGTTTAAGATAAGGACTAGAAACAAAAACCTTGTAAAGAACAAATGAACATAAATACATTCAGAAAAGAAATCAGATAATTGCTGCATCGAAATATTAAGCAACAATAATAATAATAGTAATGCAAAGAAAGTAACATTCACATTGTCAAATAACAGTATGTCTATTATAGAATGCTTTGACTCTGAGGTTCAGTATGGAGTCATCAGTTAACTTACTATTTTTTTTTAAGTCTCAAAAAATAGACAACTAATATTTATAAATAAAAGTAAAAGATAATTTCAAAAAATAGATCATGCCAAATCTTATAGACAATAGAAAAAGAAGAAATAATTCAAAATCATTTTACTTGATCTGGGTACACCTGATATTAAAATTGGAGAGAATATATTGCTATGAAGGGGAAATTACAAACATATTTCACTTAGAAATGAGGATGCAATATCCCAAACAACATATTAACAAGTTGAATTAAAAATTAATGTTTAAATAATGTACTTTGGTCAAAATTAAATCCAATTTATGTGAAAATTAGTCACTATTTTCTTTTCTTGTCTTTTTTTTTTTTCCTCTTTTCCTTTCCCTCATCCACTCCCTCCTTCTCTGGTCTCCCCTTTTCCCCATGCCCCACTGTGTCATTAATTGTCATTAATTGTCCTCATATCAAAATTGAATGCATAGGATTCATACTTCTCCATTCCTGTGATACTTCACTAAAATGTGGTTTATCTTTCGATTTATTTATGTCTGCTCTGATATATCAGCATTTTATAATCTGCAGTATATCAATTCTGGAGATGTTTTATATTATTTATACTTATTTAATTTTTTGAAGGAATTGTTTTGTTTTGTTTTTTTTTGCAGTTTTTGGCCGGGGCTGGGTTTGAACCCACCACCTCCGGCATATGGGGCCAGCACTCTACCCCTTTGAGCCACAGGTGCTGCCCTTTTTGAAGGAATTGTATATGGTCTTGTTTTTAGTTTTGGTTTTACGTATAAATTGGTAGTATATAGAAATGCAAGCAATTTTTTGAACAATTTTTTTTAAGAGATAGGGTCTTGCTATGTGGCCCAGACTGGATTTAAACTCCTGGGCTCAAGTGATCCTTCTGCCTCAGCCTCCCAAGTAGCTGGGACTATAGGCATTAGACACCAAAACTGGCTTTAAGCAATTTGTTTTTTGTTTTAATCTTTTACCCTGCACTTTTGCTGAACTCATTAATTGGTACTAGGAAAGGCTTTTGGTACATTTCTTGGAAATATCTGAATAGTCATGTCATTGGCAAATAGGGTTATATTTCTTTCTCCTTTTTAATTTGTGTGCCATTTATTTCCCTTTCTTGCCCTGTTTATCTTCCAGTGCTATGTTAAAAATTTTATGTTAAAACTTTCTGTTCTTGGGCGGCGCCTGTGGCTCAGTCGGTAGGGCGCCGGCCCCATATACCGAGGGTGGCGGGTTCAAACCCAGCCCCGGCCAAACTGCAACCAAAAAATAGCCGGGCGTTGTGGCGGGCGCCTGTGGTCCCAGCTACTCGGGAGGCTGAGGCAAGAGAATCGCTTAAGCCCAGGAGTTGGAGGTTGCTGTGAGCTGTGTGAGGCCACGGCACTCTACCGAGGGCCATAAAGTGAGACTCTGTCTCTACAAAAAAAAAAAAACTTTCTGTTCTTATGTTAAACAGTGGTGAGAGTGGATGTTGGGGCTGTGCTCCTGGTCTCAGAGGGGAGGCTTTCGGTCTTGAGCCCTTATGAATCATGTTAGCTGTTTTGTAGATGATCTTTATTAGTTTGAGGATCTACTTCTAGTTTGGGGGGTAGTTTTAATTACAAGTGGGTGTGGATTCTGTCAAAAGCTTTTCTGCATTAATTGATATGATTATGTATCTGTTGTGTTGATAAGGTGATTATACCAGGTGCTCGCCACAATGCCTGGCTATTTTTTGGTTGCAGCTGTCATTGTTGTTTGGCAGGCCCAGGCTGGATTTGAACCCACCGGCTCAGCTGTATGTGGCTGGTGCCGAGCCAGATGTTTTGTTCTGTTGTAATTTCATTTTCATTCAGTTCTGTGTATTTTAAAATTTCCTTTGTAACTTCCTTTGCAATCCATAGATAATTTTAAAATATGTTATTTAATTTCCAAGCATTTAGAGATTTTCCTGTTGTCATTGTGCTTCTTGAATCTGTGGGTTACGTCTTTTGTCAAATTTGGGAGATTTCAAGCATTCTTTATTCAAACATTTTTCAGCCCCACTCTCTTTTTCTTCTCTTTCTGGGACCTCATAATACAAATGTTGATACTTTCATTATCATCACACAGGTCTGTGACTGTTCTTTTTCTTTCAGTCTTTTTTCTTCCTGATATTGAGTAGTTTGTATTTATTTGTCCTGAAGTTCTCTTATTCCGTCCTCTGCCATCTCCTCTCTGCTTTCACCCCCTACAGCAAGTTTTAATTCAGTTATTATTATTTTTCAGTTCTGTAATTTCATTTTTTTATATGTTTACTTCTTTGCTTAGACTTCCTGTTCTTTCATTTGTTTCAGAAAAACCCATGCGTGATTGCTGAAGTATTTTAAACCCATAATTGATTGATGAAAGCCACTTTAAAATATTAAGCATATAATCCCAGTGTCTGATTCATCTTGGTATTGTTGTCTATTAGTTGTCTTTTTTAATTTATATTTTGGTTTTCTTGGTTCTTGTTGAATGATTTTACTTATTGTAGCACGGACATTTTGGATATTCATTCTCTTGCATGTGGAATCCAGTTGTTCTGGCACCATTTGTTGAGAGGCTGTTCTTTCCCTCATTGAAAGGTCTTAGCACTCTTGCCAAAAGTCAGCTGACTACAGACATATGGTTCTATTTTTAAACTCTCAATTTCATTCCATTTATTCATATGTCTGGCCTTAGGTCAATATGACACAATATTGATTACTCTAGCTTTGTAGTAAATTTTAGTAAGTAGTGTGAACACTTTAACTTTGTTCCTTTTCATTTGCTTTTTAGCTTATCAGAACTTTATGATCAGTCTGTCCACATCTGCAAAAAAGCCAGGGAGGTTTTAAACATTTACTTCTGGTTTCAGTCTGAGAAAGGGCCACAATTATTAGTCTTAAAGGAAATTTGCAAGTACTGAAAAGGAAAAAAAGATGTCATTTCATCCATAATCAAAACACTTTAAGGAAGAGTATAGAGAATCCTTGTTCCGAAGCTTCCTCCTACCAAATATTAATTTTTCCACAGTTTTCTAAGAAGGATTATTTGAGAGAAAACCACTATCTCTGACTCTGAAATGCTTCCTTCTTCAGGCCCGGCTGGAGTCAAAGGCAGCATCGCAGGACCCTGGAGTAGTTCTTAGAGATGGTTGAGCCTCAAGGAACCCTGAGGCTATCCATGAAAGCTGGTGGGCCCTGCTGTGTCCTCACCCCTGGACCCCTGATGAGGTGGCCATGCAGAGACCCAGCAGCCTTGACCAGGAGCACACAGTTGCAGTGAGCCTCATGGGCAGGACCAAGCTACTTTGAACAGGGGACCACAGAGTCCCACCAGGCACAGTAAAGACTTTTGGCAGAAGCCACCTGGCACCTGGATATGAAAGTAAAGACCCAGGAGTAGGAATCAGCCCCAGGAGACAAGCTATAGCCATCCTGTGTGGGCTATTCCTTCATTGCTATGCCACCTGGACAGCAGGAAGCCACAGGGGCTGGGGCCCTCACTGAAGCCCATCCCGACTCCTGCTTCCCCACCAGGCATGTGTGTATCTGAATACATTTCCTCTTCCCTCACAAATGGACTTCACATGTTAGAGGACTGGGATATTTTTCTGGTTCTCACTCTTAGCACAGAATCTAGCTAACCCTAAACACTCAGAAAAGTTGGTTAAAACTGACTCTAGGCCTGGACAAAGCAGAGGGAATGGTCCTGAGGACTTGGCTGGGGCAGTGGAGTGGAAGGCACTGAGATGGCCACACGAAAGCAGACAAGAGAAGAGGGAAAAGCTGGGCCTTATTGGGCAGTGATCAGCTGCAGCACACACCAACATCAGACCCCCCTCAAGCCTCCAGTCAGTATCAATGTCTCACCTATCACTTTAACAACAAAAAGCTATTTGTTTCGAAAATTTAAAAAGATTAAAAGTGCTGATGCATAACGTGGCAAGAGGGACGAGAGTGTGAGGGACACGTGGGCACAACTTTTCTGAGAGACAAACCAGTGTTGGCATCCAGAGCCTTAGTGCTTATAGCTTTTGACTAAATTCAATGTTTTTTCAGAGACTTACTTACCAACTGTCCATTATTGTGGAATTGGGAATATTGACAAATTGGAAACAATCTACCCGGCCAAAAAATAAAAAAGGACACACAGCAGATTTCGACAAATCCATGTAAAAGGGTGTTGCTCAATATAATAGGATATAAAATGATCCCAAATATTTACATGAGTGTGTAAGGGTAGGGATGTGTGTGGTAATTCTGTAACAGACACTGAAAAGAAAAAGCCTTGTCCTAACACATCAGCAGTCATTGCTTCTGAACGGGTAATATTACACAAGATTAAAAAATATACTCCTCTTTATAGTTCTAAGTCTTCTGTGATGAAAGTGTACTACTTTTATAATGAAAGAAAAGGCAATCAAAGGCATTTTTAACTTATATTTGCCATACCTGGAGGTACAACAGATTCTCTCTGCACCTGTCTCCTCCAGACTCATGGCTAGCTTTTTTGACACTGCTCCCTTTTTTATTAAAAGATTTCCTCAGAGGGCAACAGTCTGCCAGGAAGATATTGCCCATGGGCCCCCCTGCATCCCTCTCTGGAAAACCGCAGCTGTGGGGCCAGAGTGCAACTGAGATCTCTCGAGGGCTCTGACCATGCTGGTCAGGGTGGAACTGCAGGTCTAACCACAGGTGCGAAGGTCCCACTGGAGCCCCTACGGAGCCCACACAATCCCCAAGAAAGATGGCTGTGCTGGGCAGCAGGGGCCAGAAGAACATGCTCTCAAACACCCCTTTCTCATAGGCTAAGGAAGCAGAGGTCAAGCAGAGGTGAGTGACAGTGGCTTAAGGCAGAGCTGAGCCAGGAGGGAGTCTCGGACAGCTGGGCCCCGGTTCTGCTCGGGCCGCTCAGATCTAGAGGAGCCACATGGATCTCCACACAGCCATGGGAACCACTGCAGAAGGCAGCTGAATGTTGGGCATCTGTCTGGCATCCTGGACCCTGCAGCGAGGAGGGATGCCATCCCTGGCTCCTGCAGAGGGCAGGGCCCCCACTTGATTGGCCATAAGAACACCAATCAACCTCGTAGGCTTCTTAGAAATGCAATACGTTCTGACTCGAGACAACTTGCCTCTCCTGGTCGTTGCCCACCAGCTCCTACCCACTGCGTTTTTTTGACTCTAGAATTTCTGTTTCTAATTTGGCAAGTGTTAAAGAAGCCAGTGATATATATTTCCAATCTTCTCTCATCTAAAAGATGTCTTTTTTTTTCTTTTGGCAGAAAATAAAAGCAAACTAAATCAAGAAAATTTGTTCACAGAGTTGTCATTTTCTGGGGTGATGGTGAGCCTGCTGGCACGCAGAGTCATGTTGGGTGCCACAAAAGCCCACAGCTCTGCCTCCTTGGCACACCACCATCACACACCAAAGAGGCTGCACAAGGAGACAGGTCCCACCCTGGGACTATAAGCTATCTACGTAACATAATGGCATTAAATTTTAAGTATTTTATTTCACTAAAGCATTTTCACTCCATTGCATTCATTGTTATGATGTTAAATAAAATATAACAATATAAAACTCATCACAGACCTGTCCTTGCTTATCTGCACAGACCCTCCCACCCCAGGGAGAAGGAAATGGGAAGGGAGCCTCCTGCGAAGGTAACAGGCCTGTCTGCCTTGGACCTGTTGCACCTTTGGGAACTGCTGGCTGCTAGGGAGTAGCAATTTGGAGAGACTCCATGTCCCGGCTCAGGGGCCAGAGATGTCCTTGAGGTATGACCCTGAGCTAGGGAAGGAAGATGTGGTGACAGGGACCTGAGTGAGGCTGACCAAGTGCCTGCTTGGGGCAGGTGCAAAGGGCATAGGCAGACTCAGAGCCACTGGTTCTGGCACTGCAGGCAGCAGAGTGGCCAGGCTGGGATGGCCTCCTCCACTGCACCTGCCTCTGAGTACCCCTGCGGTGCCTCCTCCTCCACTGTGCTGTGCTGAGCTCAGAGGAAAGGGAAACTAGCCTTTAGCTGCACGTGGTTTGGGCAGGGCCTGTCCATAATTTTAAGCTCACAGTAAGAAAGACACTTTATGTCAAGAACACACAAAACTAACCAATAATATGGAAAACCCTGATATTTTCTGTTATAGCTTGCTACAAAAATGCCACACAATCCACAAATCAGCATTTTAAAAACTCCCCAAGAGTCACCTAGATAGGTGCTGAGAATCCAAATTCCAGCCCCCCCCCAATCCATCAAGGGGAGCCCCTGGCAGGGGTCTGGGAGCTACCACCTCCCCCAACCAGGGCTGGTGTGGGGGCATCCGCCACAAGACACCAACTTTTTCTACCCGGAGGTGGTACCACTAGAGAGCATGGCCCCCTGAAGCCAGTCCAGCCAGAGGGGCATCTCTCTGCCACACCCAGCCACTGGGCAGGCCGGCTCAGGTACACGTGGATTACAGTGCCTTCTCCACTGCGCTAATGCGCTCAAGAATAAAAACTGCTGCCACATTCAGATAGCCTGAGGGCGTCTGAGTCTCAGCAATCCCATAATTCTAGCCTTTGATTTCATATGCTTAGCACCACCCGAGTCCAATCTAAGATTTAAAATCCATTGCTTGAATATCTGAGAAGGTTAAAAATATCTAAGAAGGTCATTAATTTCTGGGAATTGCTGTGGAGAGCATTAGCAGGGGGCAGGTGTGGACCTTCACAGAGACAGCACAGTTACCTGGTGGGGGGAGCCCTGGGTGGGCATAGGAGCTGCAGAATTAAGAGACACATGTTTCCAGAGGGGTGAGGAGGATGCAGGTTCGCTGGGACCCTGGAGTTTGGGGCGTGTACTGCCTTCACACATGTGTGCACTTTGACTCTGTAAATTCTGTCACATGGTTTTGGCTTCTGTTACTGACTAAAGCTGTAAAGGCTTTGTGCTATTTTTACATTACATTTCAATTAGCCTTTTCTGAACTGACAATCAAATTAAAACATTTTATGTTTTCTTTTTGTGTTAATGTCCTATTGATTTCTCTTTTTATGATGCAAGTTTCTCCTCTGAAGCAAGACATAATTAAGTCCAGCCTTCTCACTTGAGGGGGGACAAGCAAAGCCACAAGCGAGACCTGTCCCACATCTCAGGGCCAGTGAGGCCAGTCATCAGCATAGTTGTACGGTGGGATGTCGTGTTGGCTCACGGGGTGTCTTAGTGACAGGGATCTCCTAGTAGCAGTGTCTTCACTGCTGGCTAATCATGGTCTCACCTGTTAGGTGGAGAGGTAGAACCAGCCAGCAACTTCACTGGTCTGGGCATCCTTCCTAGCACCACCACCCCCCACCTTCCAGAGAGCTATTATTATTATTTTTTTCTTTGAGACAGTGTCTCATTTTGTCACCCTTGGTAGAGTGCTGTGATGTCACAGCTCACAACAACCTCAAACTCTTGGGCTCAAGTGATTCTCTTGATGCAGCCTTCCAAGTAGCTGGGACTATAGGCACCTGCCACAATGCCTGGCTATTTTTTGTTGTTGCAGTTGTTGTTTTTTAGCTGGCCCAGGCTGGGTTCGAACCCACAGCCTCAGGGTATGGACTGGCACCCTTACCCACCGAGATACAGGTGCCGCTGATCTATTCTATTCTTTTTTTTTTTGAGACAGCATCTCACTTTGTCATCCTTGATAGAGTGCCGTTGCACCACAGCTCACAGCAACCTCGAACTCTTGGGCTTAAGAGATTCTCTTGCCTCAGCTTACCAAGTAGCTGGGACTATAGGCGCTCGCCACAATGCCCGGCTATTTTTTGGTTGTACTCTGTTTCCCCAAAAATAAGACAGTGTCTTATTTTAAGGTGTGCTCCCAAAGATGTGCTAGGTCTTATTTTCAGGGGACGTCTTATCTTTCCTGTAAGTAGGTCTTATTTTCGGAGGATATCTTATTTTTGGGGAAACAGGGTAGTTGTCATTGTTGTTTGCCTGGCCCGGGCTGGATTCGAACCTTCCAGCTCCAGTGTATGTGGCTGGCACCCTAGCCGCTGAGCTACAGGTGCTGAGCATACTCAGGTTTATTCTTCTTTTTTTTTTTTTTTAATTTTTAATTTCAGCTTGCTTGTTCATTCTTCTTCGTTTGAGGTACTTTTTTTGTTGTTGTGCATTTTCTTCTTCCTCTGGCAGTGCTCTTTCCCGTTGCCTCCCCAGTAGCTGGGATTACAGACGCCCACCACAACGTCAGGCTCTCTGATGTTAGTAGAGACGGGGTCTTACTCTGGCTCACTGCTGCTCATACTGGTCGAACCTCTGAGCTCAGGCAATCCACCCGCTTTGCCTCCCACAGCACTGGGACTACAGGCATGAGCCACCACACCCGGCCCTCAGGTTTATTCTTATAAACCAATCTGCTCTGTGGTAAGTGGAGCCCAGAAAAATCTGCAGGTGCCCACAGGTAATGCCGGATGGCTCCAGGTAGAAGAATCAGCTCACCCTCCTGTTTGCCTTGGCTCCATCTGGAGGAGGACCTGCTGAAATTCCTCCAGAAAGCTGTTGGGCTGTGGAAGAGATGTGGTTATTCTTCTTTGATGCCAGGAAGGGCCCTGCGGGGCTCCCAGACTCAAACGTGCACAAGCATTACTTGTCACGGGTAGGCTCTGGTCCAAGTGATCTTGGTGGGCTGGTCCAGCTGGTCTGGGTGGGGCCTGAGAGCCTGCATCCCAACCAGGCGGGCTTCTGGGTGCTGTGAGGTGGCTAGGCTTCTCAAGGGTGGGGGACACTGTGGTTCCTTTGCTCACCACAGGATGCCCTGCACAGAGCTTTGGCCCTAAAATGTCTCCATTCCTCAGACACTGGTGGCCTCTGAGGACCCACCCTTCTCTGCCAGCTCCCTGCACCCTCCTTTTCCCATCCCCCAGCCCATCTGTGCCCTCCTTCACCCCCACATGCCTGTGGGGGCTGCAGAGCTGGGTGCCCTCCTCCTTCAAGCAGCCCTTGCTCCTCCTGCCCCTCCTGATGCCTGTGTCAGACCCACTTCTTCCAGACAACCAGCCCTAATGCCTGACAGAAGTAGGATGAGGCTGTACTGATCCCCACCGCCAGGTCCTCCCCAGACACCCAGAACCCAACATTTTACCATTTCCTACCAACTTCTGTGTTCAACATGACCTATTAATTTGGCACCTGTACCTGTAATTATGATTTCGGAGCTCCCAGCCATACGCTGGGGAAAGACTCTTAATTATGACTTGAATGATTAATCAACCACCACGTATTTCCTAAGCATCTGGCACATGCAGGACTTGCCCAGAGCAGAGAAGGAAAAGCGCACAGCCTCCCGCATCTGTGCTGGAAAAGAACCTACTTCTTTCCTTTTCTCCCTTTGCCTGCAAAAACATCAATTTTTCTTAAATTACGGAAATTTCAAGATATTAAAAATAAAACTCTTGCAAAGTGGCACATATAAATTGGCCCTGGCCTTAGAAAGAGTCCGAAAGCTGTCCCCACAACCTCTCCCCAGTTAGGGCACAGACAACCCTTAGCGTTCTTGTGACTGGTAAGAAACAGGTGCGCATAGCCATCGGGTCTTCATCCCCAAATGTGCCACAATGCCCTCCCCATTAGCAGTTTAGAAGTCCCCCGAGCGATTCTATCCACTGACCGACCAGGAATACGAGGGAGCCAGCTGCCCCCCTGCTCAATCACAGGAGACAGGAGATGGGCGGCAGAGCCCCTTCCCCGATCTTGTCTGGAGTCTGTGGCACAAACATTGCTGACCAGAGTCTCCTGGCCCCTGAGGGGCTGCGTAGCTGAGCGGTTTGGTAGCAGCTGCCCCTGGGCGGGCCGAGGAGGGCACTCACCTCACCCCTTAAGCGCTCGGAGAACCGGCCGGTTGCTCCAAACACCTGCCCTGAGCGGACACCCCCTGGTGGTCGCAGCCAGAGGAAAGCGGAGGAGGAGGCAGGAAGGAGGATTTGTCCGGACTCTCAAGGCAGCCGGGTCCTTCGGAGCCCAAGGCAAGCTCTGGGCAGGGTTTGGGGAGGGGTGGCAAAGCGGTCCTGAGCCACAGACCTCAAATGCTACCCTGCTTTGTGACTTGGAGGGGACGGGGCGGGCTGGAGGGGCTCAGCTGGTCACCCCAAGCCGCCGGGAGCCCACGCGCAAGGACGCCTGGGTCTTCGGGGACTCAAGGGCTTGGAGGAGCATTTGGGCAGTGGAGAGCATTCGGGCAGGGGAGAGCCCACCCCACCATAGAGGACGACCCTCTGTCCTTGCTCTCCAGGGCCACTAACCGGACCGCGTTCCCAGCCCCCCTCTTGACTCAGCCTGGCAAGCGAAGGTGGGCGCCCCGTGCCGGCTGGGGCGGGAGGGCGCAGGACGTGCGCTTGCTATCCGAGTTCGCAAGACTCGCGGCTGCCGGAGCGGCCCCTTTCCCCACATAGGGCCGGGGCTGGCTTGTGAAGGCAAGGATGGGAGAGCAGTTGTGCGCGCGCCTGTGTAGACGGGTGGCAGTGGGGGCGGCAGAGGCCCCGAAAGGGCAGCAGCTTGCCTAGGATGCGCCTGCATCTCACCCCCTCTCCCCGAGAGCCCCGGTCCTCCCCAGAGACCCCTAGTTGCAGACACCGCCTTCCGCCCTTCCCTCTTCTCACCCGGGCTGCGGAAGGACCCTCGCGCACGGACGGGGCTGCAGCGGGCAGCGGGGTATGGCAGCAGGACCCCCATCTGCGCGCCAGTGCGGTGGGGACCCGGAGCGCGGCGGGGGCGGCTCCCAGCACAGCCCCGCCCCGGCCCCGCGGCCCGAGGGGGGCGCTTCAGACATCCCTTCCGACTCCCCTCCGCCCGCACCGTCACGCAGCCCGAAGCTGTGCACACTGCTCTGCAATCTCCGCTCAGGCCCCAGGAGACCTCAGTCTGGACGCCTTGGCTCCCAGACCCCAGAGCGCGCGCAACTTCACTTGGGGGAGGCACTGCTCGCTCACCGCTTTGCTGGGCCGGAGCCCGAAATCTGCGGAGCCCTCGGCCCAGGACTCAGGCACCGACCAGCGCGCTGCACCCTCCCCCTACCCATCCCACCGTGGACTGGCCTTTGGGGCCGCGGCGCCAACCCAGGGCAAGCACACCCCCGCGGAGCAGGGGGCCTTGCACTTTCACTGGAGGCAGAGCCCTTGGCTGTAAAGCCCCGGGCCCCACTCTGCACGTGGTGCCCTCACATTTACACAGTTGCACACTCATGATCACATGGTCATGTTCGTGCGCTTGCACGCTCGTGCAACTCATACTCTCATTGTCACTAGACTCACACAGGGGCACACTCACACAGACACCCGCAGGGGCACACTCACAGACTCACATACGCTCACAAGGGGTGCACACAGACTCACTTGCACACAGGGCACATTCACACACAGACTCACACCTGCAAGGAGCAGATTCGTGCACAGAATGACACACACCTTCAAGGAGCACACTCACACGTAGACTCACACCTGCATGGGGCACAGAGGGACTCACACACACACATCTGTATAAGCCACCCACACACATACACACCTGCATGGGGCACACTCACATGCAGACTCCCACACACACCTGCATAAGGCACCCCCCCACCTGCATCGGGCATACTCACACGCAGACTCACACCTGCATGGGGCGCGCGCGCGCGCACACACACACACACACACATCTTCATAGGGCACCACACACACACAGCTGCATGGGGCACACACACAGACTCACACACACACACCTGCATAAGGCACCCCCCCGCATCAGGCATACTCACACGCAGACTCACACCTGCATGGGGCACGTGCACACACACACACACACACATCTTCATAGGGCACCACACAGACACACCTGCATGGGGCGCACACACAGACTCACACACACACACCTGTGCATGGGGCACACTCACACGCAGACTCATATTCAGACACACAGACATGATCACACACTCACAGAGTCACAGACTGTGGTCTCTCCCCATGATCACACCTGAAGTCAACTTTGGGTGAAGTGGGAGAAGTGAGGATCCTGAAGCAAATCCAAGGCCACAGGGACCTGGCCAAGACTCCAGAAGGACAGCGCTGTGTGTGTTTGAGTCACTCCTCCTGGGGCTGATCCCCAGGAGATCACGGATGCTTGTGTGTGGTGATCTTGGATGACGGCAGCGGGGCCTCTGGTGAGGTGGGAGTTCTGTCATTTGCATCCGCCAGAAGGAAATGTTCCTTCAGCGCCAGCCCGGAGTGCAGGCCTTGGAAAGGAGGTTCTCTCTCCATGGAAACATTTGTTGAATTTGGAGCATGAGATGCCTGGCACCACTATCCCCCAAAGGGCAGGAGACTGTTCTGGATTTCAGGGGTTGTGTTGCTAACGGCATCTTCTAGGGCAGAACAGAATCTGCCTGCCAGGGGCATGTGCTCCCTGGACCCATGGGTCATTTGTAGCTGCAGGAGGCAGAACCAACCAGGAATCCATTTAGCACGGATGCCCTCCTTAAAAAGCACTCAGTAAAAGGGAGTAGATAAACTAGATAACTCATGGCAGCCTTGGTCTGCCATCTAAGTCATGAGTATAGCCCAAACAGCCTCTGGCTGGACACTGACCAGCCTCTACTCTGCCTCCCTCTTGTTGGCTATCTATCAGCTTGACATGTTTCCATTTAGCTAGGGAGAGCAGCAGTGGAGACACAGTCAAATGCCTTTCTAAAGTGATCAATTATCATTAACCAGACATCTGCCAGTAAACTTGCCAACTTTACCAAAAAAGACAAGTGTGTTTTAATCTGTTCTGTTTAATAAGACCTTTTAGTATCGGGCTAATATTCACCACTCTGGGAGATCAGTTCAGTGTGAGCATTGGACCTGCAGGTGCAAAGTCTCCCTTAACTCCTTTGACTAGACTCCCAACGCTCAGTCTTCTTGTCTGAGGAGGTCCATTACTGTTTGGCTAATTAGATGGGTTGATACTAGGATGTGTCTGGCCTAATTAACAATTATGATCATTATTTTAGGTGCTTACAAAACACTTAATACTATAGAATGTCTCTGGAATGTGTTAGAACATGAATTATGTCCGCAAGCTGAGACAGCTGCAAGCTGAAACAGGGGCCTGGGCAGTGCTTCAAGGGACACTCAGTCCAGCATCCTGCCCAGGACCAGGGGCATCTGCAGAGCACATGGCAGGACACACCTGTTGATCAATGGGGCATTTCCTATAATCTGTTCTGTCTCTCTGTTGTCAAGTCCGTCCAGTGTCTCAGAGATGGGCAGCCCACACGTGTGTATATTTTTCTAAGGCCCTTCATTCTCCTCCTGGCCTGAGCCTCATTCCCTTTTATTGGTTTCATTGCTTGCCCTCTGAACTGCTAAGTGTTTCATTCTATATTTCTTCTGATTGTTTTTTATTTTTTATTTTTTTTGGGGGGGTCTTCCGGTAGAGACTGGAAAACCTGCTAGAAAATTCTAAAAGAGCTATAACACTTCTTCTTCTGATTGTTGTTGAAATCAAAGTTAAGTGATTATACCTTCTGGCAGCCAAGGCGTGGGACTGGCACTGCAGGAATCTTGTGAAGGGGTCTCGAGGACCTGTGAGGGCATCCAGGAGGACAGCAGGCTGGACACAGGGGACAGAAGATGGCAGCGGTCACCCAGTGCACAGTTCTTCCTTACTGCTGCTTCTGAGTGATGGAAACGCAGGCTTAGCTTGTGCATTTGCCCTTTTGTGTGGCTTCTATTCAATGTTTCAAAATTTTTTTTGTCTGTCATATGGGCTCATAATATGAAATTTGTAAACTTTTTGTGAAAAAGGAGAAAGTAATAAATTATCTGTAATTCCATCTTTATTATTCAAAATTTATCACTGTTAAGATTTGGGCACCAAAACACTCTGGTCATTTTTTATGTAAAAATAATTTTTTGCTTGTTTCTATGCAAACTAGCATCCCAAGACATACTTTTTCACCACTTACAGGAAATGAACATTTTCAGTGTTTTCCAGTCTCCAACATAATTTTCAATGATGTTTAAATAGAGTTCCATTGTGTGGAAAGTAGCATACTTTAAGTACAACTCTGATATTTGACGCTGATATTTCTCCAGGTTTTCACCATCATAACAGGCTGCCATAAATATCCTCGTACATCTATCTTGACTTGCTTTCTTGGCGGTAGTAATATAAATCTGACTGAGCTCTTAATACTATAAGTGGGAAGTCATCGTGATTGAAAATTCATTTCTTCTATGAGCTGTGATGCCACGGCACTCTACCCAGGGTGACAGCTTGAGACTCTGTCTCAAAAAAAAAAAAAAAGCGAAAATTCATTTCTTTGAAGAAGTAGCAAGCTTGAAGGTTCATTTACTTATTAATTTTAGTAGATGCTAAACCTCTCAGGCAGGGGTATATTTTATTTTTGCATCCTTGGTCTTTAGCGTAGGGACTGGCACTTCAGCTTGTGGCTAGTAAACGTTACTGAATATATCAATAGAAAGTTAATGTGTGTCAAATTACTTTCTTTACTAATATTTTCTGCATTATGTCTGGAAGTAATTTGCTTCTAGAGATTTAATTCTAATTTCCATTTCTTGGCTACTTTTTGAAACAAGTTGGTGCCCCCCATCCTTTTATTCATGTGGAATTCAGACTCTGCAGAACTCACCCACATGAGGCACGCAGCGGGTGACCCTGGAGTGTTCATGCAGTGTGTGACTGTCTGCTTTGAACACTTTCACCACCCCATAAAGAAGCCCTGTGTCCTCTGGTATCTCCTCCCCACCAACCCCCAGAAGCCTCAAGTCTGCTTTGCACCCATCCATCCCGGTCATAGTTTGTGGGTGTTACATTTCAGAGACACCAGCACCTCCTCCTTCCTCTCTGTAATGGCTGAAGAATTCTTGGGCGTCTGCCTGGCTCATGGACTTTTGCCCTCCTGTCAGGCACTCCAGTTTGTCTGCCTGGTTCTAAGCTTTCTTTTTCTCTCTTTGCTGTTCTGACACCATCGCTCTGAGTGCTGAGGCAGACAGACCTGTGCACGCCAGCCTTGGCCTGGCTGGGTTGGCTGCCGCTGGGCACTTCTGGTCTCTGAGGTCTTTCTTCTGAGTGTGCAGCATTCATCTGTCCACATCATTATGCAATACCTCCCAGTGCCCCAGATCTGTCCCCTCCCAGGAGCTCTGCTCGGCGGGTTCTCACTTCCGTCTTGCTGTCTCTGTGCTTCTTAGCTTTGATAGATCAAACATTTTGCATCCCAGGGAATGTATGGTCTGTCTTGAGCTTTCTTAAGTTCCCTCCTTTGTTCATCACTCCTAAGCCTCTACCCTGACTTCCCTACATTTAGTGTTATTCTATGTCCTCATATTAATTTAAGCTCCGGATAAGGATGCCATCTACTAAGACATGGATATAGTTACTTCTGCACAGCCTCCTGTCTGCCAAACATGTCCTTGATAAAGCAGATGGCTCTGTCCTTTGTTCTTGTACCTCTATGTGGAGCAAAGAATGAGAAGGCACTTCACTCATGAAATAGGCATGCTCTTGAAATTTGTGTAAATAAAATTTTATAAGCTGATTCAAATGTAAATACCACTTCATGGTGAGCTCTCTGATTTAAAGGCCTGTGAGGTAGATTCTTCTGTAATGTAAGCAGTTACCTCTTACTGAGCTATTTGGCAAAGGAGCAGTTTCAGACATTGACTTTTGTCAGCCTAAGGAGCACCTGAGCAGGGGCTATGTTCACTGGGACCAGTTCCCTCTCTTCCTGACAAGCAAACTGTGTGCAGTTGAAGCAGCAAGCAATGTTGTAAAATTTTCATGTCTGTAAACTGTCATAATCAGTATCCTTAGTGGACAATTCACATGACACTTCTCAATATTCCTTTTATTATGAAATATTTGTGATCCAATAAGCACTCATTTTTTCTAGAGTATCTTAACATCTAATTTATTTATTTATTATTTGAGACAGAGTCTCATTTTGTCACCCTGGATAGAGTGCTGTGATGTCATAGCTTACATCAACCTCAAACTCTTGGGCTCAAGTGAGCCTCTTGTCTCAGTTTTTCACTTTTAGTAGAGACAGGATCTCATTCTTGCTCAGGCTGGTCTTGAATTCATGAGCGCAAGCCATCCACCCACCTGGGCCTCTCAGAGTGCTGGGATTACAGGCGTGAGCCACTGTGCCCGGCTTCATCATTTAAATTAAATCCATTGTAGAATGCAGAAATCCTTTACTATCTCCATCCATTTTGTGCTTACAGATTTAACATTCAATTTTGATACTGTCACCCTTCTTGGAAATGGTATCAAATTTGATGTGATAACATTTTAAATTATTTGAATGGCTTCATTCCTTTGTGTTCTATATTTCAATAAGGTTTTGGGTGATTAGGACTTGCTCTTCTCCCACAAATTATGTGGCACCAGTGACATTCTAAACAGATACTCCTCTTGGCTTTTGTGCATAGTGGAGAATCCCTGGCCACTTGTTTGTTGGGGCAGGTCATTTACTTTCATCCAGCTCAGTAAACATGTGCTAACATGTCATGGTAACCAACTACTTGGCACCAGGCATGTGGGGCCAGCAGCCCTGAGAGATGTGTCCAGCATGAGTGTTGCCCCCGAGAAATTGGGAAACTCTGAAAGAAGAGTGATTAGCTGTGCTAATGTGAAACTCGGTGAATGATTAAGTAGTAAAACTCCAGTATAGAGAGGGGAAGATAATGACTGATACATTTTAACTCTTCCTTTGAAATGAACTTTAAATTCTTCCTTTCAAAAATGCAAGCCACTGCCCCATCTCTAGTCACAGAAAAATGGTGACAGACCACAGAGGCAGAAGGCAGTGTGGAGAAAGAGCCAGAGAGAAAGAGATGGAGACAGAGAAATGGAGAGACAGAGAGACAGACAGAGAAATGGAGAAACAGAGAGAGAAATAGAGAGAGAGAAATGGAGAAACAGAGAGACAGAGACAGGAGAGAGACACAGAGACAGAGAGCCAGAGCAGGATGGGATCCCTATCGGCTTGGCCTGTCTGGCACACTAAGGACAGGACAGGGCCCCTGCCAGCATATCTGGGACTCCTGTGTTCACCTGCTGCCGATGTGTGCTGTCTGTCCTCACTGTGTCCCCAGTGTGTGGGCCTACACTGGGAGGGGCACAGTCCAGGGAGAGGCATCATTTTCTGCTGAGAATTAGTAATGTCTGTTTGCCAGAATGGCTTAATTGTTGACCTCTCAAAGGTCACAGTTTTCTAGACATGTCCCAGTGTCTCCTCTGTGGGGACAGCACATGCCCAGCCCTGACCTATAACCCAGCTTCTCCCTCAGGCACCAGGCATACCCATTCACCTGCAGCTCTGGGAAGAAGAGAGGTCGGTCCAGTTGCAAAAGGCAGCAGAGGGTGGGAGGGAGGGGTGGCTCAGGGCAGGAGGCAGTGAAGGAGGACAGCCAGGTGCCTCAGAGCCTTCTGGGTTGCCCTCCCCTCCTGGACAGGCTTGTCAGGCGGAGGAAATGCTTTAATTCTGTCTGTGCCCTGAGACTGTTCAAGAGAGGTTCCTTCTCAAAAGACAAAAGCGAAAGCAACAAAATATGAAAATATCAAACATTAAAAAAACTGTTTAAGCTCACTCATAATCAAAGAATACAAATTTAAGCAATGATGCTTTCCCTATGAAACTAGACAAGTATCTTCTGTCTCAGCTACCTTGTCCTAAAAAAAAAAAAATCCCTCCTAAGCCAATAACTTGGAGAGAGAAAAATTAAGGTCCAGGAATGTTTATCGGAGTTACACTCATAATTGACAAATTATAAAGTAAATGTCTGACAAGATTAAATTGGCTGAATTTACAGATACAACCACATGGTACATGAGATATTATATAGCTATCAGAATGTTCCAAAAAATATGTCATTTCATTGGATACATCCAAGACACATTGGGTGGTGGCAGGATGGGAAACTGCATGTGTAGCCCGCTGTGGATTTTGGGAGGGACAGTGTCATCTGCTGCCCAGCTGTGTCCCCTCAAGGTCATGCTCCCTGTCTTCTTCATGGGGCCTGTATGATCCATGCCTGGTGAGGACACTGATGGTGCTCTAGACTGAGCTGCCAGTCACACACATATGCAAGAACAGAGGGGAGCAGAGACCACAGCTGTGATAGTGATTTCAGTGATTTTAATTGTCCTTTTTATTTTTTTATATTTTCCACATTTTCTACCAGGAACTTGTGTACCTTTTATAACTGTGAAAGGTTCAAAACATTCAGCTTATAAAGCGGGGCCCCTCTGCCTCTGTGTCTGTCCCTGCATGCATGCTGGTGGGGAGGTTAACCCGTCCCTCACATCAGATGTTCGAGGCTGAACCCCAGATACTCACTGATGTCCCAAGGTAGGTTCTGTGCTGACAGACCTTGCCACACTTGACAAAAAAGTTATTGTACCGTTTTGTGAAACATTGAGAATTTAAGGTGTGATTCCTAACCATAGAACACTGAGTGAATAAAAGTTACAAAGAAAAACCCTACTTTATAGTCTTCCTCATATTAAAAAAGTAAGAAAGAAGGAAAAGTAGTTCTGGTTGCATGTATTTCCACTTCAATACAGATAAAGGAATTCCAGGCTTTGCAAAAACCCTTCCCCTTCCCTTAGTATGCTACTAAATAGTGAGCAACTTTATATTTTATTCCTATAGATTTCCCCTTTCCTGGACATATTTATTACAGAGAGACATGTATCAGCAGCACTCTCAGCTAAAAACAATGGACATTTTTCAGACCAGACCTGTGCACACAGAACTTTCACTTCCATTTCCAGTGTGCCACAGGGAACCAGCCTCACGTCAGGTGGACCTGACTGGGTTCAAATACAGTTGTGGGCTCCAGTCCCCTCTCCCGTGTCCTGGCACTGCTGGCCCCCTAGCCCTGCCTGCGAGCCCTGGTGCTCCAGCTTTACCTTGGTGACCCTAGCAGAGAGCAGTTTTGGCAAAACTTCCAGGAGGGACTTGGCTGGTTTGGCTCAGGTGGTGTGTCCATCCCTGGGCAAAGTTGTGGCCAGAGACATGAATGACCAGATAGATCAGGTGAAATCTCAGGGCTGTGGCCCTGAGAAGGCGGCTACAATGGGGAGTGGCATCTCAACTCTCTCTGCATGGGGAACCTCTGTGTGCCCCCCCAGGGATATTGCAGGGTTCTTGGGTGCCTGGAGACAACACCTGTGTAGTCAAAAATGTCTCTAGACATGGCCAGATGTCCCTGGGGCTGGGGGCCAGACAAGGCATTGCCCTGTACAGGAAAACCACTATTTTAGAGCTATAATGAGATTTTAGTTGCTCAGATTTAATTTCAGAGATCTCCTGATCCTGCTCTGCCCCGTAGGTGAGGAAAGTTGATAATGTCTCAAATGCATGTGACAGGACAGAAGAAGGAAGACCCCGACCCATGTTTACTGGATACCCCTGTGGTGCGGAGAGTGTGGTACTGACTCTACACATAGGCAGAACAGCCCCAGGTGTGCATGTGGCTCACAGCCCAGGCAGCACCACCTCAAGGAAAGGCTCCGATATCCTCCAGGTCCCCAAACTCCAAAAGAAGACAGCTGTAGGGGCTGAGAATAGAGTTGTGGGCTGTTAGCACAGCCTGTTCTCTCTCTTCCAGTGCATGGCTCCCACCCATTAGCAGTGTTCCATGAGGGTGTGTGCCAGCGCCTTCATCCTCTGTGCTCTGTGGAGAAGCCCACCTGACTTCTCCCTCTCTTAGGTTGTGAGGTCCAGAGCTAGACCCAGCACTTAAAATTCATGAGAATTAGGGCTGGGCACAGTGGCTCCTGCCTGTAATCCCAGCACTCTGGGAGGCTGAGGTAGGTGGATTGCCTGAGCTCACAGGTTCAAGACTAGCCTGAGCCAGAGTGAGAACCCCATCACTAAAAATAGCTGGATGTTGTGGCGGCACCTGTAGTCTCAGCTACTTGGGAGGCTGAGGCAAGAGAATCACTTGAGCCCAAGAATTTGAGGTTGCTGTGAGCTGTGATGCCACAGCACTCTACTGAGGGTGACAAAGTGAGACTCTTTCTCAAAAAACAAACATACAAAAAAAAAACAAAAAAAAACAATTCATGCAGAATTAATGTTGAGCATCCAGGGAGCTTGGTTTCCCTAAGATGTTTGCGGCCATCAGAATAGCTGTTCAACTAGCGTGTCCCGGGGGAAACTTTCCCATCAAGTAGTGGACAGAAAGGGCATGGGCTGACTTGCATGTTTGCTCATCTGTGTTTGTCCATGAGTAGCAGACGCAACGCTCATGCACGTTATCGCACTTCCATTGCTTCAACTCAGCGTATCCACCACCTGCTCACCTGGAAACCCTGCACTCACATCCAGGTGGCTAGTCAAGTCCACAGTGCTAGAAACACACAGGTATCTGGGTGGCTTCTGTGGCTCAGCGAGTAGGGTGCTGGCCCCGTATACCAAGGGTGGCGGGTTTGAACCCAGCCCCAGCCAAACTGCAACAAAAAAAAAAATAGAAAGAAAGAAAGAAAAAACAACCACACAAGTGTCATCAATTACATTTCCAATTATTGTAAAATAATTTTTCATTTACTGCAGAGCTTCCCTTTACATAGGCAGTGCCAAACTTGTGGTACAGAGGGTTCCTGTCCTGGAGGCATCTGTGCTCAAGAGAGGGGGACAGATGCACATACAGGTGACAGGTACACCTTTCTGTCACTCTTGTGTATGGTTGGGGTCTCTCCCCTGCAGGGTGGGCTGTGTCTGTGCCATGCAGCCTTCAGGGAGCTGGCCCCAGTGGGGGCACACGGTAGTCTGAGGGACGGGTGCCTTTGAATCCCAATGGCAGTGGGGGCTTCGTTTCTGAATACTTTCTTTTGGGTGAAGGAATGGAAGGAGAGAGAGGCAGGTATTCCATTTGCTATTCCTGTGCTCAGGAATGTCAGCCCATCTTTCCCTACAGCTCACACCCCCAGTCCTGCTGCAGCACACCCTGCCCCGCCCTCCTTGCTGCTGACCACCTGACCCGGCCCCCACCGTTTGCCTCTGGCACTCCAGAAAGTACTGAGTGAGGAGAAGCACAGAATGCTCTTCTCTAGTCGCAGCCCAGGTTCTGAAGTGACAGCTCAGTGGGGCTTCACACCTGCAGACTCAAGCCTTCCTCTGCCTGAGCCAGGGGAAGGGATGTGTGCCTGGCAGGTAGCTTGGGGGAGACCTGGGTCATCTGTGTCGTCGCTGGTAAAACGCTCACTGGTCAGTGTGGCTGAGAACAGGACCGGGCTGCTCTCATGCGAAGTGAGGAGACATGGCCTGGCCCCAGAACGAGCTGCACGGATCAGTCACCTAGTCATGTGCCAGCTCCTCACCAACCTTCTGGCATCAGGGCCTGTCACCACCCTGTAGCTGGAGCACCTGGGAGTGGCTGGGACTGTCCTGAGGTGTCAGTGCCACCTGTCCCTAATGTGATACGTGATTGCTGGTTGTTAGTGGAAGTGAGAAATTTCAGGTAAGTAAAATTACCTTGAAGGACACACTCTGTCTTGTCCCTGCCCTGTAGAACATCCCCACTGGCCTCACAGAAAGCCCCGTTCCTCCAGGAGCCCGTGCATGCTGTCAGCCTTGTCCCTCAGGACAGCAGGTGGAGATTTACCGTATGTGTGCATTTGCAATGTCTGGTAAAAGCATCCAAAAACTCACACTGTTATTTTCTTTATGTCCTAGGGAGAACTCCACAGAGGGACCTTAGCTTGAGAGCCATAGACTCACCCTCGTGTGGTCAGCACTGGGCTGCCAGGGGTTGGCAGGGTGCACAGAGGGGGTGACTCCTCCCTGAGCTCAGTGTCCCCACTTGTGATGCAGTGTTGAAAGCCCTTCCCCAGAGCTGTCCTGAATTTGACCTTGCCCAGCCTCTGAGAGGTGACCTCCACGGCGTTGGGACATTGTAGGGCAAGTGCGCATCTGCCTGGGCCTTCAGATGGGCAGAAAACCCTGCCATGGGATCTGGGGTGGGGCTGGGTTCCTGTAGCATCAGTTGCCTCGGGAAGGGCCAGACCAAGGTGTCACATGGGCAATCATCAGCCTCTGTCACGGAGCCCATGTGAGACTCCTCTGCCAGGTGTAACATTCTCTCCCGGTCACTGTCTGCTTGCCAAGGAGTTCCTCCCGCTGCTGACACTGGTCTGTGTCCTGGCCCTGTAGTGGACCGTAGCTGTGGTTTGTGAGCTCTGAACCCAGGGCACAGCTTCCTGTGAGCTTGCGGATTTGTCCAATGGATCATCCACATGAGCTGCTCTTGGTGTCCCTGGACTTGCAAGTGGCGGCAGAGGTGGTCTCGTGCGTGCCGCATCCTCTGGCTTCTCAGTGGGCCAAGCAGACCTGTACAAACGTGAGCACACGCTGGTCCTCCTTCCTGCAGGGAAATTAGTTCCTGGATGTGGGAAAAGTGGTGATTCCAAGTTTGTTTTGAATATAAAATTTGACTTGTCTGATACAAGATAAAAAATATCAGAAGTCACTTTTTTATGAGACAGAGTCTCACTATGTCACCCTCGGTAGAGTACCATGGCATCACAGCTCACAGCAACCTTAAACTCTTGGGCTTAAGTGATTCTCTTGCTTCAGCCTCTCTAGTTGCTGGGACTACAGGCACCCACCACAATGCCCAGCTACACAAGTCACTTTTTAAAAGATCACTTTATTTGAAGAAATTTAAGTGGCTTTCACATTTCCATTGGCTCACTTAGCTCCGCTGTCAGCTCTCTGCTGCTGGATGCCTGGCTAGCATCCACAGGAGCCAGGGTGGAAGCTGCATCAGCTAGAAGTGCTGAGATCCTTGGTGAAGAGCCAGAGGAGGCTGCCAAGGGTCTTCCTGGTAGGAGCCCTGGCCAGAGGCCTTGCTCCAATGGGGTCTCCCAGGTTTCCAGCAAGAGATGTGCCCAAGAGCTGTCCACAGCTGGGGCACAGCCTCACCCACCTGCCTGCCATCAGCACTACGGGATGACTCTGAGTGTTTGATGGGGCAGTTACGGGGAAATGTCGAGTCGTGTTATTTATACAGACTGACCATGAACCCTTCGCCTCTGCTCAATTATTCTTTTAGCAAACCATCTCCAAGTGTCTTTCTGGTCCCAGGCCTTGAGCTGCTGAGAAGACATGGGACCTTCAGAGCACCCACAGGCAGTGCCCAATTCTGGAGCTGGTTCTGGGAACTCTGTGGCTTTGGGCAGCCAGGCTCAAAGAAGGAAGGCCTTGGTGCAGGGCGGGGCTCAGTTTTCATTGCAGTGGATGGCTGGTTCCCTATATTCACTGTAGAATAAGTGGAAAATTCCTCGCCCACAACACCTACTAGCCAGAGGTTACCAGGACCCAAAATAAAAGGACACCCTGTGGCTTTCAGGCAGGTGCCACGATCGCAGCTCCCCCAGATGCACCCACGGGTGCCCCGAGGCAGCTTGGCAGATACAGAAACATTTGCTATTGAAGGGAAAACGTCAAATGCTGCTAGCTTTGAAACGTGCTTTTATTTTTTGTCACATTGGTCTCTGGCCAAGTTATAAAAGTAAAAATTTGAATTTTAGAAGGAAATGCAACAGTCCATGGGTTCAGGAATGACACGGGGCTCACAGAAGATAAAGGCTGTTATGAAACACGCAGGCCTTACCATGATCTGGTCTCTGCAAGATGACCAGAGTATAATGTAAATGTCTCGGACTTGTCATACTCAACCACGGATGCAACCTGGTTGCAGAGCCTACTGGGGTAGCTGCTCACGCTCCCAGAGGGTCTACCTCACCATAAAACACTGTTTACCCTTTGGAAGATACCCAGCAGGGACTGCAGCTGACACTTCAGCTCTCCTGCCCCCAGGCAAGGAGGGCCTGGGCACTGTGGGGCCAGGTGCCCAGGCCTGCCAGTCGCCTTGTCTCTCCCAGCGGCCGGAGCCCTGCTCTGCCCAGCACTGCACAGTGGAGAGTAGCTACCTTGTGGGACGGAGGCAGAGAGCAGCATGTCTGCAGGACACATGTCTGGGAAATAATTCATCAAGGAGAAAGTTCACAAAGGGGCCACGCTCAGGGTCCCGGTCCAGGGAGGGTATCCTGGATGGCAGGGACATTTGCAAGTAGCCTCCAAGCAGTGTGTCTGTGCTGTATCACTGAGGGGACCGTTCACTCAGTCCTGAAACCAAAGACATTTGCTAATCTGAGTGACTCTGACCATGCAGTGCCTGATCGTGGTGGTGTGAGGAACAACTCCAGGAAGGGCCGTGTGATCACTCCCGTGGGCCCCGATGAGCTGTGGAGCAGCACAGTCATGGCTAGTGCACAAGTGACAGCCAGTTTCTTACACAAAATAAAACCCAGCTGGAAAGACAGCGTCTTCAGCTCAAAAGCAAAAGGGTTGGCCCATTACAGCTGGTTTGCACATTTTACATCCTGTAGTTCCGTAGACAAGCACTCTAGAGGGTTGCAGGCACACTGACGTCTTCATGCCTCTCCTGGTTTGCTCCATGCATGTGTGCATAGGAGTGTGGTGGAAATACCTGACCTAACGAGTTAGGATGGTACAGCTGGGCGGTGCCAGCCCTGGGGGCACGTGTCCCCAGCATACAAGACTATGGGTGATATGCTCCCCTTTGTCTCACAGGGAAGCCCCCAGGTCTGAGCAGGTGTCACAGAAACTGGGTCTGAGCATTGGCTGCACGGTGTGCTAGAGAGCAGGTGTCACAGAAACTGGGTCTGAGCATTGGCTGCACGGTGTGCTAGAGAGCAGGTGCCCCAGTCAGCTCTGAGTTTTGCCAGCCTAGCAAACACCCCACCCAGGTCCCTTGCCAATGTGTCCCTCTCCAAGCGTCCAGCTGACACACTTTACACCGTGTCCTGGCTCATCTGTTCCTCCTTCCCTGGTTCACTCTTAGGTCTCAGCTTCTTTGCCCTGCTACAGTCACTTCAGAGAGGTGGCAAGGTGTGTGTCAGGCCCCTGCAGCAGGACTCAGCCCTGATTTTGTGCCTTCACTCAGATGTAGTCAGGATGACAGATTTCCACCAGAGGCTGGAAGAGGATCAAGCCAGCCCTGGCACTGGCTTCAGGAAGGCCAGAGAGGTGTTGAGGTGCTGGACCAGAGAAGGCCCTTGTAGAGCTGAGCCGGCTCCGTGCTCCCTGCAGAGCTGCCTCCTCGGCTGGGCCTGCTCTGCCATTGCCGCTCTTGTTCTTTCTGTTTCTCAGACACAGTTTTGCTGTGCTGTGCAGGCTGGTATAGTGGTATGATCACAGCTTACTGCAGCTTGAGCCCGTGCCTCAGCCTCCCTGAGAGCTGGAGTGACAGTGCCACTGTGCCCTACCCATTATTGCTGTGAGTTGTCTGTTTCTCCCAACAGAGGACTCTGAGAGCAGGGCGGCCTTGCTCATGGTAGGCATGCTGTGCTGAGTGCTCTAACCAGCACCACACACCACAGAGCCCCAGCGCCAAGCTCCTGAATGCAGTTGTTCTTGAGGCTCACATCTGTGCTTCCATTTTTGTAGTCTTTTTTTCAGCACTATCTGGATACCAAGAGCCAACAACTCCCATTTGCCTAACTCCCTCAAGTTGGGTCTCAGTTATGAATGCAGCGCCTTCTCTGGGCCTGACAGCACCTCAGGCACCTGTCACATCAATGTTTGACATGTTCAGACACCTGCAGGAGGACTCAGCCCTGATTTTGTGCCTTCACTCAGATGTAGTCAGACCCCATGAGCAGGTAGTCTCTGGAGGACACAGGGGGCTTGTTTGTGAGCATGACGTCTAGAACCTACCCTGGCAGCTAGGCCCTGGGCTTTCCAGGCTCACACATCTTCCCAGAGACTGCCATTAAGGCCTCATGCTGCCTGCCACGTTCCACAGATACCAACCACCTATTTCCACTGGCAGGGGCCGGGTCCGTGTTCTGGAGTCAGTTTCAAATCGCAAGCTATGCAGACCCCAGTTCTGGGCTGAACCCCCGAAGGGTATGCTGTGGATCTTCTCACCTTCCTGATCTTGAACCTTCTGCCAAGGCCTTTGGAGAGGGTGGCAGTTGTGTTGCCCCTCCTGACAGTGGGTGTGGGCATCAGGCTGAGGGCAGGGGAAGCCAGGTCTTTTCTTCAGAGTGAGAAGTTGGCCCTTGGCACCCCTCCCACAGCCGGCTTTTTGTGGGGCACAGGCAGGAGTGCCCATCTGCAGCCCCTACGGGTGAGGCCTCCACACCTGGGTCCAAAGCACCGACCACGCTCCATGGATCAGCGGCCCCCAGCACAACTCTGGCATGTTGGGCTGTCCATACTGGGCTCTATCCTGACCCACCTGCCCCCTGCTCTCAGCACACTGTTCCCGTGGGCAGATTGACCTGAAGCTTGGACATGATGACCTGCATCCCGTGGACCCTCTGATGGCTCCATGGAGGCTGGACTTCTGCATCCTTGTTAGATTGACAAGGTTGTCAAATTATGCCCCAAACTGTGGCTGAGACACTCTTATTAAAGCAAAAGCAGGTGGTCATGGCAGGACGGGAGTTGTCACACACCATGTTCTTGGGAAATATTTTGGAAATGCCACAAACTAATCAGGTTAAACAGACATACACCACACCTGGAATCCCACCTGGGAGCCTAAAGGTCATCTGGTCAAGGCCTGTTGCTTGCGGCCCAGGCACCTCCCAGCCTTTATAACCAAACTCCCCATCCTGTCCCTCCATTGTGCTTCTGCACAGCTGGTGGTATTGGTCTTCTGTTCCCCCGATGGACATCCAGGGGGAGTGGTGTCCGCCATGGAGCCTTGGCAGTGCCATCCACCCGGCCACTCACGGGCATCTTGGACATGGGTGCAGTTGGGGAGAGTTGGTTGTTGCCGTGCATTGCTGGGTGCTCTCTGAAGGCATGTAGGCTCAGCCCACCCACAGTGAGATTCTGCAGAGTTAGAGGAATTTCCATTGAGAATTCAAAGTTAAGCCTCATGGAGACTCTTTGAGCTAGAAACCTGCCCAGCTGCTTGCATGGCCCAAAGGCTGGTAGGACAGCTGAGGATGTGTATTGATTATTGATATGCTCTTCAAAGCCACAGTACATGTAGATTGATTAGCAGATGCTGTATAAGGCTGGGACCAAGGATAATTTTTCTCCAAAATGCACTTATGTATTTATAGCATAATATATGCAAATAAAACTAAAGTTCATATGCATGTGGGTTTCATATCTGCTCCTCTTTCTGTTGCTAATATGGAAAACCACAGCTAAATGCACACATCTCTGTCCTTGGCATATACGCTTTTTAACACCTGAGCTGTTTAATATACTTGGTATAGCATGTTTTTTTTTAAGGGCACACAAAAGGGCATGGACCCCTTACTGCTGCTCTTGAGGATGGGGGCTGCCCAAGTTGGGTATTTTGGGCCACAGCCTGTGCATGAAGCCGCTCTGCCGCCTCCCTGGGAGTACACTGAGCCACCAAGGGGTGAGCACTAAAGGGAAGTGCCCATAGGGCCTCTTTAAATGAGACCAAGGAGCATAGGCTCAGCATCAGGGTTGTCAGCCGAATGTCCCCAACATTGTCCCTACAGAAAACAGAAACACTGACATGGCTTCTTGACATTAGTGAAGCTGGGACCCGGCTGTAACAGGGGAGCCAAGGCAGGCTAGGCACTTGGGCAGGACAGGGCTTCAGTCCCTCTGACCACATGGACTCAAATCGCCTTCCAAGGCAAAGAAACAAGAGACCTGACTGGGAGGAAGAGCTCAGCAGCACCCACTTGCCTGTGAGCGATCTGGAGCTGCCTACCTGCCTGTCAGGTCTTTATTTGCTTGGATCGTTTTTCTGTGGACCTCCTTGGGGAGGGGACTAAATGCTTCCTCTTGCCCTTGCCCAGCTGTGGCCTGATGACTTGTCCTTAGACCTCTCCCCCATGGCCCATCTGCCACTCTCCGAATCCACCATCTAGGTACAGAGGCCACCAGAGCATGGAGGCCACTATTATGGTGGAGTGGGAGGACCCCTCAAATCACTGCCTGATACCTTTCCCACTGCCCCAGCCCCTTCCCCCCTCCCTAAGCGGTCTCTTCTGTTTCTTCAAAGGACAAAAACTGAGCAGCTGTAAAGTACAGCACATCCGAACTCTCACCTTAGTCCATTTGCTTTAAGGAGCAGAAGGAGGTCCTGGGCCCCCAGGGAGGATCAGCCCTGCATGGCACACTTGGATCCAGGCACTAGAACCCTGGATTCACATAGCACATAGCACAGAGGAGACACAGGGCCCAGAGGGACATGCTCAGCCCAGGTTCTGTCCTGGGGACATCATTGCCCTGTAAATAAAAATGAAAGGACAAGAATCTAAGATACAAAGGCCTGGGGCACGCAGCAGCAGAACTCTCCCAGGGCCGGTGCTCATACCTATACATGCACTTTGGGAGGCCCCAATGGGGAGCTTGCTGGAACTGGGCTGATGTCACTGTATTCCAGCCTGGGTGACAGTGTGAGACCAGAAAAAAAAAAAAAAAGTACAGGGAAAAGAGTGTTAATTAAAACTGAAAATGGAGTTGCTTTCTGGATCAATTGCAGGCTGCCAGCAGGATGGCAGGAGAGTGCTTCACAGAAAGTGGGAGGGGCTGGTCTCTGTCCCATCCTGCCTCAGTTGCACACTTTCTTGTCACTACACAGGTTCTAACCCTAAGACTGGAAAAATCACTGAAAGGATGGAAACTACACAATTTTGAATCCAGCACTTTTCGCCCAGAGGAGAGAATGTGAATCTAGGAGGACACCCTGGAGGTGTGGGTATTGAGGGCAGCACTTGGGCAGGCAGGATGCACACGGTGTGGCAGGTGATGCCCCGGCCCTGCCTGGTCCACCACATGGGTTGTGCCCTGCAAGCTGGGAAGACTGACACCTAGCGCTGAAGGCCCTTTGCACGCTAGTCTCTCCCAGCTCTGTGAATGAGAGGCTGTTGTCTTTGCCTCGACAACACCCTCGGGAGCCACTGAGAACCACCTGGGTGGTCTGGAGGAAGGGTTGCTCCTCTGCCCTCAAGGACAGGCAGCAAGGGGGATCACTCTGGTGTGAGGAGAGTGGGTGATGATGGCTCCTTCCCTGGGGCACTGACTGTTCCTGCTGGTAGGACCTGTGAGGCGCCTTGCCCTCTGCCCCTGCACTCCATCTGGGCATAGTTCTGCAAACCTGGGTTAGCAGGTGCCCCTGCCTGGGCGAGTATAGGGTAGCTCAGCCTCTGGGAAGGGGAGCTCCTGCCTGGGGGTCTCTGGGACACCCCTCCTTACAACTTTCCACCTCCCTCCCAGCCAAACATGCTCCTGGATACTGGTCTGGCAGTGGCATCTCTATGCCCCACACAAATACGATAGGACAGGACCTGGGCTGAGCATGTCCCTCTAGGCCCTGTGCCTCCTCTGTGCTGTGTCTCCTCTGGAGCGTGTGCCTCCCTCTGGGTCCTGTGTCTCCTCTAGGCCGTGTGCATCCTCCAGGCTGTGTGCCTCCTCTGGGCTGTGTGTCTCCTCTGGGCCGAGTATCTCCTCTGGGCCCTGTGCTTCCCTCTGGGCCGTGTGTCTCCTCTGGCCCGTGTGCATCCTCTGGGCCATGTGCCTCCTCTGGGATGTGTGTCTCCCCTGGACCGTGTGTCTTCCTCTGGGCTGTGTGTCTCCCTCTGGGCCGTGTGCCTCCTCTGGGCCATGTGCCTCCTCTGGGCTGTGTGTCTCCTCTGGGCTGTGTGTCTCCTCTGGGATGTGTGTCTCTTCTAGGCCATGTGCCTCCTCTGGGCCATATGCCTCCTCAGGGCAGTGTCTCTCCTCTGGGCCGTGTGTCTCCCTCTGGGATGTGTGTCTCCCTTTGGGCCCTGTATCTCCTCTGGGCCGTGTGCGTCCTCTGGGCTATGTGCATCTGCTGGGCTGTGTGTCTCCTCTGGGCCATGTGCCTCCTCTGGGCAGTGTGTCTCCCTCTGGGATGTGTGTCTCCCTCTGGGCCGTGTCCCTCCTCTGGGATGTGTGTCTCCCTTTGGGCCATGTGCCTCCTCTGGGCCGTGTGTCTTCCTCTGGGATGTGTGTCTCCCTTTGGGCCGTGTGTGTCTGGGCCCTGTATCTCCTCTGGGCCGTGTGCATCTGCTGGGCTGTGTGTCTCCTCTGGGCAGCGTGTCTTCCTCTGGGATGTGTGTCTCCCTTTGGGCCTTGTGCCTCCTCTGGGCCGTGTGCCTCCCTCTGGGCCGTGTGCCTCCTCTGGGCCGTGTGCCTCCCTCTGGGCCGTGTGCCTCCTCTGGGCCGTGTGCCTCCTCTAGGATGTGTCTCCTCCTCTGGGCCTTGTGCCTCCTCTGGGATGTGTGTCTCCCTTTGGGCCGTGTGCCTCCTCTGGGCCGTGTATTTTCCTCTGGGCTGCAAGTTTTCCTCTGGGCCCTGTGCCTCCTCTGGGCTGTGTGTCTCCCTCTGGGATGTGTACCTCCTCTGGGCCATGTGCGTCCTCTAGGCAGTGTGTCTTCCTTTGGGATGTGTGTCTCCCTGTGTGCCTGGGCAGGGGGAGTATCCCCCATGCCCTGTGCCTGGTGCCTGGTGAACTAAGTAATGGTGGATCTGTCCTAACGGGCAGATTTGGGATTGAGACCATCTGCAGAGAAGATGAGGAGGCAGATGAGCTCTAGTGCTGAGAGGGCAGCAGCCCCAGCCCATGCCGGCTACATATGGCTGGTCCTGCCCCCACTCCCACTCACCCCCCATCTGCTGAGAGCAGGTGCCAGGTCAGAGCATACGCTAAACAATGGGTGCCTGGGCTTCCTGAGGGTAACAGATCTTCAAAACCTCCCTCTGTGCCTATCAGGCTTCAGTGTTGGGGGAGGAGACAGCTGCCTTGGTAGAGGTTCCCCTGAGCTCCCTGTCCAATGTGGCATGAGTAAGATCAGTCTGGACCTGAGCACCCGGTTACCTGCCCTATCTGCAGCACAAGCCAGAAGCTGCATCTTCCAATTTCTGAGTTTCCTGATTTCAAATCTGGACTTTTTCTGGAATACACGGTCATCTCTGGGGAGATAGGTCGCAGCTGTCCTAGAAAAATTTTCAGGAACTCATTCTAAACTTGTCCCAAGTGACATGTGCCTTTATGCCACTGACTTGGGAGCCTACGGCTTAAATTCACATCATGGGGTGTAGCTCAGAGCTAAAGGCCATGCCCTAGAGGACTTTTGTATCCACACAAATCATTCCACTCTGGGTTGGTGCAGATGAGTGCTTGGGGAGGGGAGAGGTTAGCAGCTTCAGGAAACCTCTCATGTGAGGTGAGGAAGCAGCCAGCTCCAGGATGTGTGTGTGTCTGTAAGGGTCACTCCAGCCATCTTCAGGCCTGAACAAATATTCACATCATGTCAGTATGGCCCATAAGACTAAAGGCCATCGGGGACCTGGCTCTGACCTCAGGTGTGGGCTTCTATGTGGGACTTGCCCAGTGAGCTGGGAGCACCTGCTTGGAACGGACGGGAAACTGAGAAACAGTAAGCTTGTCTTCCCCAAGCCTGCCACTAGGAGCTCAGGGACTTTGCATTTCTCCCTTTGGGGGGAGGACAGTTATAATTACTCTATTTTACATATTTCACGTCTATCCTTGGAAGTTCTAACCTAAGATGGAGAATACAACGTGACGAATCCAAGTGGTATGCTGCTGGGTTCCAGAAACAATATCCCACCAATGTTTTCCAGATGAGAAGTGTAGAGATGTTTGCATTTGAAGTCAAATGACCTCAGTGGGTAGGATTCGGGAAGCTGACAGGCAGACCCAGAGCGGCACCTGCTCACCCAGCAGCCCAGCTGCAACTCGAGGCAGAAGCGACCCTGGCTTATGTACTTCCCAGACCTAGCCTGCGCTCACCCTCCCTGCCCCATGCCTCCATGCTCTAGGCCAGCGTTCTTAACCTGTAGGTTGTGACCTACAAGAACTGTAGGGCCATGGCATAGGAAGGTTGAGAACAACTGCTCTAGGCTCATCCTGGCCAGGTGAGGGCAGACGTCCCAGACAGCTGCTGGGGCTCCCCAGAGGATGCTGCTGGGAGGACAGCCCCAGCTCCACGCTGCCAGGTGTGAAGGCAAGTCCAGGAGGGCTTTTGCCCTTGTGAGCCAAAATAAACTCAGCTATGGGCCCCACCCAACGCAGGAGACCCCAGAGAAACTATAAATGTTCCCAGCCATGAGGGGATGGGCTAGGGCACTATAACACGTGCGCATAGTTTCCCTTTCTTATGAGTATCCATGACACCACCTCCTACAGCCTGTTGAATGTATTTGCCCCCAACCCCTCGCCTGTGGTAAAATCCTCTTCCTTGGTTCCTTCCTGAGAGTGTGAGTGCCTGTGGGAACAGATGCCCAGCTCTAAGACAGAAGCCGTCCTGTTCCCAAGTATGTTCCCAAGTATCAGGCTCATTAGCACCCTTCTGTTTATTTTATTTTTTTGAGACAGTTTCACTTTGTCACCCTCCGTAGAGTGCCATGGTGTCATAGCTCATAGTAACCTCAAACTCTTGGGCCCAGTCTTCTGAGTAGGTAGGACTACAGGTGCCCGCCATAACATCTGCCTATTTTTAGAGATGGGGTCTCGATCTTGCTCAGGCTGGTCTTGAACTTGTGAGCTCAGGTGATCTGCCCGCCTCAGACTCCCAGAGTGCTGGGATTATAGGCGTGAACTTCTGCACCTAGCCAATACCCTTCTGTTTAGACAGTTTAGTGAGACAAAGAGTAGAGGGCAGCCTGGCGGACTAGGTGCTGCTGACCTGTGACCCAGTCACCAAAGCTGAAGATGGCATGTGAACAAAGAACAGATGTCACCCCACAGTGAAGGGTTTTCTCCCCCCATCTATGTGTGCAGGATCCCAGCCTGTGTTCTGGGTGGCCCAGGCTGCTAAGGAACTGATGAGGAGAGATTCTGCGGAAGCTGCGGTAGACTTGAAAGGCCCTCAGCTACTACAGCAGGTAGGAGGGACCTTGGTGCCCAAGCATGCCATCTCATGAGGGCCAGGAAATGTGGCTGGTCCTGAGGACACAGCTGGCTCAGGGCCTGGCTCGGTTCAGCAGTTCCCATTAGGATGGTGGCTGCATTCCTCCACTGTGCTTTGGGAGACAGTTTGATGGCTTCTCACCAAGCTCAAACCTGAGTGTGGTGCAGTTCACCACTTGCTCCTTGGCATTCACCCAGAGTTGAAAAGGTACGTCTCTACCAAAACCTGCCATGGATGTGGATACCAGCTTCTTCCGTAACCGCAAAAACTTGGAAATGGCCAACATGTCTTTCAGTAGGAAATGGATAAATGAACTGTGGTACATCTGGATAAGGGAATGGAGCCAGGAAGCCACAAAGAGACCTGGAGGAAACATAAACGCACTTGTTAAGGGGCAGAAGCCAGTCTATGCAGCTCCACTCTGCACGGTCCAACCACATGACATGTTGGGACAGGGGACGCTGTGGGAGGACACAGGGTGTAGCACAGAGGGTGCACAGGGCAGTGAGACCCTGGCAGCAATCGGACTGCCATCAGGCATTTTCAGAACCACGGAATGTCACACCCCTGGTCGAGTCCTGGATGTGCCCTGGGGAGCCCCCAGCCCTGACCTGCACGCTATTCCTGTATCCTGGTTGTCTTGAAAACACTATGAAAAACTCTCACTGGACATGAAACGCACTCATGATATTACATGAAATTGCAACATTCTGTTCCTCAAAAATTGAAAGGAGTAAAATTTTATTAAAATTCATTAGTTAACGGAGTTTTGAACATTTATAAAAAAAGTCTAAAATTTATTATTTACTTATGCAGAAGATTTCTTTTGGATGTCAGTAAGTTATCTCTTGGAATTCTCAATCATAGATTTCTCTATCATTTTGAGCATAAAGCCTGAAATAAAAATCTATGCTCAGGGAAGCAAGTTCAAGTTTCCTATTAAAAATTTATTAAAGAGGTTTTATTTGGAACAGCTGCATAAATTGTTGGCCACCAAGTCCCACAGAGATGTCCCTGCTTATTTTGTACAAATCACACACCACTGGTCTGTCCTGGCAGCCCTTCCTAGTACCATCTCCAAGGGGAGACCAGGAGCTGCTCCACCCAGGGCTCCCAGGACATAGGCTGGTTGGTAACCATGGAGTCCAGACCTGAGGCCAGGCCAGGTCCCTCAAGGGACCCACAGGGGCCCCTGGCTCCTGTGCAAAGGCGGCCAAGACAGTCAGGAGGGTCAAATTCTAAAGCCATCAGTATGATATGTCCTGGAGTGGGGATGTAGGGTCTCACTGCTCCACTAGGAGCTGGGGACCCCACTCCTCTGCCTCAGAGAGGAAGCCCCCACTGGTTCCTGACCTCCCTCAGGTGCTCTTCTCACTGAAGTTCCCTCAAAAGGTTCTGTAGGACACAAGAGGGTACTGTATTTTGACTTTACATTTAAGAGCCTCTGAATACAATTAAGTTTCCTGCCAAGTCAGAAGGGATTCAGCCAAGAGCGTAACAAGGGTCACCTACGTCTGCCTGGGACACGGCTTGTGGCTCACTGTAATGGCCAGACCTGCTAACTACAGATGTCTGTGGCTGGGGACACACTGCAAATGAGACAAAGCCCAAGCCCTCCAAGGAGGAAACCAGTGCTGAAAAGAAAACTGGAGATATTCCTCAGCCCTTCCCAGAAGACTTCACAAAAAATAAAACCCTTATGTGGCTCCCTCCTAAACAGCATACATTATGTCTCCTTGTATATTTTGTGTCCATATAAACTAAATTGCAGGGCACTTTTGTTATCTTCGGGATACCCACATGTGCATCTACTTTTATCATTCTGCCGAGTCTGGACGCAGCTCACATGCCTGCCTCCTTGCCCAGGCCTTGTCAGACTACGGATCTCAGGGGACCACGGGAGAGCAGGTGAGGAGACTGTCTGCTAACCGGCTCTGCAAATAACCTAGTGAGGACCAAGAATGGTATGTGGGGTGGGAGCTGCTGAATATCCACCTTCCAGTTTGTTCTTTCCAATCCCCTGGCTGTTGTTTTGCTGTAATTTGGCGGGAGCACCCAGGCCCTGAGGCTCCTGAATGAACCTGGTGGGGCCAAGCAGGAAGGGGCCCCATTCCACCAGAGCCTGAGCTTCGAGGCCTTGGTTGAGTTGTGCCCTGCTGAGCTCAGGGAAGGTCAAACTGGTATTAGAAGAGGACATGTCTGGTGGTGCTTGTGGCTCAAAGGAGGGCGCTAGCCTCATACGCCGGAGGTGGCGGGTTCAAAGCCAGCCCCGGCTAAAAACTGCAAAAAGAAAAAGAGGACATTTGCAGGACAAATGATTAAGGTGAGGAGGGTACAACCACATGTGCAGGACAAAGGATTAAGGTGGGGAGGGTACACGACCAGCAGCCAGACACCTGTGTTTCTTAGGGCCTCAGCAATCAGAAATAATCACTGAAAAAGAACTGAGAATAGCCTTGGTGCCTGTGGTTCAAGAGGCTAAGGCACCAGCCACATACACCTGAGTTGGCAGGTTCAAATCTAGCCCGGGCCCGCCAAACAATGATTGCTGCAACCAAAAAAATAGCTGGGCGTTGTGGTGGGCACCTGTAATCTCAGCTACTTGGGAGGTGGAGGCAGGAGAATCGCTTGAGCCCAGGAATTGGAGGTTGCTGTGAGCTGTGATACCATGGCATTCTACCCAGGGTGACAGCTTGAGGCTCTGTCTCAAAAAAAAAAAAAAAAACCAAAAAACCCTGAGAATAATAATGCAAGCAGATAATTCTTAACACTTACATGTTTTAAGAAGTATCAGCCTACAAGCGAGCCTGTTTCTTATGTTTGAAGCTGAAATCCTGAGATCATTTACATTCACGATTCGGCTGCTCCCATTTCTGCCTTTTTATGTAGACCCATCATTATGAATTTCTCCCCCTTTTGTTTCATAGAAAAAAATTGGGCTGGAAAACATGGATGTTAATTATTGCTGTTGTGGGCAATGTCCAGTTACTGGCCTCAGTGAGAAGGAGCCAAGGACTGATTGTGGCTCTAGGGTCCGTCTGCTTAAGCCCTGCTCTCTGGTCCACATAACTCAGGAGTGGGGTGGACTCTGACCATTTTAGCCACAATGTGGAAAAGGCTGACCTCAGGCTGAAGCCAATGGAGAAAGGCCAAATTACAGGAGGACTCACCCAGGACGTCTGAGCGTCTGGAGAGCACCTGGACCCCACAGGACCTGAAGCTCCATCCAGGACTTCTCAGAAGAGTCGAAACCTGGAGACAAGCCCACTGGGCTGATTCTGCCATTTACAGCTGAAAAGAGTGTAAATAATACATGCCTTAGCCTAACACTTAACTTTAATTTGGTAATTAGCCCAGAAAACAGAAGGTTTGCTGTGCTGATCTCAAGTTGGTTGGAGCAGGATTTCAGCAATGACATCTTCAAATCAAAACTTGCCCTGGCTCAAACCCAGGGGTCAGGTGCTCTCCACACAGCAGCACTGGGGCAGCAGCTGCCACACGCTGGACATGGCCTGACTCTGGGCTTCCCCCACCCACAGCCCATACTCAGTAGGGATCATGCTGTATAGGGCACATTCTGTCCAGAGACCTGAACACCAGACCAGGGGATGGGCTGAGACCTGGAACATCAGGTCTAGGGACAGGCTGAGACCTGAACACCAGACCAGGGGACGATGGGCTGAGACCTGGAACACCAGACAAGGGGATGGGCTGAAATCTGGAACATCTGGTCTAGGGACAGGCTGAGACCTACAACACCAGGCCTGGGGACAGGGTGCGCAGCTGCAGTGAGCTCTGGGGTTGGAGCTACCTCTGGGCCTTAGTGTCCCAGGTCTGATTTCATTATCTCATAATTAGAAACAGAGATCTTTTGTATTCTCAAAGTTTTGATTCAGTCTTTTAGAAAATGCCTCCCTGGTTATGACCGTCTTGGAGAATGAGCTGTCCGAGGAGGGGAGAGAAGGCTGAGCACTGGCGGCTATAGCACCCACAGAACTTACAAAAAGGACTTTTATTGAACGTTTGGTGGGTGGGATATAAAACAGACACACAGAAACTTTACATCAGATCCTCAAAGCAGTTAATGCTGCCCCAGAGACACCCCCTTTATGCCTGACACCCAGTGGGGGATGACCGATGGCAGCCAGGCTGCGTGTGTGGGCCCCACAGGTCATAGTCACTCTGAAACAGTGTGGCCCACCTGGCTGCATGTTCCGTGCACATGCGTGCTGCTCTGAGAGTACAAGAGTCATCTCAGACTCTGATGGCTTTGCTGTGACAGGCAGGACAAGAGCCCAGTTGTTGCCATAGGATGGTCTAGCCAGTCTTTGCCCACAGAAGATGCTGGTGCATAGGAGGCTCGCCTGCCGCCCACCCGCTCCAGGCCCTGTGGCACTGTGGCTCTTTGGCACAGCACCAACTCCCTGTGCACACTGTTGCTTACAAAAGTAGACTTTCCTGTAGTAAAACTTCTTAAAAACAACCCATTTCTCAGCAAAATAACGTGTTTCTGTATGTGGAGCTCTACAAAATATACACGTCTTTCTGGAGGAGAGGAAGCTGAGCAGAGGCTGGGCACGGCTGGTACATGGCTCCGGCCCAGCGGCTGGGATGGTGTCACATGAAATCATTCAGCTCCGCCTCAAGTGCGGCCGCCATCTCGTCTGCCTCTGAGCTGCTGGCCTCGTCCTCGTTGCTGGACTCCCTGCTGGACTCGCTGGCGTCATCCTCGTTCAGCTTCCTCTTATGGCCTCTGAGGAGAAGCAAACCTGGTGTGAGATGCGGGGGCTCAGACATGGGCGGGGGGGCTCAGACACGCCCTGAGAAATCCCCTTTAAAGGCAAACCCCAAGGTGAGAGCCGCCTATCAGGAACCAGCACGTGTTCCGCCAGTCACAGCAGCACACCCCGCAAAGCTAGCTAAGCACAGCCCCCCATCCCTCCCTCCCTCTGCATCTCTCCCCATGTGCTGGGACTCCCAGATCCGTGGGGTCATTTTATAAGAAGCTACGCATCCCACCAGTCCAAATTTTAAATGAATTCATCATTTTTATGCCAGCTGGAATAAATATTTTTCATAGAAGAAAAAGTTTACTTTTAATTGTTATACAAAAGTGAGGAGGTGGTTAGACTCAAAACTGATGAAAAAGCAGAATTTCTTAAATTAGTGTCTGAAAACAGACCGTAAAGGAATACAAGTAACAATGATGAAAATGGAGTTTAATTTCCCCACTAAGGCGACAGAGCAAAGAAGGCTCAGGGTTTTCCAGGAAATCACCAAACACTAGGATGAAGGGCCAGAGTCCACAGAATGAGCCTGTGAAGAGCTCAGGGGCACCTTCCCTTGGGCCATGTCTTGCCTATTTCTGACTGCACCCCAGAGGCAGTGAGTGCCAGGGACAGCGGCCAGGGCTCCAGTAGCCACCACTGTGTCCTGGTCTTCACCCTGGGAGGTCTGCAGTCAGCGTCTGCTCTCTGCCATGAGCCTCCAGCAGCTCACACACACAGACACACAAGTGAGCTGTAGATGGACCTTAACACAATATGGCTGCTGAACGAGGCTACTAAAGCCCTTCTGCTCCCCTTAGCACCTGTGGTGGGCTGGTTTGCCACGTATCTTCCTGGATCAAGGGTCTGTCGGAAATTTGGCCCACAGTTTTTAGGCTGTGACCTGCCCGTGCTCCCTTCAACAGCTCCGTTTCATCTCCTTTCAGAGATGTGCCGGGCACATTTCCTTCCAGCCTCTGGGTGTCTTTTCAAATTCTTTTAACAGTTTTCTTTTTGCAAAGCAGAAGTTGTTTTCTTTTATGGCTAGAATGTTTACGATTGTACTAAAAAATCATTGTGTCAAGCAGTCATGAAAATTCTATCTTCTGAAAGCTTCAGTTTTATACTTAGGTCTACAAAGAGATTTCAAAAAGTTTGTGGAAAATAGAATTAAAAGATAAAAATAAAAACAAACTTCATTTCTCAACATAAGCTCCATCAAAGTCAGGACACTCTGAAGTGATGACACCAGCCATTTACTCCCTCCCCGAACTGTGTGAGCTGAGCCAGGTGAGGCACTGAGGGTCTTGGCAACTTGATTGTGACTGCAGCCTCTTCCACGTTACTAACAGAAGAAAGATGCATCCTCTGCAGATGCACAGGAGGCGATGGTGTTGTAAGGCGCCAGGCAGTAAGAGGTATGGGTAATGAGTTTCGAGTCACAAGATTATTGATTAATAGTGTGTTATGTGCAGTATTGCCTACATAAGCTTTGGTAAAATAAAGAAATTTTGCTACATGCCTAAGAGAGCTGTAGTCTCCCTTATTCTCTGACATTACAGATGGCAGACTTAACCTCTGTGGCATTGCTTCATGCATACTTCACGCAACATGATGGCGTGTACCAGGTGACGCCTACGGACACTCACCAGCTGCCCTGTGATGGGAGGAGGGGCAGAGGGGCTGTGGGAGAGCAGGGCCCTCTGGTGAAGCTCTCCTGGCAATTCCTACCAGCACTTTGGCGAACTTTCCCAGACTCTCATGACCAGTAGATGCTACTGGCCCTCTGGACAGTCAACAGCAAAATGCCTCCAACATCCCCCAAATATCCTGCCATGACCTTGTTCTTGCTTGGCCCACTTTATTGCCAGACACGTCCATCTCTCAGCAGGTGCTGGCTCAAATGTCTTCAGGGTCCTTCTGGTAAAGCCACCTTCCATCTCCTGCTATGATTCCTCAGAGAAACGCTTCAGGCTACTGGTCCCACTTGTTCACAACTCCCACTCAAGCCCTGCTCTCACCTGACACCAAACTGTGTGAGCTGAGTCAGGTGAGCTGTCTGTGTTGACTCGAGAGTCTCTTCAATTAGAGCAGCACCAAGTGGACTGTCTCCTTGTACACTGGTGAGGATGGCCTGCAGTGGGCTTCCCCTCCACAGTGCTGTGGTGTTGGGACACATGCTGGTTTTCATCCACGGCCTCTAACTCCTAAGTCTCACAGTCAAAATGCTTGAGAGGTTTAGGCCTCAGGACACAGGTCTCCCTGATCTTCTCTTGTCCTCCCTTCACCTGCCCAAGGTAGGACTCTGGGACTGTGCCCCAAAGGCCCTTATCCCAGAGGGCTCTGACCACACCCAGAGGACACTGCAGAGTGGCCAGGGAGCGTGGTGCAGGTGGCGTTGCTGGCTCAGATCACACTGCTTTATATACCTGAGTCTACAGGGTGTCAGGCCTAGATAATTAAGTCTGCTGTACCCCTTTCCCAGACTGCTCCCCTCCCCCAATCTCTCTTTGTGATGCCTGTGGTAACACACTACAGAAGCCAGAGTGAGGTCTTTGAGCTCTGCCGCTCCAGCAAAAAAGTGGAGCCCAAAGAGAGTCACGGAAACCCCCATTTGAAGCCAGTTGGTCAGAAGCTCCAGAGGCCTGTAACCGAGACTGGTGGTAGGCAAGGGCATGTCTTGGGGACCCGACGCAGTCTCTGGGTAGACAGTGTCAGACCCAAAGCAGGGACGTCAGCTGCTTGTATGAGGAAGCCACATCTGGTCACGGGGTCTTCTGTGCTGGCTGCGGTGGTGTTCAGAGGAAAGCAGTTTCAAGAGTTTCCTAAAGCAGCCACCTTACCGAGTCGGCCTGTGAACTGCTCGCCTCTTCAGGGCTTTGACCTCTGTGCATGCCCATCTCAGACTGGTCAGATGGGCTGGCAGGAGTGCATGGACCTGGCATGGCTTCCACATGCTGGCTCCACTTGGGTCTTCTGTCAAGTGTCAACACCAACTTCCTGTCACTCAAATGCAGCAGTACCAGATTCTGATGACTATCCTGGAACTTTAAAATTCAGTCACAAACTGCCACTTAGTTTAGGAACCGACTCCCACGTTAATCTGAAACATCAACTGCAATGTGATGAGCTCCAACAGTCATCCCTCTCCATGATGGCACGCCATGCCCCTGCCACTCGAGTGCATGGCTGGAGCCTTGGCGGCCTCCCTCCCCAGTTGACAGCACAGCAGCTTGTCTCGGCTCCAAGTGTGGAGGCCTCCTGTTTTGTCAAGCATCCACTTTTACTAAAAACAGCTAAAGTGCCAGAAAAAGAGAAAGGAAAGTAAAAATACAGCATTTTTTGCTCCTATCCCTCACTTTGCTGAAGGTCGATCTGATTTTTTAACAGATAGTTCAGAGCTGTGTGGGCGGCATGAGGAATACTCAAACTTGGAATATTGTTTCATGCAGAAAACAGAGTCAGCTGAAAAACCACATTTCAAATAAACAAGAGAGCTGTTTCTTAAAACAGACACTTCAGTGATCTCAGGACATCTGAGACGTGGGTCCAACCTGCTGGTGCTGTGTGGCCCATGCTTGGGCAGGGCTCTGCCACAAGCAGGTCTCGCAGGAACCACAGTGGGGATGCTGTGCGAGGGCCAGAGGTGTGGAGTGCCCATTTCCTTCAGCATCCCTAAGAGACCTGTGAGGCGGGCGCTACCACTCCCATCTGACATCGAGGAGGCCAGTGTCTCACAACCAGGATCTGGACCCCATACAATCTGCTAATAGGCTCAGAAAAAGGGTTTTCACACATTTTAGAAATAAAGGGCCTTTGAGTCAGGCCCAGTGGCTCACACCTGTAGTCTCAGCACTCTGGGAGACTGAGGTGGGAGATCCCTTGAGTCCATGAGGGTGAGGCTACCGTGAGCTGTGATGTTGCCAAGGCACTCTACTCAGGGCAACAGATTGAGACTATCTCATGAAAAAAAAAATAGAAATAGAAATAAAGGACTTTTACTGAAATACAGGGGTGGACGTTTTGCATGAGGGCAAGGAGAAGCAGGGTTCTCCTTGCACTCCTCAGTCCTCCGAGGGCCCAGCCAGCCCTGTGGCCTAATGGCTCTGCAGTCAAGTGTGTTAAAGACAGTACTAGTGATGACTTGGACCCTTTACTCTTCATTAGACAGTGTTTAGAGCACGGTATTTTAAAACACAAATGAATAGTAGTAATTAAAAATTACCCCAAAAAATCAGAAGCAGCCACAAACCTTGGCTGGTAAATGTCAGCAAGTGACAGTGGCTTCACGCCCTCTTAGGATAACAGGACAGATATGTCTTTTGTCATTACAACCAGGTGTACAGCTCCTCAGATAAATATTAACACAATTAATTCTGGAAAAAGTTTTAGGCTCAACACCAGTAGCATAGTGGTTAAGAAGCCAACCATATACACTGAGGCTGACAGGTTCAAAATTGGCCCAGGCCAGCTAAACAATGACAACTGCAACAAAAAATAGCCGAGCATTCTGGCAGGTGCCTGTAGTCCCAGCTACTTGGGAGGCTGAGGCAAGAGAACCGCTTGAGCCCAAGAGTTTGAGGTTGCTGTGAGCTGGGACGCCACAACACTCTACTAAGGGTGAAAAAGTGAGACTGTGTCTCAAAAAAAAATTCTTTGTTTTAAGTTTAACGATGTATCTCAAACCCAACGTGGAATAAAGCAAGAACATGGATGTCACTAGTAGATATGTGAGCCCCAACTCCCTGTGCTGCACATACAGCAGTCATAGTGCGCAGCCTTTAGTCTGCTCCAGAAAGGCACACTCAGTATGCACAGCAGACACACAGACTAGTGTTCTATACCAGCACCAGCTTGAGGAGGATCAAACATTCCATGAAGGACACGTTTCAAGTTGTGGGTCACAACCGGGCTGGTCTGTCTGGTGAAAGGAGGGAACAGCAGGTATACACACAGCAAGGTCACTTGACTGAGTGACACTGCTAGGGTTGTGTGTGGCCTGTGTTGTAGGAAGAGCTGCAGGATGTGCTGTGCCAAGTGGCCTGCTTTTCAGACACGCTCCTGGGGTAAGGCGAGCGTGGGCACCGCGGGGCTCTCCCTGCTGTCGGCAGCAGGGAGAATCAATCGCAGGGGACCTGCTGGGTGCCACCTAAAATGTCCTTTACTTCTAGTGAAACTTTTGTTTTAAATTCTGTTTTCTCTGTTATTAGTTATCGATTTAGTTTTTCTGTGGTTGCTGTTTGATATATATATATATATATGTGTATACACATATATATATATATTTTGCAGTTTTTGGCCGGGGCTGGGTTTGAACCCACCACCTTGGTATATGGGGCCAGCACTCTACTCCTTTGAGCCACAGGCACCGCCCTGGTAAGTTTTTTAATCCCTTCAATCTATTTGTATCTTTGAATTGAAAGTGTGTTTCCTGTATATAGTACTTAGCTAGGTCGTGTTTCTTTAATCAGCCCACCGATTCCTACCTTTTGATGGGATTATTTAGCTGTTCACATTTAATATTGATGATATTTTTAACTTTATGTCTGCCATTTTACTTTTTGTTCTTTCTTTGTATTGTGCATTTTTTTTTTTTTTTTTTTTTTTTTTTTTTGTAGAGACAGAGTCTCACTGTACCGCCCTCGGGTAGAGTGCCGTGGCGTCACACGGCTCACAGCAACCTCTAACTCCTGGGCTTCCGCGATTCTCTTGCCTCAGCCTCCCTAGTAGCTGGGACTACAGGCGCCCGCCACAACGCCCGGCTATTTTTTTTTGTTGTTGCAGTTTGACCGGGGCTGGGTTTGAACCCGCCACCCTCGGCATGTGGGGCCGGCGCCCTACTCGCTGAGCCACAGGCGCCACCCTGTATTGTGCATTTTTTATTCACTGCTTTCTTTTTATACAGATGAATATCCCCTATGTAACATTTTAGTTTAGAGATTTTTTTTCCCACTACATATTTTTTGAGCTATTTCCTTAGTGGTTGCCCTAGGGCTTACCATAAATATCTTACGTGATCAGAATTACACTAGTTTAACTCCAGTTAGAGACAGAGCACCAGTTCTACAGAGCTCCATCTCGTCCCCAGTTCTGTGCTATTGCTGTTAGGATGTCACCTCTCTCCCTGCCACAGAGCCAGCACCACACTGCTGCAATCCTGAGTCTTCATCGTTCTCTGTCTACTAGAGAAGCTGAGGGAGGAAAGGGGAGCACACACTCAGCGCTGGTTACATCAACCTGCTCACTCACCCTTTCTGGCTCTCTTCATTCCTTCCTGCAGATTCATTCACCATCTGTTGTCATTCCCTTATCCAAGACAGCTCAATGCCCACCTACCTTCTCTGTGCTGTCATTGGCAAACATAACTGCATTTCTATACATTATGGGCCCAACAATGCAGCCGCACACAACCAGTTTTATGTCATAAAACCATATTTCTTTTTGTATCAGTCAAGAGAAGGGGAGAAACATGCATTCAAACTGTCCTGTGTAATTACACAATTACCAAGTACTCTTCATTTGTTCATGAGGACTCAGAGCTCCATCTGGGCCCCCATGTTTCAGCTTGACAAGGTTCCCCTACTGTTTTTGGTCAGGTAACTAGCAGTGAATTCTCAGTTTTTACCTGGGAAAGGCTTGCCTTCACTTTTGAGATAGTTTTGCTGGATACAGAAGTCTTTGTTGACAGTTTTTTCCAAGCCTTTGTATATGCATGTCCTCTCCTGCCAATGCCCACAGGTCCTGGTGAGCTCCACGGCACCTTCCTACACTGGCGGGGTCTCTCTTAGGCACACGGCCACTGGAGCCTGCTGGCCTCTTGATGTGATGAGTCTGTGTGTGGATCTTTATGCTCATCCTACCTGGAGTTTATTGAGCTTCTAGGACATACAAATTAATGTTCTCTATTCAACCTGATATGTTTTTAGCCATTATTTCTTCAAATATTTTTTCTGCTCCTTTTTCTCTCTCTGAAAGAGTACTTGCTTGGTTAATTACCAAAGATGAACAACTTCAATGTTAGCATCTGGAGCCTTACTGGGTAGTGTCAGTGTGTGCGTAAGCGTGGAAGCAGATTAATCTCCCAATTGAAAAGAGGCAGAACCCTGGGAAGAGCTGTGCTGTCCAAAGTCAGGGCAGGCTGACCATACATCTCATGAAGAGCTGGGTTCAGTAGCTGGGTGTTTGTGTCAGGAGGTTGAGCCTTTAAGGCCTAGTGTAACAGACAGGACAGGCTGTCTCTAATGTTCAGAGAATAGGCTTTGGCTGTCATCACTGTCAAAAAATGATGGACACTGCCACCTGCACCATCTTGACTCCAATGTGACAAGTCACCAGCAACCCTGTACTATGTCTTCTGGCAGTTAATTAAATGTTTCACTTCTCCACCAGCCTTACTTGACACGGAGAGTGGCCTTCTGTGAGCCACCTCAGCTCCAGTGTCACAGGTGAGAATAAGCCTTGCTGAGAAGCAGGTTGAGCACCAGACCTACATGGTGGTGACAGTGTGCTTATGGGTATCTTGAACATTTTGAAAAGATGTTGTTTGGGGAAACGCTTTTCAAATGCATACTTGATTTTTTATTTTAAAGATTTACCTTAAGGAATGGAAGTGCCCATAAAACTGCTGCACACATGCATACAGGATAAGATATAAGCAGACAGCCACACATCCCAAATACCTTGGTAAAGGAAGGAGTGAGGTCCCTAACCTTGAGTCACAGAAATTAACAGCTGACTAGAGTACATGAGCTGTGCACCCACACTGTCTACTACACACAGAAAAGTCCATATTAAAGCTCCTCTGAGAGTAGTGTGTGCCACAGGAAAGGAGTAGGGTCGGGTGGGCGGTTTATGGTGAGCCCCGACCAAAGATGCTGGTCCCGTGACCACAGAAGCCAGCTCTGTGCTGGGTCTTGGTAAAGCAAGGCTGAATCTGACAAAATCTTCTCATCTAAAATTCTAAAGCCACCAAGGTCAAACAAGCCCATAAAACACAGAATGACCAAAGTGAGGCTTCCTGGCCCTGACCCCAGAGTGGGTCAGCGCAGTGATGTGGTGCCCACCTGGGAAGGCCTGCTTCTGAGCTTCCTCCTGCCACCTGGGCAGCTATGAACACAATGGTTTGTAAGCGTTACATCATCTGTTATTTGATGAGAGTAAGCTTTGCCTTCTGCCTGTAGGCTTCTCTTCCCATTCTGTTTCCTATGAAAATGGTACATCCCAAATATTACTGGCACCAACCAAATGCAGAAGCCAGAACAAGAAGGCAGTGCCCATTTTGTTTATTGATGAGACCCAAGGCACACAGGTGGCCCTAAACATGCGTGTGAACTGCACGGGCACACCTACACATGGAATTTCTTCTGCGCCTGACCCCCAGATAGCAAGACCTAAAAGTAAACTACAAAACTAAAACATACCTTACCTACCCTGCTCCCCAGCCTACTGACACTGAGACCAGGATGGAGACTTTGTGAGGATCCACCTCCACATGATGACAGTAATCTTCCCTTCCTCATCTTAATGTTTTCTTATCCATTATTTTTCTTTTCTTTATTATACAACACACATAAAAGTATGTGTTAATTGACTATGTTACTGATGAGGCTTCTGGTCAACAACAGTGTATTGGTAATCAAGTTTTGGGGGCACTAAAAGTCACGCATTTCGACTACCAGGAAGTTGGTGCCCCCAACCTCTGCTTAAGTACTGAGAAATTCAGACCAGGCAGGGGTGCAGGCTGTCCGCCCCCACTCTTGGCCCCGCCCCACCCTCACCTGACCCTCTGGCCCTCTCTTACCTAGTCCCATGGGCTGAGTTCCTCTCGCTGGGGGAGGATGCCCCCGTTGCCAGCCCCTTTCGGGCCCCTGCTGTCCTGGCCTGCCGCCGGCCCTCCAGCTCCTCCTCCTGCTCTCCCGGCTGCTTCTTCTCACTGTCACTGTCGTCGCTGCCCTCGCCCAGGATGTCATCCACCTGCCAATGGGAGAACGGGGCTACAGACTCTGCTGACTTTCTGGGAACCCACCCATTGCACCTGCAGGCACCGGCCACAAGCTCAGTCCACGATCCTCAGACACGGAGAGGAATGAGGACACCAGGCTGGGGAACCACCTGGCCTGGCCCATCCCTCCAGCAGAGGCTGCTCTCCTGTACATAGTCGGGCTTTATGGTGAGTACCCAGGGTAGTCATTTAAAATTCACCTCAGTGAGGCTGGCAGGTTCCAGCCTGGCCCTGGCCTGCTAAACAACAATGACAATTGTGACCAAAAAACAAAACAAAACAAACAAACAAAAAACAAAGCCAGGCATTGTGGTGGGCACCTGTAGTCCCAGCTACAAGGGGGCTAAAGCAAGAAAATTGCTAAAGCCCAAGAGTTTGAGGTTGCTGTGACCTGCCATGGAGGGTGATATAGTGAGACTCTGTCTCAATAAATAAATAAATAAATAAAGTTCACTTCAGCGAGTCACCCCTTAACCTATTCACATGGATTTCCAGGAGGGAACCACAGTCCTCAGTCTCCTGGAACTTTGGAGGGGTGGAGGCCCCACAGAGCCCCAGGAGGGGCTGCACTGCTTGTTTTCCCCGGGGGAGGGAATGAGGACTAGACCACCACCCCCGCTCAAGGACCAGGACCCTGCCCTCAGGTGTGGGTGGAGCTTGAAAGCCCCCATAGCAGAGGCCAAGCCTGGCCCCAGCTGCTCCCTACTTGGTGCCCTGTGGATGGCTGTGAAGTCTCAGGGCTATCATGTGGCAGGCCAGCCAGTGGTCAGCCACACCCACTCAGGCAGGCGCTCTCTGGGGGTCCCCTCTCAGAGCACAGATGCAGGGAGGGCATGAGGGCCTGAGAAAGGCAGGACACCAGGGCCACTCTGGTCAGCCTCACAGTTAAAGCTGATGGCCACAGGGCAGCTGCAGTGACTTAACCACCCTGAAGGGGCCTCAACATGGTGGCCCCAGCATGGCCCCTGACCTGAAAATGGCCACAGATGTCCTTATCTGTGCACGCTCACCCTGCCGGAAGGTCTAGAGACGCACTTTGTACAGGCTGAGTCACAGGTATACGTCAAAATCTGAATGTATCTACACTGTGCTTACATTTTTTTCTCCCTCATTCTGCTTGACTCACAAAAACACAGTAAAAGCTCCACAGCTGAACAACTCTTTCACTGACCTGATTTTCATAGACTGAATGTGCGGCACACATGTATCAGTACAGTGGCCTCGCTCCTTCCAGAAACCACCTCTGTGAGTTGACAATTTGGTACAGTCCCTCAGGTGGTCAGCTTACAGAGGTTCTACCGTATTTCAGAATGACATGTATTTTTCCAGATGGTTCTTGTGTGAACAACGTCTACACTTTTTGAACAAGTTACCTGAACTACAGAAGCTCCTTTACTCATCACGGCTTGGTCCTGGGAGCTCATGGGCAAGGTGAAAATGCACCTCATGCAAGTGACCAACTGAACAGCACAGCCTTGCCTGCTTTGAATGTACTCAAAACATTTACATTACTCCACAGCTGGGCAAAATCATCTAGCACAAAGCCTATTATATAATGACATTACAAAAAGTTTTAAATTTGAAATACAGATACTACACTTTTACACCACTGTAGCATCACAACATTTTGGTGGCTCAGGCCTGTAATCCCAAGACTCTAGGATGAGGCAAGAGGACTGCTTGAGGTCAGGAGTTCTAGACACCATCTCTCCAAAAAACAAAAAAATTAGCCTGGCATTGTGGTGGGCACCTGTAGTTCTAGCCACTTGGGAGGCTGAGGCAGGAGGATCCCTTGAGCCAGAAGTTAGACGTCACTATGAGGTATGCTGATGCCATGGCATGCTAGCCTGGGATAGGGCGAGACCCTATCTCAAAACAAAACATAATAAAACACGGTCACCCCCCCGCCCCCCCCCCAAAAAAAAACTGCCCCAAAGAGCAACAAAAACCCTCTAAGCAGCACTTGACCTCTGTGTGAGAAAAAGGAGTTTGGGGCCGGGGATAAGAAGGGAGGAGAAGTGACTGAAGCAGCAAGGTTCAAAGGCCAAAATAAGTATGAAGAGCAAACGCAGCAGATGGTGACACTGATGGGGGCAGAGCAGACGCCAGCCCGAGAGGCTCTGGGAGCCAGACCACCTGGCCGGGGAGTGGCATGTCTGCAGGACCATAGCCCTGGTGGGATCCCAGCACTTTCTCCTCTTCACCTTCCCATTATCATGTGAAAACCTGGAAGAAGAGATCTGACAAACAGGGGTGCACAGTCCTGCCCTTGTAGAAATTAATGTTACAAAAATTAGTCACAATTAGAGATGGGTACACGTATGTATATGCAGAAATAGTCACGAATGAATTATTCTAAACCAGCTTCAGCAGATGGACAGATACGGACCCTCTACTGAAAAGCCATCATTCAAACCATCAATTACATGAATTAAGGTCTAGCCTCCAGGAACACATTTCTATTGAACCTAAATTACATCACATAAAAGGTATTTGGAGCCAACATAAATGTATTTCTCTCCTTGGCTCAAAGAACAAATGTCCCAGCCATTCTCTATGACATGCTCTATTTTTTGCTAATAAAATTGAAAGTATTTATAGGTACATTAAAATTAAATTTCTGCAAGGGTGTTTTCCAGTGATGTTGGAAACTGGGTCTACCCTCAGACTCAAGAGTGGGTGTCCCGGGTTCAGCTTGGTGGCTGGAACATGCACCTGGAGGTGGCAGGCAGTGCTCAGGCCTCCTGTGTGCTGCACACAGGACATTACTGGAGAGAGAAACTCTGGACACAGCTTGTGCTGGCCCTGGAGTCAGTCCGGGGGCACAGGAGAAAGCCAAGAGGGTGGGCATGCCAGTCCAGGAGAGGCCCCTATGTACCACGAAGGACCAGCTGCCTCCGTGCTTGGCCCAGGGTACAGCTCTCAGTAGGATGGGGGCAGCCTCAGTGTGAAGACCTGTGTCCTCCACTCACAGTGTGCCAGGAGGACTGAGCTCTGGGAAGGGACGGGACATGCTGGCCCAAGACCCTGTTCGGAAGACCCTGTTCCCTGTGCTCAGATTCCCAAAAACAGAAACAGTGAGCTGTTAAGTCTGTGGCAATGTGCTATGTGGCACTGAGGCTAATATGGTATTGTCTGAAAGGAATGATGTCAATTGAAAAGATATTTTTATGAACAGAACACTTCAAAGACTTTATAAAGAAAAATTTTAACGACATGTAAAGAAAAAAACCCCCAAAACTTGGAAAACAAACTTAAGACATTTAGAAATTACTTCTCACAGGAGCCAAACTTGAGTGGTGAGATCTAAAACACTTTACTCCAGACAAGGCTGCAGGCAGCACATATGTTCCAAAAATGACTTATGCAAATAACATGCTCTAGAATTTACCAAAAAAGTTCTCTATGTAGGAGAAAATCGTTACAAATCTTTTAGGAAACAGAAAATAA